>NC_036841.1:7364236-7371701 GCF_002910315.2 Salvelinus sp. IW2-2015 | reverse complement strand
GGAGGAGTGCGTCTTGGGAGGAGTAGGATGAGGTTGTCTCAGAGAGGAGAGGGAGAAGTGCGTCTGGGAGGAGAGGATAGGTTGTCTCAGAGAGGAGAGGAGAAGGTTGGTCTCAGGGAGGATAGGTTGGCTCAGAGGATTGTCTCAGGGAGGAGAAGAGAAGAAGAGAGTGTGTTGGAGGAGGGAAGGAGAGGTTGTCTCGGGAGGAGAGGAGAGGAGAGAGAGAGAGTGTGCCTGGGAGGAGAGGAGGAAGAGGTTTGTCTCGGAGAGGAGGGAGAGAGAGGAGAGGAGAGGAGAGGAGAGGAGGGAGTGGAGGGAGGGGAGGAGAGGAGAGAGTGTGCCTGGAGGAGAGGAGGAGAGGTTGTCCTCGGAGAGGAGAGGAGAGGAGAGGAGAGGAGAGAGAGAGAGAGATGGAGGAGGAGAGGAGAGAGAGGTGTGCCTGGGAGGAGAGGGAGGAGAGGTTGTCTCGGAGGAGGAGAGAGAAGGAGAGAGAGGAGAGAGAGGAGAGGAGAGGAGAGGAGAGGGAGGAGAGAGTGTGCCTGGGAGGAGAGGAGGGAGGTTGTCTCGAGAGAGGAGAGGAGAGGAGAGGAGAGGAAGAGAGAGGAAGAGAGGGAGAGAAGTGTTGCCTCGAGAGAGGAGGAGAGGTTGTTCGAGAAGGAGAGGAGAAGGAGAGGAGAGGAGAGGAGAGGAGGAGAGGAGAGGAGAGAAGTGTGCCTGGGAGGAGAGGAGAGAGTGCGTCAGAGAGGGACTGGAACGGTGCCAAGGAATGAATGTAGAGGAAGGAAGTTCTACTGCGCAGGAGTGTTCTGTGGTTGTTTGTCTCAAACCACAACAGTAATCTCTGTGTGCACTCTTCCCTAAATTCTCTGTTTTGTTTTCTCTCTCTTCCTCTCTCCCCCTCCTCTCTCTCTTCAACCTCTATCTGTATGTCAATATCATAATTTCTCTTTCCAACCTCTCATTCGTTCTTACCTCTATTTATATCTCTTTTTCTCCATTCCTCCTCTCTCCCTCCTTTCTCTCCATCCCTCTTTCTCTCTCCACTGCAGGACTACCGGGAGGATGGCATGGACTTGGGGAGCGACGCCTCCAGTCGCTCCAGCTCCGAGTCCAACTCCAACAAGGTGACACCCTGTTCTCCCTCCTTAGACCTGGCATGCCTGGAGGACTAACAAGTCTCCCCATCCCCGGAACTGGCAACCCTGGATGACTACAAATCCTCCCATCTTTGGAACTGGCAACCTTAGAAGGGGACTACAAATCCTCTCCCTCCCTGGATCTGGCAACCCTGGAGGATGAGGACTATGGGGGTGCTGTTGCTAGCTATGTGCTGCTGCTAGCTGTGTGCTGTTGCTAGCTATGTGCTGCTGCTTGCTGTGTGCTGTTGCTAGCTATGTGCTGCTGCTTGCTGTGTGCTGTTGCTAGCTATATGCTGCTACCAGCTACAGTATGTGCTGCTGCTAGCTATATGCTGCTGCCAGCTACAGTATGTGCTGCTGCTAGCTATGTGCTGCTGCTAGCTATGTGCTGCTTCCAGCTAAAGTATGTGCTGCTGCTAGCTATGTGCTGCTTCCAGCTAAAGTATGTGCTGCTGCTAGCTATGTGCTGCTGCCAGCTGTGTGCTGCTGCTGCCAGTTACAGTATGTGCTGCTGCTAGCTATGTGCTGCTGCTGCCAGCTGTGTGCTGCTGCTGCCAGCTGTGTGCCAGCTGTGTGTTGCTGCTACCAGCTGTGTGCTGCAGCCTGGAGTCCTGACTCCTTCTCAGCTCCCAGTCAGTCTGCAGCTGGAGGAGCATGCTAAAACACTGCAGGGGTGGGCAACTCCAGTCTGGGAGGGACCAGCACTAACACAGCTAAATTGAAGATCCTGATTAGTTGATTACGTTTAATCAGGAGTGTTCGAGCAAAATAAAACCCAGGAACTCCTGTTGTCCTCCCCTGGTCTACGRCCTGTGAGTATGAGGATGTGGCAGGAAACAAGACATGCCTATTAGATGGATCATTTGTTTTGGTGATTTTGTGTTTCGCCCAGCAGAGGGTGCTGTTGCTGTGTCATATGACTCACCTCTGCAGGATTTCAGATCCACAAGTTACATCCAGGTCTGGCACTGGCAGGTTGACAGGCTACATATTGGAGTTGTTTTTTACATGACATCAACCAGGCATAGAGAATGTTGCTTCTGATGAATGTTTTATGGTTGATTGTCAGCTTGTGGTTAGGTGTGGAGAGGGCTGGGCGATGTGGTTATAGAGTATGCTCTAATCTTGTCAAATCTGACACACACACACTGTTTGTTGCCTATTGAGGTCAGCACTTTTGAGTCACTCTTGTTTAAATTTGTGTCTGCTTGAGTTTGTCTATTTGTTTGTTCGTGTTTGTTCGTGTGTGGTCTGAGAGAGAGGAGGAGAGCAGTGAGGCTCCTTTGGCATGCTAACACCCAAGCCACTCCTCTCAGTCCTGACAGACAATAGCTGCTGCTGCTGTCGTTGTGTGACCATCCTGGAGGCCTCTATCTCTAAGGCATGTCTGGAATGTGGGGGGGTGGGAGGGGGAGGGGGGTGACAGAGAGGGAGAAAGGGTGAGAGATGGTATCTCCAGTACCATGCTGTATCTACAGTATGGGTCATCCGCTTGCGTCAATGTTCATTACCTGTGTTCTCTGTGAAGCAGGAAGGTCAGCTCATGGTATTCCACAGGCCTTCTATGGGGGAAGTCTGCCTCCCTCCTTCCACCTAACTCTCTCTCTCTCTGGGATAAGGGGCCGAGCAGAGGTAAGAATGTCAGAGTACTGTAGAGAATAGTAGTGGTTATAGTTGGCGCACGCACACACACACACACACACATACACACGTACACACACACACACTTGCACACACACACATACACACACACACATACATACACACACATACATACACATACACACTTGGTTTGTATAAGGTTTAGTGACACAGGGCCTACTGATAACACCTACAGTTTCCGGACCGTATACTAGGCCATGGAATGGTGATGTCCCTGCGTAGATAAGGAACTGTAAATAGCCGTGTAATCCTGACTGAGTTCGGAGGAGAGAGGAGAGGAGAGACGACGGTTGGACTGAAACAAGCTTATTTCCTGTATGAATTCCAACATCCGGGGGCACTTCTGCTATTCCCCAACATGGGAGTATCATTGCGATTCACAGATTCAGGATACTGTGAGAGGATGAAGACATGTCTTTATTGAGGATGGGAGTGTCTGGTGGGAGAGGAGAGGAGGGAGCTTCTAACATGTTACATTTGAAGACATCCACTCAGGCCACCCACAGCCCAGCCAGACGGAGAGGGAGAGGGGTGGGGGAGGCTGGCATGGATGGGTTTGCGGTCCTCTGAGAGAGCTTCAGAAGATCCTCCAGAACAGCTGGGCTTTTAAGATGGCTGGAGGTAGGGTGTATACTTTATTAATGCAGACAGACAATATGCATTTGTATGTGTTATCTACAGTTTGCCACATCTACATGTGCCAGCTACTTGTACTGAACCTCAGCTACGATAGTAAGACCAGACCCTGGGCCAGTCACGCACACACATCAATCCCTTAGGTGTGTCCGTTTCCTGCTAGCCGGCCTTTCATTGCCATGGCAACCATCTTCACAGTGTTTGCCGGCTGGGAAAGGAAGTGTTGATTAATGTGGCTGGCTGTGTGGAGCTGTGTGGAGCTACAGTATGACCGCCGTTCAGCCTGCCTGCTGCCTGCTGCCTGCTGCCTGCTGCCCATACACCACAGAGCCAGTCAGTCTGTTTCTGCGTGACTCTGTGCTATTGGAACCATGAACCACTGGTGTTAATAGCTGTGTTTAGTTAGGGTGGAAGAGGGGTGTGGTTTCCACTCTCTAATATCTCCCTCCTCCCCCTGGATCTTGGTAAGGAACTAGAAAGGGGAAAGAATTTGAGGTGAGGAGGTCGAGGGGTAAGGTGTGGCGGCACGTGGCGGTCCACTCCACCCAAACCAAAACAATAATGTTATCCTTCATAACCAGGTTAACCAGGTTGAAGAGTCAGTGAAGACCTGTGTGCTTCAGAGGCTGTGAAATCATTTACCTCATAGGAAAGGTACTTTAATACACACGTCTGTATATTTAGTACTGCATTCACATGTGTAAAGGCCTATAGGACACTCATGTCTGAGAAAATATATACATTTATTCAGACACACGAGCACAGATCCAGTCATAGCCTGTGGGTAGACGGTGTGCTCTGTAGTGAAGCTATGTTGTGACATGCAGCGCCCCTCCCATCACTCACATACCAGTGGAAGAGCAGGGAGATAGGGAGGGAGGAGCTCGGCCTGAAGCTACATGTATATAAACCTACACACCAGAGGAGGCTGCTGAGGGGAGGACGGCTCATAATAATGTCTAGAACAGAGCATGTGGAATGGCGTCAAACAAAAATGGCCTCAAACAAACCATGTGTTTGATACCATTCCACTATTTCGCTCCAGCCATTACCACGAGCCAGGCCTCCCCAATTAAGGTGCCACCGACCTCCTGTGGTACACACACAAGTCTGCACGCACACACACATAATGTATTCAGTGCAACATGGCTCAGCATGTGTTCCAACTTCAGTTTTGTGTGACACACATACACACATACACACATACACACAATCATACTTGTACATATTTTCAACAGAATGTGCCTTTGAGCTAAATCACTCAGCATGTATTGCAAGTATCAGCACGAGGCTAGCACAGATAAAAACACTCAACACTTCAACATGCGAACACACATTTCTGTCTGTTTGTATCTCTGCATGTGTAGCAACATATCTCACAGGACTCACATCCGTAGCATATCGCCACACAGCAAAGAAATGCATATGCACACTGACTAATGCTTCCTGGTGAGTTAAAAAAACATGCACATTGACTTGACAACACACCACCCACATCTACCCACATGCACTGATACACACGTTTCTGGCAGGGCAGGCAGCATCAGTGTGTTTCCCTGTCAGGTTTTATCACCGGATCAGAGGAGGGATAAAAATATCAGCATTTACCATTGACCCTGTTAGATCAGCTCTGTGGCTGACTAAAGTAATGGAATGACAACATTACAGGAACGTTTTCCTCAAGCTGTCGCTATCTACCAGCACGCAGGAGAGACAAAGCCTGAATCAACAGAGGAAGAGTGGAACAAGCTGTCCTAGATAAGCTCACATGGCTGAGGAAACAGAAGTATGTAACAGAGATAGTGTGTTGAAGCAAGGGAAGAGAGAGAGGTGCGAGTGAGAGAGACTTGAAGGGTTTGCCTTCTCTCAATCTCTCCTTCTCTTTTTTCTCTCTCAGCCTMTCCCTATGTCTCTCTCTCTGTTTGGACTCTGTGATTATGTGCTTGTTGTTCTGTGTCTGAACCCTGCCCTGAGCGCTCCAGTACTAACCGCTACCCTCAGACTGCAGTCAGCCCTGTGCCACGTTGAGAGAGAGAGAGGCGGGGGGAGAAGATTGTAGGGTAAGAGAAGTTTCTAGTGCAGGCACTCATAGAGGATATATAGAACCACAAGCAAAACACTGGGGAATGATGATAGAGTAGAGGGAAAGATAGAGCGGGGGAAAGAAAGATACTGCCCTCCACCCAACCCCATCCACTATCTACTGCCTCTCTACCCAACCCCGTCCAGTATCTACTGCCTCTACCAACCCAGCCACTCTCTGCTGCCTCTACCCAACCCAATCCACTCTCTGCTGCCTCTACCCAACCCCCATCTACTCTCTGCTGCCCTCCACCCAACCCATCCACTCTCTGCTGTCCTCTATCCAACCCCCATCCACTCTCTGCTGCCCTCCACCCACCCCCACCCACTCTCTCTGCTGCCTCTACCCAACCCCCACCTCTTCTGCTGCCCTCCACCCAACCCCCATCCACTCTCTGCTGCCTCATCCCAACCCCATCCACTCTCTGCTGCCCTCTACCTAAACCCCATCCACTCTCTGCTGCCCTCTACCCAACCCCCACCTACTCTCTTTGCTGCCCTCCCACCCCCACCCATCCACTCTCTGCTGCCCTCTTCTACTAAACCCCATCCACTCTCTGCTGCCCTCTACCCAACCCATCCACTCTCTGCTGCCCTCTACCCAACCCCCACCTATCCTCTGCTGCCCTCTACCCAACCCATCCACTCTCTACTGCCCTCTCACCCAACCCCATCCACTCTCTGCTGTCCTCTACCAACCCCATCTACTCTCTGCTGCCCTCCACAACCCCATTCACTCTCTGCTGCTCTAACCCAACCCCCATCTACTCTCTGCTGCCCTCACCCAACCCCATCCACTCTCTGCTGTCCTCTATCCAACCCCCATCAACTCTCTGCTGCCTCCACCCAACCCATCCACTCTCTGCTGTCCTCTATCCCAACCCCCATCTACTCTCTGCTGCCTCCACCCAACCCCACCCAATCTCTGCTGCCCCTCTACCAACCCCCACCTACTCTCTGCTGCCCCTCACCCACCCCCATCCACTCTCTGCTGCCCTACCAACCCCATCCACTCTTACTGCCTCTACCCTACCCCCTCTCACTCTCTGCTGCCTCTACCCAACCCACCTACTCTCTGCTGCCCTCTACCCCAACCCACCTACCTCTGCTGCCCTCACCACAACCCCATCCACTCTCACTGCTCTTACCAACCCCCATCATTCCTGCTGCCTCTACCCAACCCCATCACTCTCTGCTGCCCTCTACCAACCCCATCCATCTCTAACTGCCTCTACCCAACCCATCCACTCTCTCTGCCCTCTCCCCAACCCCATCCACTCTCTGCTGCCCTCTACCCAACCCATCCACTCTCTGCTGCCCTCTACCCAACCCACTCACTCTCTACTGCCCTCACCCAACCCATCCACTCTCTACTGCCCTCTACGCCAACCCCATCCACTCTCTGCTGCCCTCTACCCAACCCCATCCACTCTCTGCAGCCCTCTACCAACCCCCATCCACTTCTGCAGCCCTCTACCCAACCATCCACTCTCTGCAGCCTCTACCCAACCCCAGCCACTCTCTGCTCCTCTACCCAACCCCTCCACTCTCTGCTGCCTCTTACCCAACCTCCATCCACTCTCTACTGCCCTTCACCCAACCCCATCCTCTCTACTGCCCTCTACCCAACCCCATCCACTCTCTGCTGCCCTCTACCCAACCCCATCCACTCTCTGCAGCCCTCTACCCAACCCCCATCCACTCTCTGCAGCCCTCTACCAACCCCCATCCACTCTCTGCAGCCCTCTACCCAACCCCCAGCCACTCTCTGCTGCCCTCTACCAACCCCATCCCAACCCCACTTCATCTCTCTCTCTCTCTCCATCCCAACCCCACTTCATCTTCTCTCTCTTCTCTCTCTCTCCTCTCTCTCTTCTCTCTCTCTCTCTCTCTCGTCTCTCTCTCTCTTCTCTCTTCTCTCTCTCTCTCTTCTCTCTAACTTCCAT
>NC_036841.1:7347736-7359619 GCF_002910315.2 Salvelinus sp. IW2-2015 | reverse complement strand
ACCTCCACCCAACCCACATCCACTCTCTCCTGCCCTTTACCAACACCCATCAACTGCCTGCTGCCCTCCACCCAACCCCATCCACTCTCTGCTGCCCTCTATCCAACCCCATCAACACTCTGCGCCCTCATCCCATTCTCTGCGTTTGTTTGGTGACAGGGTTAAGAGGTGGGAGTGGATAGGCTAGGATCAGGTGGAGGGTGGGAGGGAGGGAAAGGTCCAGACCAGGGGAGGGAAAGGGGGTTTAGAGGTGGGCAGGGCCATGGCCAGGTGCTGGGGCTCCGGTGTCTGGTTCAGCCCCCAAGCGTCTGGGACTCTCCCTAACCCGCCTGTGTGTGTCAGTACCCGCTCCAGCACGCCCGGCCTCCTACACACTCCTCACACACACTCCTCACACACTCGCGCTGTGGGCAGACCGTGCTGTCCAGGCTTCAAAGTCGGACTGTTTTCTCTCTCTCCTGCTGGTGCTCTACACACGTTTCTGTTACTGCTTCAAGGTTCTGGCTTTTCTCAAATTTTCCTGTGAGCGATCGCCAGCGGCTGGGAAGATCGTTTTTTTAGTGGAAGAGTTTGCAGCTTAACCTTGGATTCCACACAGCAAGTTGGGCAGTACACCCAGGTAAAAGTCCACTCCTCTCATGTCAGGGGTGGTCACCTTAGTATAAACATTGTACTTTGGATTATAACTTGTTCTTTAGATCGTTTTGCACACTTTATGATTGTGCTTATCCTTTTTGACGAATGATATTGTCAGTTACTTCAATGTGTTATTGTACATAGAASATGTATTTTTTCATACGGTTTCTTTGTAGAGGACTGTAGATTTTACTCTTTCATAGACCCACTTCAGTGATGATACAGCGTTCCACAGTACATACACAGAGAGAACGAAGAGCCTGTGTGTTTCACCATAGACCCAGCACAGAGAAAGACCACGTGTCTTTCAGTAGTCGGAGGGGTGTTTAATATTCTCCACCACTGTCTGCTATGTGGCGTCTAACAAAGAGCAGGTGTGTCTTGGAGGAGGAGAGAAGAGGGGGATGATCCCAGCCACGATGCCTTATTACTACCTGGGACTCACTGGTCAGGCTGTTCTCTCTGTCTCTCTGTCTTACTCAAAAACCACCCTGTCATCATACTTAGTTTCCTGTGCTAATGACTACATTACTACCATACCCTCTTTCATGCCATGTTTCCACCTGAGAGAGTTTGACCTGACTAAGATCCAGTTTGAACCAATACATTGTGACAATCCGGCAACATTGTAACTCTGTGGTAATATAGTCAGTCAGGCTCTGTCCTCTCTGCTCTGTTGTCTCTGTCTGGCGGTCGTGACTTTGCAGTGGACATAGTCAGAGGTTTGTCCTGTTCAGCGAGGGGTCTGATGTAGCTGTTGGCCTGGAGCAGTGTTGTGTTGTGGTGGAGGAGATGTGCTTGAGGACTAAACCACCTGGCAGCTACAACACAGACTTAGACTGCGTCCCAGTGACTTGTCTGGTGCTAATGCCGTTGGCTCTGTAACCGTGTGTGGTCAGCCCTGTATAAGTTCAGCTCGTGTGGTTTGGTCAGGACCCTGTACGGTCATTGATGTTGTGTGGACATGTTTTAGGCACCTTGAGAGTTTGTGGTCAAAGAGTGTTGGAGTCAGTGGGTGGGGAACTGTGCTGTGGTCCAGCTGTTCTAACATGACCATGTGTCTGATCACAACCACCATCTCTGCGTCACACACACACCTGGCCCTGACATTTACAAACGTTCACTGATACAATATATAGAGAGGGAGCAGAATACTGTTCGCACGTACTGTACAACACATGGAAACAAGTACGTTGCAGGGTCATCAGGTTGGGCTCTGGTGTTAGGAGCTACACAGGACTGGCACAGGAAACACACACAATCACATCCGCTCTCAATAGATGTCAACGTGCAGTTCTATCAGTGACGGTCTCGATGACCCCGCCTAGTAATGACATGCTAACACACACACTCACAGCTTGACTGCTCTTCCCTCCCTTCTACATTCAATCTATCTCCCTGGGTATCAGTTCAGTGTACGCCACATAGCCTAGATAGCCTGGGATAAGCAGTTAGGTGTGATGTCATCAAGGCGAGCCAGCTGCAGTGCGGGGTCCCGGTCGGTGTGGAGGGAGACCAGAGCTACGCATTCCATCAGCGTCTCTCATATACACACACACACACACACACACCCTTCCTTTGATTTAGTCACGGTGAGTCACTGAGCTCCTAGAGAGAGCAGAGAGGTGTGGAGCTGTTCACTTAAAAAGCTAAATGTAAATATACAGTACAAACTACCATCATCAGAGAAACGCCTACCTTTTTGCTAACCTCACACCTACCCTTGACCCAATGTATTGTAACTAGATCATCCACCGTGCTGTATACTCGCCCTCTGGCCAAATACCCTTTCCCCCGACTCCCACTTTTCCTCCAGTTCCATACTGTTTTCCACCTGGTTCTCTCCCCCTCCCTCCTCCCTGTCTCCCCCTTTCTCCCAGTCCTGTTCCCGGCTAATTGTCTTTTTCCTCAAGCTGTCAGAGTACATTACGGCCCCCTCTCAGAACAAGCAGAATACAGCAGGAGAGACCATTTTCTCTGCCTCCCTTGCCTTCCCCTCTCCCCCTAAGAAAACGTGGGCTGGTGTGATGAAAGGGCGGAGGGGCTGAGAGTGGCAGAGCATGGTGCAGAGGAAATGGGGATTTATGTTGCCGTTAAGAGCTGGGTTATAGCTCTGTGTCTGTCACTCAACGTTCTGCACAGTCACTGCAGACCAGAGAGAGGAGAGAGAAAACAGAGAGAGTGAGAGAGAGAACTGTTTATAGCTTGAACAAGAGAGGGAGGGACCATAGATTAACATCACAAAATATGAAGGGAAAAGAGCAAGGCCCTATATCTTTATAGCATGGGAAAAGACAGAGCAAAGCCCTATATCTTTATAGCATGGGAAAAGACAGAGCAAAGCCCTATATCTTTATAGCATGGGAAAAGACAGAGCAAAGCTCTATATCTTTATAGCATGGGAAAAGAAAGAGCAAAGCCCTATATCTTTATAGCATGGGAAAAGAAAGAGCAAAGCCCTATATCTTTATAGCATGGAAAAGAACAAGCAAAGCCCTATATCTTTTATAGCATGGGAAAAGAAAGAGCAAAGCTCTATATCTTTATAGCATGGGAAAAGAAAAGCAAAGCTCTATATCTTTATAGCATGGGAAAAGAAAGAGCAAAGCTCTATAGCTTTATAGCATGGGAAAAGACAGAGCAAAGCTCTATATCTTTATAGCATGGGAGAAGAAAGAGCAAAGCTCTATATCTTTATAGCATGGGAAAAGAAAGAGCAAAGCTCTATAGCTTTATAGCATGGGAGAAGAAAGAGCAAAGCTCTATATCTTTATAGCATGGGAAAAGACAGAGCAAAGCCCTATATCTTTATAGCATGGAAAAGAAAGAGCAAAGCCCTATATCTTTATAGCATGGGAAAGAAAGAGCAAAGCCCTATATCTTATTAGCATGGGAAAAGATCTATACTTTATAGCATGGGAAAAGACAGAGCAAAGCCCTATATCTTTATAGCATGGGAAAAGACAGAGCAAAGCCCTATATCTTTATAGCATGGGAAAGAAAGAGCAAAGCCCTATATCTTTATAGCATGGGAAAAGATCTATAGCTTTATAGCATGGGAAAAGACAGAGCAAAGCCCTATATCTTTATAGCATGGGAAAAGAAAGAGCAAAGCCCTATATCTTTATAGCATGGGAAAATAAAGAGCAAAGCCCTATATCTTTATAGCATGGGAGAAGACAGAGCAAAGCCCTATATCTTTATAGCATGGAAAAGAAAGAGCAAAGCTCTATAGCTTTATAGCATGGAAAAGAAAGAGCAAAGCCCTATATCTTTATAGCATGGGAAAAGACAGAGCAAAGCTCTATAGCTTTATAGCATGGGAAAAGAAAGAGCAAAGCCCTATATCTTTATAGCATGGAAAAGAAGAGGCAAAGCTCTATGCTTTATAGCATGGGAAAAGACAGAGCAAAGCCCTATATCTTTATAGCATGGGAAAAGAAAGAGCAAAGCCCTATATCTTTATAGCATGGGAAAAGAAAGAGCAAAGCCCTATATCTTTATAGCATGGGAGAAGACAGAGCAAAGCCCTATATCTTTATAGCATGGGAGAAGACAGAGCAAAGCCCTATATCTTTATAGCATGGGAGAAGACAGAGCAAAGCCCTATATCTTTATAGCATGGGAGAGAAGAAAGAGCAAAGCCCTATATCTTTATAGCATGGGAAAAGACAGAGCAAAGCCCTATATCTTTATAGCATGGGAGAAGACAGAGCCAAAGCCCTATACTTTATAGCATGGGAGAAGACAGAGCAAAGCCCTATATCTTTAGCATGGGGAGAAGACAGAGCAAAGCCCTATATCTTTATAGCATGGGAAAAGACAGAGCAAAGCCCTATATCTTTATAGCATGGGAAAAGAAAGAGCAAAGCCCTATATCTTTATAGCATGGGAAAAGACAGAGCAAAGCCCTATATCTTTATAGCATGGGAAGAAAGACAAAGCTCTATATCTTTATAGCATGGGAGAAGAAAGAGCAAAGCCCTATATCTTTATAGCATGGGAAAGAAAGAGCAAAGCCTATATCTTTATAGCATGGGAGAAGACAGAGCAAAGCCTATATCTTTATAGCATGGGAAAAGAAAGAGCAAAGCCCTATATCTTTATAGCATGGGAAAAGAAGAGCAAAGCTCTATAGCTTTATAGCATGGGAAAAGAAAAGAGCAAAGCCCTATAGCTTTATAGCATGGGAAAAGAAAGAGCAAAGCCCTATATCTTTATAGCATGGGAAAAGAAAGAGCAAAGCCCTATAGCTTTATAGCATGGGAAAAGACAGAGCAAAGCCCTATATCTTTATAGCATGGGAAAAGAAAAGCAAAGCCCTATAGCTTTTATAGCATGGGAGAAGAAAGAGCAAAGCAGAGGGAGAGAATGGCAGCATGGTTTTAGCTCAAAGACAGAGTTGAAACAGCCATCCTCACCTGTCAGTGGGTATACCGCTAGAATAAAGGGCAGAGTCAGGCACAGTGGTTTGGTGTGTTTGTTCCTCTCTCCTCCACTCTCACCCCCCTCTCTCTCTTTTTTTCTCTCTCTTTCCATTCTTCCCTCCACATGGGCGGGGCACGGCAGCGCTGGTGAATTGTGTGGTTGTGTATGTGTGTGTGTTTGAGCTGAGGTGGGCTGAGGACCGGGCACTAGACAGGGCCTCCCAACAGGGTCTGTTTATACCAGGCTAAAAATAAAAGTCCTGTTCAGAGCAGACACACACACACACAGACTCTATCCCTGCCAGAATGCATTGCTAACGCAGGGCAACTCTTTAAAGAGAGAGTGTCCTTTTCTTACGCACAAACTCATGAGAGTTTCTGTCTCTTTCTGTCTCTCAACAAGATCTCATAGTTTTTTCTTCGAAATTCGACACATTATGGATGAATGTCTATTTTTGACGCATTCATTCTGCGTGGTTACAGGGTTAATTGTGGTGGGTAGTCTGGGGGACCATGAACCTTTAGCTCCCACTTCCCTATTTTGGATGGTTATTTGTAAAGGCTTTCAATGGTATTACATGGCGAAAATTGAGCTCTCTCTTCTTCTCTCTCTCTCTCTCTCTCTCCTCTCTCTCTCTCTCCTCTCTCTCTCTTCTCTCTCTCTCTCTCTCTCTCTCTCTCTCTCTCTCTCTCTCTCTCTCTCTCTCTCTCTCTCTCCTCTCTCCTCTCTCTCTCTCTCTCTCTCTCTCTCTCTCTCTCTTCTCCTTTTTCTGTCTGCTCTGTCTGTCTGTCTGTCTGTCTGTCTGTCTGTCTGTCTGTCTGTCTTGTCTGTCTGTCTGTCTGTCTGTCTGTCTGTCTGTCTGTCTGTCTGTCTGTCTGTTGTCTTGTACTTTCGTCCTCTCCCTCCCTGTGTGTGACAGCATGTGAATGAGGCTGGTAGCCAGGTCATGTGGAGAGCATCATCTGTCACTGCCACACTGAACACACAGAGCTGTAGCCCTGACACATCCTCAGCATGACTATACAAGCCTGTTGACCAGAAAGAGACATTCTGACAGACTGGCACCCAGGAAATACAGACTGGACTATACACCAAGGTTATACAGATTGAATATATACCCAGGCTATACAGACTGACTATACACCCAGTGTCACGCCCTGACCGTAGATTGCTTTGTATGTTTCTATTTTTAGTTTGGTCAGGGTGTGATGTGGGTGGGTATTCTATGTTTTAGGTCTAGGTTTTCTATTTCTATGTGTTTGGCCTGGTATTGTTCTCATTCAAGGCAGCTGTCTATCGTCGTCTCTGATTGAGAGCCATACTTAGGTAGCCTGTTTTCCCACTTGTGTTTGTGGGTGATTATTTTCTGGTTAGTGTTTGTTGCACCTGTCAGAACTGTTCGTTGGTCGTTCTGTTGTTTTTGTTCGTGTATTCATCTTGATTAAAAGTATTATGGATACGTACCACGCTGCACTTTAGTCCTCCTCTCCTTCTCCCGACGACTTTCGTTACACCCAGACTATACAGACTTAGCTATACACCAAGGTTATACAGATTGAATATATACCCAGGCTATACAGACTGACATACACCGCATACAGACACTATACACCCAGGCTATACAGACTGACTATACACCCAGGCTATACAGATGACTCTATGCCCAGGCTATACAGACTGACTATACACCTAGGCTTTACAGATTGACTATATGTCAGGCTATACAGACTGACTATACACCCAGGCTATACAGATTGACTATATACCCAGGCTTACAGACTGACTATATACACCCAGGCTATACAGATTGACTATACACCCAGGCTATACAGACTGACTATACACCTAGGCTATACAGATTGACTATACACCCAGGCTATACAGACTAACTATACACCCAGGCTATACAGATTGACTATATTGTCAGGCTATACAGACTAACTTACACCCAGGCTATACAGATTGACTATACACCCAGGCTACAGACTACTATACACCTAGGCTATACAGATTGACTATATTGTCAGGCTATACAGGACTAACTATACACCCAGGCTATACAGATTGACTATATACCCAAGGTTATACAGACTGACTATACAACCTAGGCTATACAGATTGACTATATACCTAGGCTATACAAGATTGACTATACACCCCAGGACATATACAGAGCTGACTATACACCAAGGACTAAACAAGACTTGACTATACACCCAGGCTATACAGACTGACTATACACCCAGGCTATACAGACTGACCCCTCTGACTCTTATTCCCCATGACATAACTTAACAGGGAGTTTACAGGGACACTGGGAGTTTCTCAATTGGTTTTGCTATCTCCTCCGTCCTTTCCTTGCCTATTTTTGAAGGTCAAAGGTAGTCGAGTAAAGGAGGAGAGGAAACGTGGAAACAAATGCGCTTGTATGAAAAGAGACTCCCTCTCCATTCGCGTCATCAGGCAAATGACATTTACAGGAGTGGAATCCCAAAATAAATGTGTAAAGTGATAAAACAAATGTTGCTAGTTGTGGCAGACATTTTACAGATAAAACACTCACCAGTTTCTGGTTTTTAAATGTGTGCATCCTTTTGTCCTTCGAGAAAACAACAGCTGATTGAAAGGGGGTGTGGCAGATTCTAAAACACTTCTGCGCTACCTGCTGCGAGAGGCATCCTCTGTACAAGTAAGTAACTCTCCTCGACCACTCGACCACTTATCGGTTTTCAGGTGACGGAGGAGAAAGAACAAAGGAGTTGAGGACAGTCTTTTGCCCAAATGAGAATCCCCCAAAGCAATCACTGTAGCCCACTTCCAACAACATAACGAACCCACAACTGCTAATGAGGGGGGGGGAAATTATATTATTTTGTCAGATGGAGAATCCTCTATTATATGTCCCATTGTGCCACCTTTATGTATAGAGGGTCTCTTCCAGAGACATACACATTGAGATCAATGATCTCTCCTCTGTAGTGCTAGCCAGGCTCTAACTGAAGCCACATGATCAGAGAGAGAGAGAGGGAGCGAGGGAGAGAGAGAGCTCATTACTGAGGGGGTCTCAGTCAGGCTCCTCTCCTCCTGCTGAGACCCACTGGTTAAATATTCAGTGTTTTTACACTGACAGAAAATGTCAGCTCTAAAAGCATCTGTGCTCCTCTCATCCAGCTGTGAGGGTGGAGGGAGGAAGGGATGAGAGAGTCTGCGCGAGAGGTCAGAAGGAGCTACAGCTGCTAACTCCTCCACACTCACTGCCTGAGAACATGGTTAAATATTCACGTGTTTTATCACACTGACACGAAATGATCAGACTCTTAAAAGCATCTGCTGGCTCCTCTCATGCTCAGCTGTGAGGGAGGGAGGGGGGACAGGTGGAGGAAAAGGGAGATATGGATGGGTCTGTAGGGGGGAGGGTGGGGGGAGCAACCATGGGGTGGGTTGATAGGGAGGGGGGAGCGAGGGAGGGGGGAGGGATTGACGGAACGACAGCCGTGAGGGAGGGATGGATCTCAATTTCCCTAATTTTTTAGTGCGAGGAGACGTATCGAGGGACCGGTAATGAGGGTGTCAGGAGTGTGAGAAACGCATGAGAGGTGGAGTCTTAACTATGAGTTAGCGAGAGGGAGGGAGGGAGGGGAGACTTGCTGGTTGGTGGGTGTGTAGAGTTCTGACGGGAGGTGTAATTTTCATACGTTCGTGGCGTAGTGAATTGGGTGGGCGGAGGGAGAAGGGAGGGGAGGGACGGCGACAGGCAAGAAGTGCTCAGAAGGTGCACACTATTAACAGAGCGAGAAGGAGGAAACTTTATTGTTCAATAACTGACTTTTAATTTAGTGAATCCTAATTCTCATAGATATTTTGTCGGCGTGAGTTTATAGAGTCTGCAGGGCGTGCTTTAAAACTAAAAAAACTGTTTGATGTATGACTAATTGCCAGGAAATTACTCGCTTATCATTTATACCTCAATACTGATTCATGGTTTTCCAACACGCTGTTGACTATCATTTTCTCAGCGTAGCGTTGGTGTGTAGAATTAAGACCTACTCCAAAAACCTCAACCTGGAACCATAAGGTTATAGAATGTTGTGTGTCTGTGTTGAGTGCGCAAGCCCTCAAGCTCCTTAGGGATGATAGCTTAGCACTTGTTTCTGTTCCTCGTTTTTCTTTCCTACTGTTTTCCTGTCTGGGCTGTCCGTTCACTGTCTCTCTGTGCCGTTCCTCCTACTCAGTTCTTCTATTGTCTCGTGCTACCCTGGGGCTGTGGTAAATCCGGAGATATCTGTCGTGGAACAGAGTTAGGCCTTCTCTATGAATTAGATTACCGTATTTTTATTTCCGTTTACCACGTCAGGATTGTTCCACTTGTTTGGATAATGTCTCGTGGTCTCTTCGCTGATATGATCTCCATCTCTTCTGGGTGCTTCTTCCGTCTCTCTGTAACCCGTGGTGAACAGTCATGGCATGGCATGTTACAGAACTACCATCACACTCCACGATCAAGCATGCCTGCTTGCGCACAGGGATTCAGAGTACTTCACAAATTTTAGCTAATCCAAAGTATATTGTTTTGTATTGGTTGTCCATGATGAAACAATAGTTGGCTACTGTGTAGAAGGACAGAACGCTCTCTCCATCATCAATATCTCTCTCCCACTGATGTCTCCCTCCCTCTCTCCTCCCTCCTCTCTCCGGTCAGAGATAGACAGATGTCTCTCACACTGTATGTCCTCACTGGAAAGTGTATGTGATTGAGAGATCGCGCTCTCTGTCTGTTATTGATCTCTGTTGTGCAACGGTGGCGTTTATCGATAAGCCCAGTCCAGGGTTTAATGATCTGGAAGTAGATACGATGTCGTTCCTGGTCTGATCCGAGTGGCCAGGCTCTGGATCGTTGACTCTGGTCTGGAAGGGTCAACAGGGTTAACAGTGGCCCTCTGGCTTATGGTAGAAAGTCCAATAGACAACGAGTAGAGAGGACACCTACACACTACAGGTGTATTAGGACGGATCCAGTGTTTCAGTAGTATTAACCATCACACTGTCTTTTACTACTTCAAAAGGCTCACTGCTCCCTCTCTGGAAATAGCAATACACAACTAAAAAAACACAGTAGGAATATAAATCCTAAACACACACACACACGTACACGCACACGACGCGCACACACACACGCGCAAGCGACCACCAGGCACAGACACATACACACCACACTCTCTCACCCATGAGCTATTTGTGATCTTGAGAGGTTTATCTCAGCACCTTCAATCTCTCACATCACCATGGTAGCAGACACATCTGCTGACTCTTTGTCAGGTTTGTGATTGAATCAGCAAGGTGGACAAAAGAGCACAGCATCACCGACCGCGCATATGAGACTGTTAACTCACACATGCGCAACACAACACACGGACATACGCACTCACGTACGCACGCATCACACACACACACACACACACACACACACACACACACACCCACCACACACACACAAACACACACACACACACACACACACACACACACACACAACACACACACACACACACACACACACACACACACACACACACACACACACACACACACAGACAGGACAAATATCCAAAGATCTGATTATCTACTATCCTATTGGCAGCGATTACGGCCCAACACTCAAAAACCAACAGGGAGTAGCCTAGATAGAGGTTATAATCTAGAGATTATAATCTGTAGATTCTGACCTAAGTAATTTAGAATATGTGAATATCATCATACTGTGCACTGTAAGGTATGTGTGTTAGAGTGACTTTTAATCTCTCTAATCTCACTCTGTGTGTGTGTGTGTGTGTGTGTGTGTGTGTGTGTGTGGTGTGTGTGTGGTGTGGTGTGAATATGCAGTGGAGAGTGTTTAGAGTTGTACCAGGGAGCAGGCCCAGCCCTCTTTCCTCTCTCTTCTTTTCTCATCCCTCCTGATCCTCCTCCTCCTCGTCCTCCTCCAACACAGAAACATACAGAATCAAAACAGACCAGCTATGTGTTGTGTGTGTGTGTGTGTGTGTGTGTTGTATGTGTGTGTGTGTGTGTGTGTGTGTGTGTGTGTGTGTGTGTGTGTGTGTGTGTGTGTTGTGTGTGTGTGTGTGTGTGTGTGTGTGTGTTTGCTGTCCCTGTTTCCGAGGGTGTGTCACAGATACACGCATTCAAGCGGAAATAAGAAATCTACAATCAGATCTGACTGATCGTGGCCCATGACATAAAACTGTAGACCAGATGAGAGGACAGAGACAGTTGGCTCTAGCTGATCCCAGGTCAGATATAACCTGATGGTTCCAGTTAGGTTTTGGAGTTAGTAGGGTAATAACATAATGGAGGGCATATCTTATTCATTTATTCAAGACAGTTTGTTTTTTTGTTTGTTTTTAGTTTTGTTTTATTTTCCTTTTTTTTTTGTTTTTTTTTTTTTTATTTTTTGTTTTTTTTTGCTTTTCTATTGTTTATTTTTTTCTTTTTTTTTAGTTTTTGTTTTTGTTATAGTTTTTTTTATTTTTTTTTTTAGTTTTTTTTCCTCTCTCTTCTCTGTTTATCTCCTTCTGCATCTTCTGCTCTCCCTCCTCCCTCTCCTCTCCCCTCCCCACCCACCCACCCTCCCGCGCTAACCCCACCCAGTCTCCCTCCCTCCCTCCTCCCCTACAGCCCACCCAGTCTCCCTCCCTCCTCCCTCCCTCCCTCCCTCCTCCCTCCCTCCCTCCCTCCCTCCCTCCCTCCCTCCCTACAGCCCACCCAGTCCTCCCCCCCCTCCCTCCCTACAGCCCATCCAGTCTCCTCCCTCCCTCCCTCCTC
>NC_036841.1:7336181-7347711 GCF_002910315.2 Salvelinus sp. IW2-2015 | reverse complement strand
GGACATACGCACTCACGTACGCACGCATACACACACCACACACACACACACCACACACACACACACACACACACAAACACAACACACACACACACACACACACACACACAACACACACACACACACACACACACACACACACACACACACACACACACACACACCACCACACACAGGACAGACAGAGACCAAATGATCCAAAATCTGATACTACTATACCTATGGCAGCAATTACGGCCCCGAACCCATCCAAAACCACAGGGAGTAGCCTAGAATAGAGGTTATAATCTAGAGATTATAACTGTACATTCGAAAACTAAAGATAATTTAGAAATGTTGAATATCATCATACATGTTGCCACTGTAAGTTATGTGTGTTAGAGTTGACTTTTAATCTTCTCTAATCTCACTCTGTGCAGTGTGATGTGTTGTGTGATGTGTGTGTGTGTGTGTGTGTGTGTGTGTGTGTGGTGTAATTGCAGTGGAGAGTGTTTAGGAGTTGTACCAGGGAGCAGGCCCAGCCCTCTTACCGTCTCTCTTCTTTTCTCATCCCTCCTGATCCTCCTCCTCCTCGCTCCTCCAACACAGAAACATACAGAATCAAAACAGACCAGCTAATGTGTGTGTGTGTAGTGTGTTGTGTATGTAGTGTGTGTGGTGTGATGTGTGTGTGTGTGTGTGTGTGTGTGGTGTGTGTGTGTGGTGTGTGTTGTTGTGTGTGTGTTGTGTGTGTGTGTTGTGTGTGTGGTGTGTGTTTGCTGTCCCTGTTTCCGAGGTGTGTCACAGATACACGCATTCAAGCGGAAATAAGAAATATCTACAATCAGATCTGACCTGACGATGGGCCCCATGACAAAAACTGTAACCAGATGAGAGGACAGAGACAGTTGGCTCTTAGCTGATCCCAGTCAGAATAACCTGATGAGGTTCCAGTTAGGTTTGGAGTTAGTAGGTAAAACATAATGGAGCATATCTTATTCATTTATTGAACAAAGTTTCCCTCTCCTCTCTGTTTATCTCCTTCTGCATTTATCTTCTCTCCTCCCTCCCTCTCCCCCCACCCACCCACCTCGCCCTCGCTACACCACCCAGTCTCCCTCCCCTCCCTCCCTACAGCCCACCCAGCCCTCCCTCCCTCCCTCCCTCCCTCCCTCCCTCCCTCCCTCCCTACAGCCCACCCAGTCTCCCCCCCCTCCCTCCCTACAGCCCCATCCAGTCTCCCTCCCTCCCTCCCTCCCTCACAGCTGGATGAGAGGAGCACAGATGCTTTAGAGCTGACATTTTCTGTCAGTGTAAAAACACTGAATATTTAACCAGTGGGTCTCAGCAGGAGGAGAGGAGCCTGACTGAGACCCCCTCAGTAATGACTCTCTCTCTCCCTCGCTCCCTCTCTCTCTCTCTGATCATGTGGCTTCAGTTAGAGCCTGGCTACACTACAGAGGAGAGATCATTGATCTCAATGTGTATGTCTCTGGAAGAGACCCTCTATACATAAAGTGGCACAATGACATATAAATAGAAGGATTCTCCATCTGACAAAATAAATATAAATTTCCCCCCCCCTCATTAGGCAGTTTGGGTTCGTTATGTTGTTGGAAGTGGGCACAGTGATGCTTTGGGGGATTTCTCATTTGGGCAAAAGACTGTCCCAACTCCTTTGTCTTTCTCCTCCGTCACCTGAAAACGGATAATTGGTCGAGTGGTCGAGGAGATACTTACTTGTACAAGAGATGCCTCTCGCAGCAGGTAGCGCAGAAGTGTTTTAGAATCTGCCACACGCCCTTTCAATCAGCTGTTGTTTTCTCTCGAAGACAAAAGGATGCACACATTTAAAAACCAGAACTGGTGAGTGTTTTATCTGTAAAATGTCTGCCCACAACTAGCAACATTTGTTTTATCACTTTACACATTTATTTGGGATTCCACTCCTGTAAATGTCATTTGCCTGATGACGCGAATGGAGAGGGAGTCTCTTTTCATACAAGCGCATTTGTTTCCACGTTCCTCTCCTCCTTTACTCGACTACCCTTGACCTTCAAAAATAGGCAAGGAAAGGACGGAGGAGATAGCAAAACCAATTGAGAACTCCCAGTGTCCCGTAAACTCCCTGTTAAGTTATTTCATGGGGAATAAGAGTCAGAGGGTCAGTCTGTATAGCCTGGGTGTATAGTCAGTTCTGTATAGCCTGGGTGTATAGTCAGTCTGTATAGTCTCGGTGTATAGTCAGTCTGTTTATGGGTGTATAGTCAATCTGTTATAGCCTAGGTATATAGTCAATCTGTATAGCCTAGGTGTATAGTCCAGTCTGTATACCTGGGTATATAGTCAATCTGTATAGCCTGGGTGTATAGTTAGTCTGTATAGCCTGACAAATAGTCAATCTGTTATACCTAGGTGGTATAGTCAGTCTGTATAGCCTGGGTATAGTCAATCTGTATAGCCTGGGTGTATAGTTAGTCTGTATAGCCTGACAATATAGTCAATCTGTATAGCCTGGTTATAGTTAGTCTGATAGCCTGGGGTATAGTCAATCTGTTATAGCCTAGGTGTATAGTCAGTCTGTATAGCCTGGGTGTATAGTCAATCTGTATAGCCTGGGTGTATAGTCAGTCTGTATAGCCTGGGGTATAAGTCAATCTGATAGCCTGGGTGTATAGTTCAGTCTGTATAGCCTGACAAATAGTCAATCTGTATAGCCTAGGTGTATAGTCAGTCTGTATAGCCTGGGCATAGAGTCAATCTGTATAGCCGGTGTATAGTCAGTCTGTATAGCCTGGGTGTATAGTCTATCTGTATAGCCTGGGTGTATGGTCAGTCTGTATAGCCTGGGTATATATTCAATCTGTATAACCTTGGTATAGTCAGTCTGTTATAGTCTGGGTGTAACGAAAGTCGTCTGGAGAAGGAGAGGAGGGACTAAAGTGCAGCGTGGTACGTATCCATAATACTTTTAATCAAGATGAATACACGAACAAAAACAACAGAACGACCCAACGAACAGTTCTGACAGGTGCAACAAACACTAACCAGAAAATAACACCCACAAACACAAGTGGAGAAACAGGCTACCTAAGTATGGCTCTTCAATCAGAGACGACGATAGACAGCTGCCTCTGAATGAGAACCATACCAGGCCAAACACATAGAAATAGAAAACCTGACCTAAAACATAGAATACCCACCCACATCACACCCTGACCAAACAAAAAAATAGAAACATAGCAAAGCAATCTACGGTCAGGGCCGTGACACTGGGTGTATAGTCAGTCTGTAAGCCTGGGTATATATTCAATCTTGTATAACTGTGTATATCAGTCTGTATTTCCTGGGTGCCATTCTGTCGTCTGTCGTGTCTGTCTGTCTGTCTGTCTGTCTGTCTGTGTCTGTACTTTCGTCCTCTCGCCTCCCTGTGTGTGACAGCATGTGAATGAGGCTGGTAGCCAGGTCATGTGGAGAGCATCATCTGTCACTGCCACACTAACACACAGAGCTGTAGCCCTGACACATCCTCACAGTGACATATCAGCCTGTTGACCAGAAAGAGACATTCTGACAGACTGGCACCCAGGAAATACAGACTGACTATACACCAAGGTTATACAGATTGAATATATACCCAGGGCTATACAGACTGACTATACACCCAGTGTCACGCCCTGACCGTAGATTGGCTTTGTATGTTTTCTATTTTTAGTTTGGTCAGGGTGTGATGTGGGTGGGTATTCTATGTTTTAGGTCTAGGTTTTCTATTTCTATGTGTTTGGCCTGGTATGGTTCTCATTCAGAGGCAGCTGTCTATCGTCGTCTCTGATTGAGAGCCATACTTAGGTAGCCTGTTTTCCCACTTGTGTTTGTGGTGATTATTTTCTGGTTAGTGTTTGTTGCACCTGTCAGAAACTGTTCGTTGGTCGTTCTGTTGTTTTTGTTCGTGTATTCATCTTGATTAAAAGTATTATGGATACGTACCACGCTGCACTTTAGTCCTCCTCTCCTTCTCCCGACGACTTTCGTTACACCCAGACTATACAGACTGACTATACACCAAGGTTATACAGATTGAATATATACCCAGGCTATACAGACTGACCATACACCCAGGCTATACAACTGACTATACACCCAGGCTATACAGACTGACTATACACCCAGGCTATACAGATTGACTCTATGCCCAGGCTATACAGACTGACTATACACCTAGGCTATTACAGATTGACTATATTGTCAGGCTATACAGACTGACTATACACCCAGGCTATACAGATTGACTATATACCCAGGCTATACAGACTGACTATACACCCAGGCTATACAGATTGACTATACACCCAGGCTATACAGACTGACTATACACCTAGGCTATACAGATTGACTATACACCCAGGCTATACAGACTAACTATACACCCAGGCTATACAGATTGACTATATTGTCAGGCTATACAGACTAACTATACACCCAGGCTATACAGATTGACTATACACCCAGGCTATACAGACTGACTATACACCTAGGCTATACAGATTGACTATATTGTCAGCTATACAGACTAACTATACACCCAGGCTATACAGATTGACTATAACCCAGGGTATACAGACTGACTATAACCTAGGCTATACAGATTGACTATATACCTAGGCTATACAGATTGACTATACACCCAGACTATACAGACTGACTATACACCCAGACTATACAGACTGACTATACACCCAGGCTATACAGACTGACTATACACCCAGGCTATACAGACTGACCCCTCTGACTCTTATTCCCCATGACATAACTTAACAGGGAGTTTACAGGGACACTGGGAGTTTCTCAATTGGTTTTGCTATCTCCTCCGTCCTTCCTTGCCTATTTTTGAAGGTCAAAGGAGTCGAGTAAAGGAGGAGAGGAAACGTGGAAACAAATGCGCTTGTATGAAAAAGAACTCCCTCTCCATTCGCGTCATCAGGCAAATGACATTTACAGGAGTGGAATCCCAAAATAAATGTGTAAAGTGATAAAACAAATGTGCTAGTTGTGGCAGACATTTTACAGATAAAACACTCACCAGTTTCTGGTTTTTAAATGTGTGCATCCTTTTGTCCTTCGAGAAAACAACAGCTGATTGAAAGGGGTGTGGCAGATTCTAAAACACTTCTGCGCTACCTGCTGCGAAGAGCATCCTCTGTACAAGTAAGTAACTCTCCTCGACCACTCGACCACTTATCGGTTTTCAGGTGACGGAGGAGAAAGAACAAAGGAGTTGAGGACAGTCTTTTGCCCAAATGAGAATCCCCCAAAGCAATCACTGTAGCCCACTTCCAACAAACATAACGAACCCACCAACTGCTAATGAGGGGGGGGGAAATTATATTTATTTTGTCAGATGGAGAATCCTCTATTATATGTCCCATTGTGCCACCTTTATGTATAGAGGGTCTCTTCCAGAGACATACACATTGAGATCAATGATCTCTCCCTCTGTAGTGCTAGCCAGGCTCTAACTGAAGCCACATGATCAGAGAGGGAAGAGAGAGAGGAGCGAGGGAGAGAGAAGCTCATTACTGAGGGGGTCTCAGTCAGGCTCCTCTCCTCCTGCTGAGACCCACTGGTTAAATATTCAGTGTTTTTACACTGACAGAAAATGTCAGCTCTAAAAGCATCTGTGCTCCTCTCATCCAGCTGTGAGGAGGGAGAGGAGGGAGGGAGACTGGATGGGCTTTAGGGAGGAGGGGGGGGAGACTGGGTGGGCTGTAGGGAGGGAGGAGGGAGGGAGGAGGAGGGAGGGAGACTGGGTGGGCTGTAGGAGGAGGAGAGGAGACTGGGTGGGTGTAGCGAGGAGGTGGGTGGGTGGGGGAGGGAGGGAGAGCAAGAAGATGCAGAAGAGATAAACAGAAGAGAGAGAGAGAAACTTTGTTCAATAAATGAATAAGATATGCCCTCCATTATGTTATTACCCTACTAACTCCAAAAACCTAACTGGAACCATCAGGTTATATCTGACCTGGGATCAGCTAGAGCCAACTGTCTCTGTCCTCTCATCTGGTCTACAGTTTATTTCATGGGCCATCAATCGGTCAGATCTGATTGTAGATATTTCTTATTTCCGCTGAATGCGTGTATCTGTGACACACCCTCGGAAACAGGACAGCAACACACACACACACACACACACACACACCACACACACACACACACACACACACACACACACACACACACACACACACACACACACACACACACACACACACACACACACATACAACACACACACACACACACACACACACATAGCTGGTCTGTTTTGATTCTGTATGTTTCTGTGTTGGAGGAGGACGAGGAGGAGGAGGATCAGGAGGGATGAGAAAAGAAGAGAGAGGAAGAGGGCTGGGCCTGCTCCCTGGTACAACTCTAAACACTCTCCACTGCATATTCACACACACACACACACACACACACACACAACACACACACACACACCACACACACACAGAGTGAGATTAGAGAGATTAAAAGTCACTCTAACCACACATACCTTACAGTGCACAGTATGATGATATTCACATATTCTAAAATTACTTAGTTCAGAATCTACAGATTATAATCTCTAGATTATAACCTCTATCTAGGCTACTCCCTGTTGGTTTTGGATGGGTTGGGCCGTAATCTGCTGCCAATAGGATAGTAGATAATCAGATCTTTGGATATTTGTCCTGTCTGTCTGTGTGTGTGTGTGTGTGTGTGTGTGTTGTGTGTGTGTGTGTGTGTGTGTGTGTGTGTGTGTGTGTGTGTTGTGTGTGTTGTGTGTGTTGTGTGTTTGTGTGTGTGTGTGTGTTGTGTGTGTGTGTGTGGTGTGTGTGTATGCGTGCGTACGTGAGTGCGTATGTCCGTGTGTGTGTGTGCGCATGTGTGAGTTAACAGTCTCATATGCGCGTGGATGTGCTTTGTGTGTCCACCTTGCCCTTGATTCAGATTCACAAAACCTTGACAACCCACAAAGCGTCAGCAGGATGTGTCTGCTACCATGGTGATGGAGGGGAGAGAGGTGGGGCTGGATCCTCTCATGTCAAAACATAGCTCAGGGAGCATGTGTCTGTCCGTGCGCGCTGTGTGGTGCGCGTGTGTGCGTGTACGTGTGTGTGTTGTGTTTAGGATTTATATTCCTACTGTGTTTATTAGTGTGGTATTGCTATTCCAGAGAGGGAGCAGTGAGCCTTTTGAAGTAGTAAAAGACAGTGTGATGGTTAATACTACTGAAACACTGGATCCTCCTAATACACCTTAGTGTGTAGGGTTCCTCTCTACTCTGTCTTATTGACTTTCTACCATAACCCAGAGGGCCACTTAACCCTGTTGACCCTTCCAGACCAGAAGTCAACGATCCAGAGCCTGGCCACTCGGATCAGACCAGGAACGACATCGATTCTACTTCCAGATCATTAAACCCTGGACTGGGCTTATCGATAAACGCCACCGTTGCACAACAGAGATCAATAACAGACAGAGAGCGCGATCTCTCAATCACATACACTTGTCCAGTGAGGACATACAGTGTGAGAGACATCTGTCTATCTCTGACCGGAGAGAGGAGGGAGGAGAGAGGGAGGGAGACATCAGTGGGAGAGAGATATTGATGATGGAGAGAGCTTCTGTCCTTCTACACAGTAGCCAAGCTATTGTTTCATCATGGACAACCAATACAAAAACAATATACTTGATCTAGAATATTTGTGGAATACTCTGAAATCCCTGTGGCAAGGCAGGCATGCTATTCAGTGAGAGTGTTGTCACATGCATGCCATTGACCTGCAGGACAGAGAGACGGAGAAACACAGAAGAGATGGAGGGACAAGAGGGAAGGTAGAGCGAGAAGAGTTATGCAGGGCAGGGGTGACTTTCCTGCTTGTGATGATAGAAGAGGCATCTGTTCCAGAAGATTATTAATCCGTACCACAGGGGAAGAGAAGAGGGAGGAGACGGACAGAGACAGACGGACAGAGAGGAAAGGAGGCTACGCACACCAACACACAACAATTCTGTTCAATACTCATACACACCAACGCTGAGAAAATAGTCAACTATGTTGAAAACCTATGAATATGAATATGTGCTTCTTGGCATTAGTCATACATTCAAACAGTTTTTAGTTTTAAAGACGCCCTGCAGACTTTTTATACTCCCCAAATTCTAATATAGGTCATAGATAAAAGTATAGTGAGTGGATTACTCAGCAGAGTATGGGAAATAACCCTGTAACTCACCAAAAGGACTGCTTATAGTTAAGATAGTTCTCTTCAAATGTAAACCATTAGATACTGTCTCAGCACTTAGAGAAGATTTAGGGGATTGAGATGAAAGGGTGGTGGTGTGGGAGTCACTTCTCTTCCTCCCGTCTCTCATCCTTCCTCCTCCACCTTTCTCTCTCTCTCTCTCTCTCTCTCTCTCTCTCTCTGTGGGCCGTTTCCACCTCGTGCTCTAGCTCTGTAGCTCTAGCTCTGTAGACCAGCAGAAGGTCACCTCCCCCTCTGATCCCTCACCCCCCCCTGTCTCCCCCCACCCTGTTCTATCACCCCATTGGCTGACTGTGTCTGTGATGAGTCAGTCTCCCCTTCCCCGTCCGGCAGGGAGAGAGACGGCCCACGGAATTCACTCTCCCTTTCTGTTCTCCTCCTCTTTCTCACTCCCCTCCCTTTGAGTTCTCTCCCCCTCCCTCTCTTTTGTGAAAATAAGTGATCAGACCTACCCTTCTCTCAGGACAGACAGAGCAACAGAGGGAAAAAGAAAGAAGGACACTACAGAGAGAGGAGCAGCCATATCAGTAGCAGCAGAGCACCAGCTGCCTAACAGCTACATGAGAAGAATCACTCACCACAGGAACGACAGCCAGACCAGCAACACCTACAGTCAGTCCTCCTCTCTCTGGTCTCTCTTTCGCGTGCAACTAGCGCATTGAATCTACCAGACCAGAAGACACCCACGCACAGCTGTATCTACCAGGACTCAGCAGACACACCACTCACAGCAATGAATCTACGCAGGACCAGAAGATCACACGGTCACAACTGATTGAAACAAAAAACAACAAAACATAAATAGCTAAATTAAAACATACAATAATCCCATCCTTACCCTGTCAACCCCTAATTGGAGGAGTGTGTGTGTGTGCGCATGTGTGAGTTAACAGTCTCATATGCGCGTGGATGTGCTTTGTGTGTCCACCTTGCCCTTGATTCAGATTCACAAAACCTTGACAACCAACAGAAGGTCAGCAGGATGTGTCTGCTACCATGGTGATGGAGGGGAGAGAGGTGGGGGCTGGATCCTCTCATGTCAAAACATAGCTCAGGGAGCATGTGTCTGTCCGTGCGCGCGTGTGTGTGCGCGTGTGTGCGTGTACGTGTGTGTGTGTGTTTAGGATTTATATTCCTACTGTGTTTTATTAGTGTGGTATTGCTATTCCAGAGAGGGAGCAGTGAGCCTTTTGAAGTAGTAAAAGACAGTGTGATGGTTAATACTACTGAAACACTGGATCCGTCCTAATACACCTGTAGTGTGTAGGGTTCCTCTCTACTCTGTCTTATTGGACTTTCTACCATAAGCCCAGAGGGCCACTGTTAACCCTGTTGACCCTTCCAGACCAGAGTCAACGATCCAGAGCCTGGCCACTCGGATCAGACCAGGAACGACATCGATCTACTTCCAGATCATTAAACCCTGGACTGGGCTTATCGATAAACGCCACCGTTGCACAACAGAGATCAATAACAGACAGAGAGCGCGATCTCTCAATCACATACACTGTTCCAGTGAGGACATACAGTGTGAGAGACATCTGTCTATCTCTGACCGGAGAGAGGAGGGAGGGAGAGAGGGAGGGAGACATCAGTGGGAGAGAGATATTGATGGATGGAGAGAGCGTTCTGTCCTTCTACACAGTAGCCAAGCTATTGTTTCATCATGGACAACCAATACAAAACAATATACTTTGATCTAGAATATTTGTGGAATACTCTGAAATCCCTGTGGCAAGGCAGGCATGCTTATTCAGTGAGAGTGTTGTCACATGCATGCCATTGACCTGTCAGGGACAGAGAGACGGAGAAACACAAAGAGATGGAGGGACAGAGGGGAAGGTAGAGCGAGAAGAGTTTATGCAGGGCAGGGTGGACTTTCCTGCTGGTGGATTATAGAGAGGCCATCTGTTCCAGACAGATTATAATCCTGTACCACAGGGGGACAGAGAAGAGGGAGGAGGACGGACAGAGACAGACGGACAGAGAGGAAAGGAGCTACGCACACACAGACACACACATTCTGTCATACTCATACACACCAACGCTGAGAAAATAGTCAACTAGTTGTGAAAACCTATGAATATGAATATGTGCTTCTTGGCATTAGTCATACATTCAAACAGTTTTTAGTTTTTAAAGACGCCCTGCAGACTTTTTATACTCCCCAAATTCTATAATTAGGTCATAGATAAAAGTATAGTGAGTGGATTACTCAGCAGAGTATGGAAAATAACCCTGTAACTCACCAAAAGGACTGCTTATAGTTAAGATAGTTCTCTTCAAATTGTAACCATTAGGATACTGTCTCAGCACTTAGAGAAGATTTAGGGATTGAGATGAAAGGGTGTTTGGTGTGGGAGTCACTTCTCTTCCTCCCGTCTCTCATCCTTCCTCCTCCACCTTTCTCTCTCTCTCTCTCTCTCTCTCTCTCTCTCTCTCTCTGTGGGCCGTTTCCACCTCGGTGCTCTAGCTCTGTAGCTCTAGCTCTGTAGACCAGCAGAAGGTCACCTCCCCCTCTGATCCCTCACCCCGCCCCCTGTCTCCCCCCACCCTGTTCTATCACCCCATTGGCTGACTGTGTCTGTGATGAGTCAGTCTGCCCCTTCCCCGTTCCGGCAGGGAGAGAGACGGCCACGGAATTCACTCTCCCTTTCTGTTTCTCCTCCTCTTTCTCACTCCCCTCCCTTTTTGAGTTCTCTCCCCCTCCCTCTCTTTTGGAAAATAAGTGATCAGACCCTACCCTTCTCTCAGACAGACAGAGCAACAGAGGGAAAAAGAAAGAGAGGACACTACAGAGGAGAGGAGCAGCCATATCAGTAGCAGCAGGATCAGTAGAGAGTGACACCAGAACGCAGACATACAGTCAGTCTCTCTCTCTCTCTGGTCTCTCTTTCCGGATTGGGGCTGGATCTCTTCCCCCTCTCCTCCCCCTGTGTCTTAGTCGGAAAACCGCAGCAGCTTTGGGAACCCACTCCCACTCCCGTTGTCATTACCGAGGCGCAGCAAGCCTGCGCCTGTCTAGGCAAGAAAAGGAGGGGAGAAGGAGGAATAGAAGGAGAGGAAGGAGTAGAGAGGAAGTAGAGAGGAAGGAGGAATAGAGAAGGAGTAGAGAGGAAGGAGGAAGAGAGGAAGGAAGTAGAGAGGAAGGAGGAAGAGAGGAATGAAGTAGAAGGAGGAAGGTAGGAAAGAGAGGAGTAGAGAGGAAGGAGAGAACAGAGGAAATGAGTAGAAGGGGAATGAGT
>NC_036841.1:7328164-7331196 GCF_002910315.2 Salvelinus sp. IW2-2015 | reverse complement strand
GCCTGTTAGGGTGCTGTGAAGGATGGTTCACCAGGAAAACTGTTCTCACCAGGTAAGCAGGACACTGACTGAAACTAGCTGGGACTAGTGCTGAGACTAGCTGGGACTAGTGCTGAGACTAGCTGGGACTAGTGCTGAGGCTAGCTGGGACTAGTGCTGAGGCTATGGGACTAGTGCTGGAGGCTAGCTGGGACTAGTGCTGAGACTAGCTGGACTAGTGCTGAGGCTAGCTGGACTAGTGCTGAGTTAGTGGGACTAGTGCTGAGACAGCTGGGACTAGTGCTGAGACTAGCTGGGACTAGTGCTGAGGCTAGCTGGGACTAGTGTGAGGTTGCTGGGACTAGTGCTGAGATTAGCTGGGACTAGTGCTGAGATTAGCTGGGACTTAGTGCTGAGGCTTAGCTGGGACTAGTGCTGAGGCTAGCTGGGACTAGTGCTGGACTAGCTGGGACTAGTGCTGAGACTAGCTGGGACTAGTGCTGAGGCTAGCTGGGACTAGTGCTGAGGCTAGCTGGGACTAGTGCTGAGGCTGCTGGGGTAGTGCTGAGGCTAGCTGGGGCTAGTGCTGACCTACCTGGGGCTAGCGCTCTCAACTAGGGCTCCTAAAGCACTGCATTTCAGTGCTAGAGGCATCATTACAGACCTGGTTCGATTCCAGGCTGTATCACAACCAGCGCCGCTAAGGAGTCCCATAGGGCAGCGCACAATTGACCCAGTGTTGTCCGGGTTTGGTGCCGGGGTAGGCCGTCTTTGTAAATAAGAATGAGTTTTTAAATGACTTGCCTAGTTAAATAAAGGTGAAATAACATGTGCTGAGGCTAGAAGAACAGAGCTGTTAGTAGAGTAGAGGATGTGTTACGTTAGCTGTTGTGGAGCAACAGGGGTTGAGCTTGCCCTCCAGGGGAGAAGATACTGCAGTAGGATGGTATGCATGTGTGTATTCCCAAAGGTTTTCCATCATGTAATACTGACTGACTGTCATTAGTGGTTGTCGTATCTTGCAGGGGTTTGTGTGTCATGGCTGTCAGGCACATCCAGTGGGTTTGGTGTTTGTATTATGGGATGGGTCTGGGAATCAGATGACTAGGGCGTTGCTAAGCGCACATTTGACTTCAGGGAATAATGTCCCTCCTCTCCCCTTTCCCCTGGGCTGAGCTGATCAATAGATGTCTGGGAAGGGTGAGGTGTTTCTGTCTCTCTCTTTCTCTGTGTGTGGTGTGTGTGTGTGTGTGTGTGTTTGTGTGTGGTTGTGTGTGTGTGTGTGTGTGTGTGTGTGTGTGTGTGTGTGTGTGTGTGGTGTGTGTGTGTGTGTGTGTGTTGTGTGTGTGTGTGTGTGTGTGTGTGTGTGTGTGTGGTGTGTGTGTGTGTTGTGTGTGTGTGTGTGTGTGTGTGTGGTGTGTGTGTGTGATGTGTGTGTGTGTGTGTGTGTGTGTGTTGTGCATAACATCATTTAGGTTTATTAGAGAGGAAGTAGAGAGGAAGGAGGAATAGAGGAATGAGTAGAGGGGAATGAGTAGAGAGGAAGTAGAGAGGAAGGAGGAATAGAGAAATGAGTAGAGAGGAAGGAGGAATAGAGGAATGAGTAGAGAGGAAGGAGGAAGAGAGGAGTAGAGAGGAAGGAGGAATAGAGAAATGAGTAGAGGGGAAGGAGTAGAGAGGAAGGAGGAAGAGAGGAAGTAGAGAGGAAGTAGATAGGAAGTAGAGAGGAAGGAGTAGAGAGGAAGGAGGAAGAGAGGAAGGAGGAAGAGAGGAGTACAGGGTATAGGTAAAAGCTGTGTGTGTGTGTGGGCCTCTCCTCTGACTGTCCCTGTTACGGTAAGAAACCATACTGGCCAGTGAAGGCCTATCCACAGCTGCTCTGATCTGCTCTATTGATCATTACATGACGTTACACACTGAGCTAAGAGCTGATCCACAGTCAGTTTAGTCTGCTACCTTCTAATGTTTGGGAGAAGGATTGGGGAAGAGTAAACTGATTCCAGATGAGTGATTATGGGGGTTCTCTCCTCAGGGCAGTGAACAGACGCACTGCTTCAAACATGGCATATTTATCTGTTATGCATTGTTAATCCCCCATGTGGCTCACATCACAGCGGTGTGTGTGTGCGCGCGGGCGTGTGCACGCGTGCGTGTGTGTGTGTGTGCGAGTGTGTGTGTGTTTGCGTGCGTGCGTGTGTGTGTGTGTGCATGCGTGTGTGTGTCATATAATGGATAACATTTACATTTACATTTAAGTCATTTAGCAGACGCTCTTATCCCTGTCTCTTATACACATCTAGATGTGTATAAGAGACAGGTGTGTGTGTGTGTGTGTGTGTGTGTGTGTGTGTGTGTGTGCATAACATATTTAAGGGTTTATTATCATGTGTTTTATTGAGTATATTCTTGAGATGCAATGTGTTTATTGCACACTGTAGCGCACAACAGCCAGTAAATGTAAAAGTGTGTGTGATGTGAGAGAGTGCGTGGGTGGGTGGATTGGAAACGACTGCGACAGAAGTGTCCCACTTTACTTAATGAGGAATGGGAGGAATGATTAGACGAGTGGAGTGTTGAAGTAGTGCAGTGCATCAGAGCTTTACTCCCCTCATACTCACCGGGAATATAGACAATATGACTGTAATGCAGGGAGAGGAGGAGGACGAAAAGAGAAGTACGTAGATGGAAAAATAAAATGGAGATGATGGAGGAGGAGGGGAGACGGGTGCAGCAATGAAGGAAGTGAAACAGGAGGAGTAGAGGGGGAGAAGATGAAACAGGAGGAGTAGAGGGGAAGATGAGGATTTGAAAAAGAGGAGAATGTGAGGGAGGGAGAATAGAGGTGGAGAAAGGAATGAGGTGGTGGTTAAAAACAAGATAGTTTTAGAAGAGAAAGATATTCAGAGAAGGAGAGGAAGGAGTAGAGAGGAAGTAGAGAGGAAGGAGGAATAGAGGAAGGAGTAGAGAGGAAGGAGGAAGAGAGGAAGGAGTAGAGAGGAAGGAGGAAGAGAGGAATGAGTAGAGGGGAAGGAGGAAGAGAGGAGTAGAGAGGA
>NC_036841.1:7317293-7328139 GCF_002910315.2 Salvelinus sp. IW2-2015 | reverse complement strand
CCTGATATGCGTTCAGTAAGGTAAATAGTTAGCAAAAACGTTAGCCTAACACATTTCCTTCTGTTGTTCGTGTTAGCCGTGAACATTTGCTAACGCTAGCTAACAGTTGAGGTAGTGTTGCGACGAATGGAGTGTCTGGTTTTCAGGTTGCATAAGAAGCTCATCCTCGCTCAGTCTCTGACCGAGAGATGGAGTGGAAGGTGTAACGAAGTAGAGTGCAAGGGCGCGCATGGTCTTACTGTTGTGTTACGAAGTAGATCATTGTGTAGGATGGAAGTAGCAAAAGTCTGTTTTTCTCAGGTCTCGATATGCTAAAAGAGCCTCACCAGTAGCACAAGCTATATTGTTTTACCTCAAAAAAGGAAGTGGTAGCGGGTATTACTAACACTTCACTCACATTGATAAACCAATTTATTAGCGTGTAATGTTCATTCGATCTCTTAGTGATCTCACTTATTGTGTGTGTAGTGATAACGCAATCTGATGTTATGTCCGCGCAAACACAATGGTGTTCGCAATAAAGGCCTGATGCTTATTTCAACTCAGATAAGATCCAGAGTGTGGTAGTGGTCCACCACTGACGATACCCATGGAATCTCGTGCGCAACAGACGTAGACGGAGAAACACAAAGCGTGGAAGCAATTGGCAGGGTACACGCAACGCGGATGAAGGCTAATTTTAAAAGAAGCCCGAAGTGAGAGAGTCTCTATGTGCGCAAGAAGAAGACGAGTGCTGTAGAGAGCGATTATTATACCTTGGTTTGGTGGGTGCTCGAACTGGAATGTTGTCTTTATTTATGATTTGCATCAACTCTCCATACACCTTTCTGTTCCATGTAATAAACCAGATATGAATATGTATATTATAGTCTACCTTATTGTATAATCTCATAGTCAGGGACTGAAATGTGAGATATTAGAAGTACAGTGACATGGTTTCTATTCTTCGTTATACGTGGATCCTGAACGTACTCATTTCATCTGGACATAGAGAGTAAATGTGAATCGCTACGCACAATCGAGCCACAGACGTCATTCTCCTCCATTTCTCTACCTCACTGCCCTCCGTTTCCGTTAACTCATCTCACTTTAGCCAACGCGGAGAAATATAGGTGTTCCACTCACTAGCCTTCGTCCTGAAACACTCATAGTGCGCATTGATGTAGATATTTGTAGTTGCTGGAATACTGGAGGAGAGCGCTGGAAACCTATCTCGAGCTGATCCACATCTCCAAAGATCCTAGTTTCTTAGAGTCTCTTAACCCACGTTATCGACTGCAGCGTTGTGAGTCTGTGTGTGTTCTAAATACATTCTCGATCCAAAATTCTATAATTTTAATGAGTACTGAATATTAGTAAAAGTATGATTAGATGACAGTTTATGTGTCAGCATTGTTAGAGCACATTCGATGACACGAAACATAGACATCGTAGTCAAAACTAGAATCACCGTTGTACAACTCATCTAAAATACGCACTAGGACTTAAGTGATCTCATACACAACAGAACGACTCAGATATCTCATATCCACAAATCACTAGCTACACCCCTCATCTCTAAGTGGTACATTTAGCTCTCAGCTACTATCAAGATGTATAGAGACTCTATATAGGAGAACGAATTTGAATGGTACACTAAGTGTCATCGTAGTTTAATAGCGATGTGTTGTGGTGAGTGTATATGTCCAATCTCTCCTTTGGCGTTTTTTTTCGCCACGATATGCTATGCGTCTTATCTTCCCTGTCCTTCTGTTCTTATTCTCTTCGCATCCTTCTACTCTTCATCTACAATGGCTCGTGCGTGCTTCTCGTACTCGGGCTTCTCTCTGTGCGAGCGGTGCAGTTCATCCACCTTGTCAGTGTGCTCCTTGATGCTCTCGTTAGCTCTACATCCTCTGCTTAGCAGTCGCTAGCATACCAGTACATATCTCTTTCCTCCCCCTCTGATCCCTCTGATGCCCCGCCCTTGTCTCCCCCACAGCTGTTTCTAATCACTATGACTCCCCAAATGCCCATTAGGCTGACTGTGTCTGTTTGATGGAGTCAGTCTTGCGGCCTTTCCCTCTCTCTCGTTCCGGCTAGCGGGAGAGAGACTCGTTCAGATTTCGGCACCCTCTCACCTCTCCTCCTTGTTACTGTTTTCATCCCTTCCTCTTTCTCACTCCCCTCCCTTTTTGAGTCGCTCTCCTCCGTCCGCGTGCGTGCTTTTGGAAAATAAAGTGATTCATGGCCCTTACCTTTCCTCTCATGACAGGATCAAGTTTAAATTAAAGCTCAAGCAGAAAGGTGGAAAAGAAGAGAGAGGACACTTACAAGAGGAGCAGGAGCCGCCATTAATCAGTGACGTCTCAGAGCGAGGACAGTAGTATGGAGTGTACACCAGAAACCGCAGGACATCTCAGTCCTAGTCTCCTCTCTCTCTCTGGTCTCTCTTTCGGATTGAGGGCTGGATCTCTTCCCCCTCTCCTTCCCCCTGTAGTCTTAAGTCGGGAAAACCGCTAGCCAAGCTTCGGGAATCACCATCTCCCAACAGCTCTCCCTGTTGTTCTTACGAGGCGCGCAAAGCCGTGTCGGCCTGTTCTAGGATAGCTGTGAAGGGATGGTTTCACCAGGAAAACTTTCTCACCAGTGGAGTTATCCAGGAGTGGACACTGACTGAGAAACTAGGCTGGGACTTAGTTGCTGCGGACATAGCTGCTGGGCTAACTCAGAGTGGCTTGAGGACTACGCTGGTGGTACTATAGTGTCTGAGGCTAGCTGGGAACTAAGTGGCTGAGGCTGCTCTGCCTGATCGTGAGTAGCTGAGGCTAAACTGGGTAACTACTCGCACCTGAGGCTAGCCTCGTGGCAACTTTTTAGCGTGGCTGTAGAAGAACTTATGCGGAATACTGTGACATCAGAAGGCTAGCTGCCGGGATTAACTATATAGCTTGAGTCTAGGTTGGGAACGTAGTGCTACGCAGGCGTGGCTTGGGACTAGAGGGAGATATAAGAGCTTCTAACTTTATGCCAGCGAGCACACAATATACGTGGCTGAAGTCTACCATTAGGACTCGCGTCATGGTCGCTTGAGACTTAGCGTTTAAGCAATTCTTGAGGTCAGACATGATGGTGCTAGCTGAGAGTGGACTATCCCTGAGTTGAACTGAGAAAGCGATAGTCTGGGGTACTATGAGCTGCTGAGATACAGATTAGCACATGGTGACGAATTTTTGCTCGCTGAGAACTCAAGTCGGCGAGGTACCTTAATGTTTGGCGTTGCAGGTACACTTTAGGCGTGGGACTAGGTATGCTTGCTGCAGGCTTAGAGCCTCTAGGAGGTCCACCTTGCTGCAAGATTGCGCATCAGATATGTAAGCAACTATGGTGTGATACACTTAGCATTGCTGAGATTAGCTGAGGACTAGTGCTGGGCTAGCTGGGACGTAGTGCTTTGGAGATTAGCTGGGACTAGTGCTGAGGCTAGCGCGGACTAGTGCTGAGGCTAGCTGGTGATCTTGTGCTGAGATTAGCTGGGATCTCGTGAATCTCTCGCTTCCTTCATCAGCTAAGCTGTGGCATCCTATGTCTTGCTCCTCTCTGTCATCTCTGGCTTCTCTCTCGGTGCTCATCTCAGTCTGCTCGTGCTCTGGACTCTATACGTCCTGTGGCACTAGTTGGGCGTGAGAGTAAGCTGGGAACTATCGAGGCTCAGCGTTGAGCTAGCTTTCTAGGGTACTATAGTGCTGCTTGAAGGGTTGTTCGCGGTTGCTACGGCGACTAGCTGGGCTGACTAGGTATGCCCGTGGTAAAGTGGCGTAAGCGCTCCGCGTACAACTGAGGATGGCTATGGAGCGCGCGTTATCTCGGCGTACCGTTAGTGCCTTGGAGGCTAGCTGGCGGCTAGTGTCGTGTTGATGGTGTCTGTGCCTCGGGAGCTGGCCTGCAGCTGTGCGTGGCACGCGACCCTTAGGCTCTTGGGCGGCGGCAGTGCTTAGCGCTTCAACTAGGGGTAGCCTTCGTATTTAAAAAGACACTGACATTTCAGTGACTTAGAACGGTGCCATTCAATTAACAGACTTCTTAGTTCGATTCCAGGCTGTATCACAACCAGGCGCGCTCAGGAGTCCACATAGGGCATGCGCACAATTGACCCAGTGTTGTCCGGGTTTGGCCGGGGTAGGCCGTCTTTTGTAAATAAGAATGAGTTTTTAAATGACTTTGCCTAGTTAAAATAAAGGTGAAAAATAACATGTGCTGAGGCCTAGAAGACAGAGCTGTTAGTAGAGTAAGAGGATGTGTTACGTTAGCTGTTGTGGAGCAACAGGGGTATGAGCTGCCCCTCCAGGGGAGAAAGATACTGCAGTAGCGACTGGTATGCATGTGTGTAATTCCCAAAGTTTTCCATCAGTAATACTGACTGACTGTCATTAGTGGTTGTCTATCTTGCAGGGGTTTGTGTGTCATGGGCTGTCAGGCAACATCCCAGTGGGTTTGGTGTTTGTATTATGGGATGGGTCTGGGAATCAGATGACTAAGGCGGTTTGCTAAGCGCACATTTGACTTCAGCGGAATAATGTCCCTCCTCCTCCCCTTTCCCCTGGGCTGAGCTTGATCAATAGATGTCTGGGAAGGGTGAGGTGTTTCTGTCTCTCTCTTTCTCTTGTGTGTGTGTGTGTGTGGGTGTGTCGTGTGCTGTGTTGTGTGTGGTGTGTTGTGGTGTGTGTTGGGTGTGTGTGTGTGTGTGTGTGTGTGTGTGTGTGTGTGTGTGTGTGTGTGTGTGCTGTGGTGTGTGTGTGTGTGTGTGTGTGTGTGCTGTGAGTGTGTGTGTGTGTGTGGTGTGTGTGCAATAACATATTTAAGGGTTTTTATCCACTGTGTTTTATCTGAGTATATTCTTGAATGCAATGTGTTTATTTGCACACTGTAGCGCACAACAGCCAGTAAATGTAAAAGTGTAGTGTGATGTTGAGAGAGTGCGTGGGTGGGTGGATTGCGAAACGACTGCGACAGAAAGTGTCCCACTTTACTTAATGAGGAATGGGAGGAATGATTAGACGAGTGGATAGTGTTGCAATAATGCTGCAGTGCATCAGGAGCTTTACTCCCCTCATACTCACCGGGAATATAAGACAATATGACGTTAATGCAGGGAGAGGAGGAGGACGAAAAGAGAAGTACGTAGATGGAAAAATAAAATGGAGATGATGGAGGAGGAGGGAGACGGGGTGCAGCAATGAAGGAAGTGAACAGAGGAGATAGAGGGGAGAGAGGTGAAACAGGAGGAGTAGAGGGTAGGAGGTGAAACAGAGGAGAAGGGGAGGAGTAGATGGAAGGATGGTTGAAACAAGAGTAAGCGGAGAGATGAAACAGTGGAGGGAGTAAAGGAGGAGGGGACCAGGCAGGAGAGAGGGGGAGAAGATGAAACAGGAGGGAGTAGGAGGGGAAGATGAGGATTTGTAAGGAGAGAGAGGGAGTGAATGTGAGGAGGGAGAAGAGGTGGAGAAAGAGGAATGAGAGGTGCGTGGTTAGAACCCAAGATTGAGGTTTGAGAAGAGAAAGATATTCAGAAAAGGAGGTGGAGAAGGAGGAATAGAAGAGAGGAAGAGTAGAGAGGAAGAGAGAGGAAGGAGGAATAGAGGAAGGAGTAGAGAGGAAGGAGGAAGGAGAGGAAGGAGTAGAGAGGAAGGAGGAAGAGAGGAATGAAGTGAGGGGGAAGAGGAAGAGAGGAGTAGAGAGGAAGAGGAATAGAGGAATGAGTAGAGGGGAATGAGTAGAGAGGAAGTAGAGAGGAGGAGGAATAGAGGAATGGCTAGAGAGGGAATGAGTAGAGAGGAAGTAGAGGGAAGGAGAATAGAGAAATGAGTAGAGAGGAAGAGGAATAGAGAATGAGTAGAGAGGAAGGAGAAGATAGGAGTAGAGAAAGGAGAATAGAGAAATGAGTAGAGGGAAGGAGTAGAGGAAGGAGGAAGAGAGGAAGTAGAGAGGAAGTAGATAGAGTAGAGAAGGAAGGAGTAGAGAGGAAGGAGGAAGAGAGAAGGAGGAAGAGAGGAGTACAGGGTATAGGTAAAAACGCTGTGTGTGTGTGGGCCTCTTCTCTGACTGTCCCTGTTACGGTAAGAAACCATAACTGGCCAGTGAAGGCATCTCCGCAGCTGCTCTGATCTGCTCTATTGATCATTACATGACCATTACACACTGAGCTAAAGAGCTGATCCCAGTCAGTTTAGTCTGCTACCTTCTAATGTTTGCGGAGAAGGATTGGGGAAGAGTAAACTGATCCAGATGAGTGATTATGGGGGTTCTCTCCTCAGGGCAGTGAACAGACGCACTGCTTCAAAACATGGCATATTTATCTGTTATGCATTGTTATCCCCCATGTGGCTCACATCACAGCGGTGTGTGTGTGCGCGCCGCGGGCGTGTGCACGCGTGCGTGTGTGTGTGTGTGCGAGTGTGTGTGTTTTGCGTGCGTGCTGTGTGTGTTGTGTGTGCATTGCGTGTGTGTGTCATATAATGGATAACATTTACATTTACATTTAAATCATTTAGCAGACGCTATATCCAGAGCGACTTACAAATTGGTGCATTCACCCTTATGACATCCAGTGGGAACAGCCACTTTACAATAGTGCATCTAAATCTTTTAAGGGGGGGGGGTGAGAAGGATTACTTTATCCTATCTAGGTATTCCTTAAAGAGGTGGGGTTTCAGGTGGTCCTCCGGAAGGTGGTGATTGACTCCGATAAGAATGTCTTCAATAAGTATTGCCATGTTTATTTGGAGATAAAAGATAGATTAGGAAATGGAGGTGAAGAGGAGGAACAAGAGAGCCAGAGAAGCCAGAGGGACTGCAGAGTTAAAAAATTACGAATATGAAAAAGAAACAGAAGAAGAGGAATACGCAGTAGAGCGAGAGAGAAGCAGAGACAGACAGACAGAAGACAGAGACGACAGCAGAGACAGAGGACAGACAGAGAGACAGAGAGACAGAGACAGACTAGAGAGACAGAGACAGACGAGAGACAAGAGAGACAGACAAGAGACAGAGAGACAGAGACATGAGACAGACAGAGAAGAAGAAGAGACAGACAGAGAGACAGACAGACAAGAGATCGAGACAGAGACAGAGACAGAGAAGAGAGACAAGAGAGACAGAGATCCACAGAGGAAAGAGACAGCGAGACAGACAGAGATGACAGAGACAGAGGACAGATGAAGAGAGACCAGAGACAGACAGAGACAGAGAGTACAAGAGACAGACCAGAGACAGACAGAGAGCAATACGAGACCAGAGACAAGACAGAGAAGACAGACAGAAGACACAGCGACAGACAGAGAGACAGAGACAGACAGAAGAGAGAGAGAGACCGGCACAGACAGAGAGAAGAGACAGGAAGACAGAAGAGACAGGACAGAGACAGAAGAGAGACAGAGCAGAAGCAGACAGGACAGACAAGGACAGGAGACAGACAGACGACAGACAGACAGATCAGACAGACAGACAGACAGACAGACAGACAGATCAGACAGACAGACAGACAGACAGACAGACAGAGAGAAGTAGACCCAGAAGAGGAGAGAGGAAGGGGCTAATGAGAGAGAGACCAGAGAAGGAGAAAGATAGAGAGAGGAGAAGAGAAAAGCGGTACTATTAAAGAGGAGATGAGAGACATGAGACGAAACTTAACGAGAGAGAGAGCGAGAGAAAGCATCTTACAAGAGAGAGAGAGCAGGTGCACACGAGAGAGAGAGAGAGAAATTAAAGAGAGGGAGATCGAGAGACGATAAAGCAGAGAGAGAGTGAGCACTTTCATAAAAAAGCGATAAAAACAGAAATAACCAGAGATAACAGAGCAGACAATAGAGAGAGAATGTAGAGAGAGACCACACCCCACAAGCCCCACAGGACAACAGCATCAATTCAGACCCAACCAAATCATTGAAAAAACAAAAAAGATAATTACTTGACACATTTGGAAAGACATTAACAAAAAGACACAGAGCAAACTAGAATTGCTATTTGGCCCCTAAACAGAGAGTACACATAGGCAGATACCTGACCACTGTGACTGACCCAAACTAAAGAAAAGCATATGACTTACTGTACAACTCAGTGAGCCTATAGCCTTGCTATTGAGAAAGCCGCCGTAGGCCACAACATTGGCTTACTCAAGAGAAGACAGGGCTATGTGTCAACTGTCACAAATGAGAGTACGAGAAACTGAGCCGATGCACTTCCTCTAACCTCGCCTGCCAAATGGTCATTGGACCATGATAGAGACACATATTCCCTCAGATCACACAGGACCAACAAAAATATTGGAAAAAACAAATCCGATTTTGATATAAACTCCCATATCTACTGGAGTGAAAATTCCACAGTGTCCCGATCACAGCAGCAAGAAATTTGTGACCTTTGTTGCCACAAGCAAAATGGCAACCAGTGAGAATAACAAACACCATTGTAAGATACAAACCCATATTTATGCTTATTCATTTTCCCTTGTGTACTTTAACCATTTGTACATTGTTACAACACTGTATATATACAATATGACATTTGTGATGTCTTTATTGTTTTGAAACTTCTGTATGTGTAATGTTTACTGTTAATTTTTATTGTTCATTTAACTTTTGTATATTATCTACCTCACTTGCTTTGGCAATGTTAACACATGTTTCCCATGCCAATAAAGCCCCTTGAATTGAATTGAAATTGAATTGACAGACAGACAGAGAGACAGACAGACAGAGATACAGAGACAGAGACAGAGACAGACAGAGATACAGAGACAGACAGAGAAACAGAGACAGAGACAGACAGAGAGACAGAGACAGACAGAGAGAGAGAGACAGACAGACAGAGAGAGAGAAAGATTAAAGAGAGAGAGAGAGAAAGATTAAAGAGAGAGAGAGAGAAAGATTAAAGAGAGAGAGACAGAGAGAGAGAGAGATGGAGAGATAGACAGAGAGAGAGAGAGAGAGATTAAAGAGAGAGAGACAGAGATTAAAGAGAGAGATGAGAGTGGCACACGATTAAAAAACGATAAAAACAGAAATAACCAGAGATACAGAGCAGACATAGAGAGAGAGAGACTGATCGAGAGAGAAAGAAAGAGAGGTACTATATATCAATAGGACTAATGGTGAGACAGAAAGAAGGAGGGATGGAAAGGAGAGATACTGTCTATCCAACAACGGGAAGCAGGTTGTACAAGTGACACCATTTATCAGAATGCAGCAGCCACTACTCTAAAACCCTTAGATGCAGTGTACCGTATCGCACTTCGCCCAGGAGACAGGTTTAATACTCATCACTGCATCTTTTATCAGCAGGTTGGCTGGACCTTTATAAATTCCTGTAGATTTCTCCCTTTTTGATTACCAAACTCTGCTGCACAAGCTTCATATCCCAACATATCTCACTTTTCCACTAAAGTATAAAAATACGACGTACCAAGCAGGCTCACAGGGTTGGTTAGCTCTTGAGTTCCCTCTCTACCAACCGAGGAAAATCAGCCTTTAGTTTTGACGCCCACCATGTTTGGAATAATCTACAAACCTCATTACATCTTGAATCCAACAGGGCCGTTTAGAACGCTGATGAGGGAGGAGTTCACAGAGGTTTACAAGTGTTCTGGTGGATAGTAATCATGTATGTGTGTGGTTGAAATGTAGAAATCTCTAACTGCTGCATCTTGCAGTTTCTTTTTTTGCGGTTTTATTAAATTATCATGTTGATTTGGGAATTTGTTGTTCTCAGGGCACCGTTTGGAATGAAGCCCTGGTCTCAATTGGGCTCCCCTGATTAAATAAAGTTAAATAAAATAAATAAATATATGGACAGAGGAAGAGAGGGATAGAGGAACTGTTAGAGACAAAGAGATGTGATAGTTTAGTTTATTAATTYGAACATTTTAAAAAACAAAAACACACATAAAACTTGAAAAAGCCATACATGCACATGACTAGAATCATGGAGGATAACACACAATAAAGAATAGAAAGATATAATAGAAAGAGAAGGCAGTCTGGAACAGAACAGGGGACTCCAGCTCTGATAACACTAACTCTCTAGAGACCCCTCAATTAGACTGGTTACCAGGCAACCGCCAGCGCCCCTCTCACTAGCCCCATCACACACACACTGGTGAGAGAGACAGAGACAGAGAGGGGGCGAGGGTAGAGAGAGGGGAAAGGAGAGATGGCGTGAGAGGGTAGATGAGAGAAAGTGGGAAGAGTACAGAGGAGAGGAAGGAAGAGGAGAGGGGACAGGGACTGGTTGTCTCTTCTCTTGTGTCCGTCTCTGATTGGTTGGTGGTGGTGACTAAGCTGTGGTTCTCAGGGGTCAGGAGGGGTCAGCCTTTCTTCTTCACTTTCTTTCATCTCCTTCTGTTTTGACTGCTGTTGTGTTGTGTTTTGGAGAGGGGGAGGAGGGCCATAGCAGAATGTGTCCAGTGGTGTTTTGTCTGGGGAGATTGTTGTGCTCCCCTGCTGTGTTTTGATGTCTGGTTTTCTACTGCATTTATCTCACTGAGAAGGAGGAAGTTCCTTTACAATGTCGGGGACCATTAGCCAATAGGGTCACAGGCTAACCTGCAGATAACCAATGATGTTACTGTTTGACCCACGGTTAGCTAATAAGTGTCATCGATTACATATCTGTCAAGTCAAGGCAGTAATAGGGGAATGGAGATACCGCATCACCATACCCCATTCACACACATAAACACACATAAACACACATACACGGATACTCAATAATATGTATAACTCCCTTAGCCTTAATTATCTAACAGAAGCAGCTAGCGCTAATCTCTGGATCTCTCTGTGTGTGTGTGTGTGTGTGTGTGTGTGTGTGTGTG
>NC_036841.1:7315763-7316713 GCF_002910315.2 Salvelinus sp. IW2-2015 | reverse complement strand
ATCAGAGAGCTCTTTGATTGATTCAGATCATCTCAGTCCTGACTGCAGGGTGTGTGCGTGCTTGGTGTGTGTGTGTGTACTATACTGTAGAGCAGTTGCTCATATGAAACGTTATCTGTGTGTTCCACTGTGTGGGCTGACGGCTGATGAATTAGTAATGATGATGAGATAACACTACTGCATCTCACTATACTGACAGATAGCAGATAGTCTATGATGGGGAAGATACCTGTGTCTCAGACTAGAAAGGGAGTGCTGCAGTTACTCTGTCTCACACACTCATACACAAGAGACACACACCCCCCCGTGTGTGTGGGGATGTTTGTTAACAGACTTCCCACTGGGCCCCTGCTCTTTGTTCCACCCCAATTTGTTTGGAACACGTGCCATTGCCATGGAGAAATGCACTGGGTTGCTATGACAGCAGCGTTATTTTCTCCCTCTTCCCAAAATAAGTCTTTCTTGTTGTGGTCAAACTTTAAATTCTCTTAGAAATGTGAATTATAATGTGGGGCAATAAAGTCTCATACACACACACTTTGCCCGTCTCCTCTATGGCTGTGAACTTGGATCCCAGGCCTACTGGAGGTGCCAGGAGTCTTCTCTCCCACAGTCCCCTCTATTCTACTGGAACAATGAACTTCTCTCTCTCTTTCTCTCTCTTCCTCTCTAGCTCAGCTGACCTCACAATTGAGTCATTGTCAACTGCAGAATTAGTCACTTTTAGAGGATGACCTGGCCTTGTGTCTCTCTGTGGGTTGTCAGCCATTCACTAGATGTGTCTATGTTCTTTGATGTCTTCTTCTACTCATTGTGCTGCTCTGTCTATGCTGTTCAGGAGGAGAGAGAGACAATGCTGTGACCTTGAGCTGAGACTGACGTAATGAGGGTTAATCTGGGTGTTTATCATTTCTAGTCACGATCGTCCCCATGTTACCCTCATCTTCCTC
>NC_036841.1:7313807-7315319 GCF_002910315.2 Salvelinus sp. IW2-2015 | reverse complement strand
TCAGCGATGAGGTCAGCTTCACTAATGGATCACAGAGCCTGGGCGTCCTCAGTTCATGATGTGGAGGGTTCTGAAGGGTTCAGTGTTTACCAACATACAGCCCTCAGCACTACTGGGAGTGGGTTTGTGTGCATGTGACTGTGCGTTTGAGAGTGTGTGTGTGTGTGTGTATCCAGTGTAGGCGGATATAGGAGATGGCCAGATAAGTCATTCTGCTTTTCCCATAATCCCCTGGGATCAACTCTGAGTCAGACCCACTCCATATCCTGTCATCCAGCCTTGTGTTCCTGTGGGTTTCTGTTCACGTGTATGTGTGTGAACGTATCTGTGTTCTTGTATGCACAAAATGCCTTGTGCATTCCGTGTGTATTTTTGATTGTTGTTTAAGTGTGTGTTTGAGTGTGTATGTGTGTCTGCGTGTGTGCGTGTGTGTGTTATAATGCATGCTATCATGCTGATACGTTATTCCACTGGTGTACATTATACAGTTCTTCAAAGGGAATTCATACTGTTTCATGTTGCGATTTAGAATCCCTTATTGTCACTCTTCCTTTCCTGTGTGTGCGCGTGTGTGCGCGTGTGTGTCAATATCACTTTATATTCAACCTCCCCCACTCCCTTTCTCTTCTCATCTCTCTTTTCCTCCTTCTCTGTCCTTTGTGCCTCTCCTTTCATTTCCTTATCAGATGAGCAATCTCTCTACTGCGCGCATGTATGAGTGAGTATGTATGACTGTTTGTACGTCCCCTCCATGTGGAAGTCTGTGTGTACAGTATGTTTGTATTTACCCAGAAGGACCGTTTTTGGTGTAACTTCACCTATTGGTGTTTCAGAGCTTCTGCTTTTTCTCCACCGTCAAACTATGACACTACATCATGTTTTACTAGACATCCTGCTCTCTGTGCTGATACTCTGAGTGGCTTAAAGGCAGTCTAGGCTGCTATGACAGAGCTGTGAATCGCAGGTCCATAGCGTCTCAGTCAGACGAGATCATTACACGCTGTGGAGCAGTGGAGGCTGGTGAGGGGAGGATGGCTTATAATAATGGCTGGAGCGGCACGAATGGATTGGCATCAACCACATGGAAACCATGTGTTTGATGTTGTTGATACCTTTCCACTGCATCCATCACCACGTGCCTGTCCTCCCCAATTAAGGTGCCACCAACCTCCTGTGCTGTGGAGAGATGAGACTGAAAATGTAACAAATTGAAGAATGAAATTCAGCTAGTGTTTTATGTTTTTTTACCTGACAAATATCTCCATGGTCCGGAACACTACATTCCTTTCCTTTTTATTGAACTGTTATCCCTCCCTACATTCCTACCTTCACCGTGACTTAGTGGTTAAAGGGGGTCGGTCAGCACCTGGGAGAGAGAGATTGGTCAGTGTTTGAGAGGGGAATACTTTTCTTCATCTTTCCCAAGCCAAAGGAAAAAGTTCGGGGAAGCTCTCCTTTGTGCGTGAGGTTCAATTCCAGTCTATTCAGAAAGTTAACCACATTCCAATTCCA
>NC_036841.1:7309200-7313782 GCF_002910315.2 Salvelinus sp. IW2-2015 | reverse complement strand
CTCCATATTACTCCTCATTAAAAAGCATGAAGAATACTTGGAATTGGAAAGATTCCTGTGCACTTCCTGAATTACCCCAAACTCTGAGTACCCACACACCACACACACACACACACACACACACATCACACACACACACACACACACCACCACACACACAACCACACACACACACACACACACACACACACACACACCACACCACACACACACACACACACACACACACACACACACAACACACTCTATTGAGTAATGAGCTTGTAACAGATGCTGTACACCTCTGGATTGGTGTGTTTGTCTTGTGTTTATGTGTAATCGTATTCCTTCTTCTGACTTTATTTAAAGTGGTTGGACAGACAGTGGTTTTGGATCCAGGGTCAATTCTCCAGTTTTACCTTGACTGTGAGAACAGAACTTCCTCTGTCACGCAGTCTCCTTGTCAGGTCATACGCACATGCACAGACCAAAGTGCCACCAGAAATCTACTCACCTCAAATACTCCCTCAAGTCTCTCAATACATCTCAGCATATTTTATTATGGTACGCTAGAGATTAACTAGATAGACCTAGGCGTGATCGAATTGTTTATCAACTCTACGTTACCTCTGTACTTGTGACTTGGCGCTGACCATCTTCTTGACAATACTCACACATCGCCATCAGATATTATGAGGATGCGATATTCGCGCGCGAAGCTATATGTGTGTTTTCTTTGTGGTAGCCTTAGGTAGTACAAGTGCTATATTAAAAGAGATGGGTCTCCCCACAGTTCTCACAACGACTACTGTGACTCGAGTTTGACTTCTCTCCCAGGCTGCTGACCGACCTCCACCTACACTCTAGGAGCAACGCTTAAGTTCTACCTCACTCATCGTCACTCCACTCAGCATCACTTTCACCGTGCGAACTATGCATACTGCTAGCGTCACTTTCACTCACGATACTAACACGCACTCATCTCATCATCAACATCAGAGCTCAACTAACTACGAGCTACTAGTTCATTTATCTCTGCGACATCACCTCAGCGGCGTCGAATATCCTTGACACAGTCACTACAAAAAAACCATACACATTACACAACACAACATCATGACTGGAATATTTCATTCTATCATTGTACAGTTGTTTGTCTCTCTCTCCAAAAGAATTCTCGTTCCCAGAGTGCTCTAGCGACAGCAGCGACCTGATGCCTCGAAGCCTTGTGCATCACGTTATAGTGATTTAGGAGCAGAAAAAACGAAGCGCACGAGGGCTTACCCGTTTCGTCTGCGTGCGTCTTGCCATGGTGGATCTACAATACTAACCTACATACCATACCATCGTCTCATCTACGTCATCTGCTCCCTCGTCATGCTCGTGCGTTCTGTGTCCTCAATCCACTTCTCGCTTCTGCTCCCGTCTCGCATCTCCGGTCATCTATCTATACCCATCGTCCTACTTTGTCGCCTTCTCTCCCTCCCTCTCCTAGCCAGCCTCTCTCCCTCACTCTGCTCTCCATCTCATGGTCTCCGTTGTTACTTGACTGTCGTCTCTCGACCTCTGTCGACTCTCTCTCTCATGTTGCGTACCTCCTCCGTCTCCATCTACTACGCTCTTCTCTCGTCTCTCTCATAGCTCTGAGCCTCCTCCCTCTTAGTACTTGCTCCTCCTCTCTTGCTACTACTCCACTCTAGTTCAGTATCAGCACAGAGCAGTCTGCTCAGCTCTCATCGTGCTAACTAGAGCTTCTGCTTCTCTTCTGTCGTAATCTCTCATGTTTGACCTCTCGTGGCTTCTGCATACATGAAAGCACCCTAGCCACGACGTACGTGATTAACGAGCACAATAAGGAGGGGCTGAAGGTAACCAAAAATACCGTCCTTTCGCATGTGTACTCATTACGAGAGAGAGCAAAAGCTCCGTGTGTACACTACGATACGTGTCCAGGGCTTGAAGGCATGGGTGCGTGAGATTCAACAGGCGGAGTGGCTACAGGTACTTATCCACACGTGTGCACTCCTACGCATGTCATCACTCCACCACTAGACTTTAGAGAGTAGATTTGGTCTCATTCTGATAAGGAGGATGAGAAAGGAAGAGCAGCACGAAAGGAGCAGAGATAGAGAGTAGGCGAGAGAGGAAGGAGGGGGGGAGGGAAGGAGATGGAGGGAGATAGAGGAGAGAGGAGAGATGAGGGAGTGGGGGAGGGAAGGTGAATATAAATGATATTGACACCACACGCGCACACACCGCGCGCACAAGCGACAGGGAAGAAAGGAGAAAGGGAGAGCTGGAGGCAGAGTAAGGATGTAGAGTGAAGAAGGAGTACGCGAGACAACGTGGAAGAAAGCGGAGGTGATGGAGAGAGTATCCGCTGATTGAGGAGAGGGAGCGGAGACGTGGATAGCGTTAATGTAGCGGCCCGAGATGGGAGATAGAGAGAACAAGGTATGCAGCGGAATGCAACGTGGATAGCATGCATGAGAATCAACATGAGAACTGATACATGAGACATGAGCGCGACCATGCCGCGTCAATGCATCGTACCACATAGACACACCCTCTCATAAGCAGCCACACCTCTTAACCTCTCTAAACCAATGCAATCAAAATGATCATCACACAGGCTCAAAAATGATGGATAACAGTTTACTTGGAGGCATACAAGAAAACACAGATACGTTCACACACATACACAGTGATCTCGATGGTCTAATCCCACGGTGTGATACCACTCACATGTTCTCTGGCCATTGTAGGTGGACCTAGACTAATGTGGATAGTGTGTGGGTACCTGTGTAACGGGCCACTCGTACTTGTAGAAACAGTCTCAGAGTTGTCCCAGGTTGTGTGTGAAGGTGGATTATGCGGGGGAAGTAGAGACAGACAGAAGGGTCTATTCGATTGTTTGACTGAACAAAATGCCTCTCATATAAGTTTCCTGTCTCTCTGCGCGTTAGTGATCGAGCTTGCTCTGTACACTCCGGCTGCCACCACACACATCCATAACCAACGATCCATCTCCAAATTCAGTGTGCTGGGGGAACCGCACTCGGTAGTAGAGATGTGTTGCGTCAACCCACTTCTCGCTCTGTAAATGTGAGTAGGCGTGATTGTGGTGTATTGTTATGATCAATAAACTGTGGCATAAACCCTTCTAGATGCGCGAATCCTCCTACTCATTGACAAACGGTGGAGCGTTATGTGGGTAGCGTCCAAATGGCTCTGTATGATCTCTCTTCCTGTGCATAGCTGGAAAGAATCTCCTCTCTGTACCTCACTGATGACTACAAACTCAAAGAGGTAAAGTACATGGAAGTAATGTTGTCTGTGGTTATCGATCTTTCTGGTATTGTAGTACTGCATGTTTTACCTGTGTAACGGCACTCGTATAAACAGTGTGTGTGAAGTGAACAGAAGGGTCTCTTGTTGACTGAAAAAATGCTCTTAGTTTCCTTCCTGAGTTWGTGAGTTTGACCCCTCCACACACACACTCTACAGTCAAGGCATCAGTGTGCTGGGACACTGGTATGGTGTTGGTGTGTGATGTAATGTGAGGATTGTGGATGACATAATGTGGACGTAGTGGAGACACTGTAATGCGTAGGTTATGTGGGGTGTAATGTGGTCTTAGTATGTGATGTAATGCTGTGATAGTGGTATTGGTTCTCATACAGCAGAACTCTCTAACACACTATGGGTTCATTCCTGGTAATGCTGCCAGTCTCTCTGAAGAGGCAGTTTTGCCCTTTTAAGTCTTGGCTCTCAGATTCCTGTAGCTTCGTGTTGAGGCGTGCTCTCATTGTACTCGCAGGTCAAACACACACACGTGACTCTCAGGGTTATTGTCCTGGCCAAATCCACTCCACCAAACACCCCCTTCAATACCCCTCCCCTCTCATCTCTCTCTCCATTCCCCTGATACGCTCCCTCCTCCTCCCTCTCTCCCCCCTCCTTCCTCTCCCTCCTCCCTCTCTCCTGCTGCGTTCTGTTCCGACTGACAGGGCCAGCTTGGCGTGACCTGTGTTTGAACTGTACCAGGGTTCAGAGGCCAAGTCCCCTATCAGGAGAGGAATGCATAAACCAACAGGTCTCACATCTCAGATAGCAGACACGGAGAGGTTACAGGGACACACACAGACATGCACACACAGACATGCACACACACACACACACACACACCATTGTGACCTAAGATATCTGGAGGGTTATTATTGGGTCAACTGTAGATACGCAAGGTCTCTTGTAAGTCCACCGGACAAAAACGTGAATGAAGGTTTGATTAAAAACAAGGGTTTCCCTAAGAACTGTGCGCTGCAAAAGAGTGTTTTGAAGTAACTAAGGACCATAAAGTTTAAGAACACACTCACACACATTCTCAGTGGACATACTGACCTGATTTGTGTGTTTATGTGTGAGGTCAGTGCTCACGCCTGGGAAACTCCTCATAGTGAATCCTCTGTGCTGACTCTGAGCCAACAACCCTGCCACGCTGACTGAACCTGCATTACACAAACTGGCAGACTCTTTCACTCAGTCACACCAGCAACTGTACTTTTGCAGCATTTGTTTCTGTTCTGTCCAACACTCACACACA
>NC_036841.1:7287861-7309172 GCF_002910315.2 Salvelinus sp. IW2-2015 | reverse complement strand
TGTTTTTTGGCCTGTCTCAGACTGGGGTGCGAGGCCAATGGTAAGCCCTCCTCTTCTCCCAAATGAAAAGGCCCCATTGTCCAGAGTGAGGAGCGCTGGGCCCGGAAAATGAAGGGGCAAGAAAGACGGAAAAGTGGAGGGAGAGAGCATGGTAGAGACGGAGGAAGAGCCAGCGAGGAGGGATGGTCAGAGACGGAAGGGCGGGGAGGGAGGAGAGGGTGGAGCGGAGGAGGAGGAGAGGGATGGTTAGAGAGAGGGACGGAGGGGAGGAGAAGGGGAGAGGAGGTAGAGAGACGGAGGGGAGAGCAGCGGAGAAGAGGGGAGGAGAGCGATGAGAAGGACGGGAGTGAGGAGAGGGGAGGAGAAGGAGGAGGATGAAGGTAGAGCGTTTGAGGGACGGAGGGAGAGCCGCAGGGAGGAGAAGGAGAAGGAGGTAGGTAGAAGAGACGGATGGGAGAGGAGGGGAGGAGAATGAGAGGATGGTAGAGACGGAGGGGAGAGCAGGGGAGGAGAAGGAGAGGATGGTAGAGACGGAGGGGAGAGCAGGGGAGGAGATGAACATGTCTATCAATGAGGGTTTTCTCAAGAGAAAATTGCTTCTCAAATTTAAGGAAAAACACAATTTAGCACAGTGGCGTTCCTCAACATCTAATTTAGGAGCTGCAGCACATTTCAAAGGACCAGGAAATGAAGTCATTTAACAGAACTTTGGGGACTGGGGGCGCGTACGACTCTCTGATAGATACACACACATACACACACACACACACACACACACACACACACAATGTCAAACACTTCGGAGGGGAGGCTTTGCACACAAGTCATTTTGGTAACAACACAGACCATTGCAGGGAATGTTTGTTTGACGGAGAAGGAGAGGAAAGCTCTGTGGCAAACCTTAAATGACTGAGAGGAAAGGAGAGAGGTTAAAGTGAGAGAGATGTGTCCATTTGCTACCCCCACGGTCACAGACATCTGTGGCGTACTCGCCACCTCTTTGAGGGGTTTATGATGCTGCCCATGATGATTTCTGAACCCGTTCTCTCTCACGCCTCCGTCCATCAGCGATGACRTAGTTAGCTGGTTAGTTAGGGGGCTTAACGTGAAGGAAGGTGGTCCTGTTGGAAGGCAGGTGTGACGTGTAGAGGGGTTCTACTGTGGTAGATGTGTTAGGGAGAGGATCGTGCTTGTGTTGTTCTGCCAAAAGGGGTCTGCTTGCTTCCCATCTCAAACAGTTCAGAACAGTTCGTGAATATATTATGACAACATTTTGTAACGTTTTTTTGCAACGGTTTGGTCTTCGGCAAGGTTTTTTTGAGGCTGTTTGTGCACACAACATTTTTCCCGGAGGCAATCTGAAGTTCTACGCCCCTTCGTCTGTGATTGGTCAACAGTAGGGATTCTTCAACTAAGTGTTTGTTGTCATTCAACGATAGATGACTCATTTTCATGATTTAATTTTTTTTTTTTAATGATTGTAGGAATGTAGGCTTTCCCTATGCGAACACAACACATACAAACACACACACTCACACCAAACCCCCACATTACAACCTGACATTCCAATACAAATACCACCTACCACCTAACATAAGTATCCCCACCACCCWTGAGGCTAACACTACAATGGCTACTGTCACTAACACCTCTCTGTTGTAACACAAGAGCCATTGTCTGTTATTATGGCAATTACAGCAACTCAGGAGCGCCTCCACTCAGCAATGACACCTGCTGGTCAGACAGGGAACAGCAGCCACTCAGTGTTATAACATGACACTGTCCTGTCCAGGGAGTTAGAAGGGGTTTGTGTGTGCATGTGTGTTTATTTGCTGTCAAACAGACTGTGATTGTTAGTGTCTGGGGAGTGGTAAAGTGATGCTGTTAAGTGTCCTCATCTTGCCTCCCCCAGTACCCCTCGTCACACTCTCTTTCTCTCACTCAGTCACACACACACACACAAGCATACAAATGCCATGCTGTGCCAAGCCCCCTCTTGTGGGTGCCAACAGAAGCTTTATTTCCACGGCTGTCTGGTGTGGAGAAGGATTATGGTAATGTAGCCGAGGGAGGGAGGGAGGGAGGGAGAGAGAGAGAGAGAGAGAGAGAGAGAGAGAGAGAGAGAAAGAGAGAGAGAGAAAGAGAGAGACAGAGACAGAGACAGAGAGAGAGAGAGAGAGAGAGAGAGAGAGAGAGAGAGAGAGAGAGAGAGAGAGAGAGAGAGAGAGAGAGAGAGGGAGGGAGGGGGAGAGAGAGGGGGAGGGGGAAGGCCTGTGAGATCAAGAAAGAGAAAGGGTGAGAAATGGAAGAGAGATAGAGGTAAGGAGAAAGAGAAAGAGAACCCATATTTATGCTTATTTATTTTCCCTTTAGTACTTTAACCATTTGTACATCGTTACAACACTGTATATATACGTAATATGATATTTATTATTTTGGAACTTCTGTGAGTGTAATGTTTACTGTAAATTTTTATTCTTTATTTCACTTTTGTATATTATCTACTTCACTTGCTTTGGCTGTGTTAACATATGTTTCCCATGCCAATAAAGCCCCTTGAATTGAATTGAATTGAAATGGAGAGAGGTTGAGGACAGAGTTAAAGAGAGGGATAACACTCAAGGCTTCTACCATCTTCGCCGTTGCTCTCATTCCCCTCACCTCCTTCCCTCTCTCCTCCAAAGCCTTCTCTAAAAGCTCCCCTCTCCACCTCTTTAAACCTCTCCCCTCCCCTCTCTCCTGTTTTCTGAAAGGCCTGCTCTTTGTGTGTGTGTGTGTGTGTGTGTGTGTGTGTGTGTGTGTGTGTGTGTGTGTGTGTGTGTGTGCTGTGTGTGTGTGTGTGTGTGTGTGTGTGATGTAGTTTGTCGGGATGTTCGTAGGTAGGTGCCAGGTTAGTCGACAGGAGTTTACAAGTAGCTGAGAATCCTCATCATGTGACGCGCACACAGCATCTGTAGGACTAAGTGGGAGACCTTCAAGAACCGTCCTCTCGGGTTGTGAAAACAAAAAAATCTATGATAATCTGCTCTTATAGTGTAATCAACCAAAAAAATCAAGAAATAGAGAGAACCATGGATCATCTATAATGCGCTTCTTAGTACATCATACACACCAGGAATGCATTTTTGGAAACACATGAACCAGACCTGCCGAGACAGTTAGAATATTTGGAAATCGCTCACCAAACCCATAGTTGCAATCACTTGGATCCCCTGGTTAGTTTTTGGTTAGAGTATGTACAGCACATCGCTTATTAGGCAAGCGTAGGTTGTACGAGATATCACTATAGGACACACAAGTCATTATCTCAGCGCCATGCACTAAACTCACTATATAACGAGACTCCAGCACACAACGCGACAAGCAGCACCTGCAAGTACAAACACTCGCGCAACTACAGCACATCCCACTAGATCAGCAACACTGCTAGACTACACGACATGACACAGCCATTCAGACACTAGCACATGCACGCTCACCAGGCCCAGGGTCAGCAGGAGGCCCTAGCACTAGCGATACAGCAACACAACACCAGGCCATGCAGGACACCTAAGGACATGCAGCAGCGCGACACTAGCTCAGAGGACGACAGCTAGTGCCGCACACAGCAGACACAAGAGCCTAGCACACTAAACACGCTGGAGGAAGCCACGAACCGCCAGCAAGAAGCCCCGCAAACACAGAGACACCGCAGAATCTACAATACGACCAACGAGGAGGAGACGAAGAGAGAGACAGAGCGATATAGAGCGGAACAGAGAGAGACGAGAGGGGAGTCAGCTGAACGGCCAAGAAAAGAACAACACACATCACTAATGACACTACACCAACAAGCATACGACACACGCACACACACAAGAATAATGCATAACATTTGCCTGTACACTAGCTCTTACTACAACAACATCCAGCCCCTCAAATCTCACACACACTAATAGCAGTTCATGTGCACACAAACACACTAAGCCACATCAACACGCATGCATCACAACACACCACATGAGGCAAGCACACAAAAAACACTTACACATCCATGTTACCACTTTCCCTCTGCGGTCTGGAGCTCAGCAACTAGTATTTATGGAACAGTTCGACATTTACTGGGTGGGTGGGGTGGTCCAAAATAAGGGAGAAGCTACGGCATTTCTAGCACACTTTGCATTCTAGGGAGAGGCATCTCGCGCGCACGCAAGTATGCTGAGCACTGATTTTTTATTGTCTAGAAGCGCTACGAAATATCACTCTCACCCACACCAGCGAGTCTGCAATTACATCTCATTTTGCAGAGTGTCATATACTATACACACACACACTTATTTTATTCCATCCTAGCCCATGTCCTATTGCTGCATGCGCCTACCTCTATATCAAACGGTGTTTTGGTCCTCCCTTATGCACTACGCTTTTTCCGTGCATAACTATACACAGGTAAAATATAGTCGATATAACCAGTGCTAATCCTGATCTGCGCCTGCCTCTATTAACACGATGCAAAGCACAGTCGCACCACTACAAGGATCGGTGAGCAATTGCGAGTCATGCATGTCAGCCATCTGCAATAAAGCATCAAAGAACCTAAATGACCACACATAAAATCATTAAAACACGCACACTGCATCAAGGTGCGTAATTGCGCAAAATAAAACTGGAGCCAGACACCACAGCTCAGGAAAGCTCCCCTATTGATCTTGTTTAGGGACAATAGATGTATCCTACCGACAGAGAAGCCTACAACGCCACAATGCAATGAATAATTGCATTCAGTTTCCAAGTGAGCAGAACAAATGATACTCGGCGCAAAAAGCCCTGCGATCTTGAATCAGTTGTGGAATTACTCTCGTCAGTTTTATAAAGGTGTAGAAGGCACAGCATACAGGCTTTTAACAGATGGTGACTGAGGTAGATTAGTTTAAGTTGCTGTAATAGGCTAAGAGATTCTGTCTCCGTGATTCCTGCAGTAATGTCCCGATTAAGCACCAGGCCTGTCCTGGTGACAGTTTTATTTGGCAGTTTTGGCTCAAAGTCGTCCACCCTATAGATTATGTGGCCAACATGATGGCTCTAAGCTGGTCCAGTTATCAGGAAAGCTTCATGCGCACTCCTGAGACGGACTTGGCTATCAGTGCACGCGTCTGACGCTGCCAGCTGCTTCCTCCTCTAGCGCTGTACCTCGCCACGTTATACTAAATGCTTCAACATAGCCTTGATATAGCTACTACTTGCAAAAACCGGTGACGTTGAAGCGCCCGAAGTACGGTATGCCTTTGCCTATTGGTTGTGCTGTGGCAACCGGCACAGAAACCTGTTTGATATAAAGATAAGCATCAACATTGTCTGCAACAAAGCCTCTCGATCGTTGTGTAAAATGAAACATGTCGGCACGCAGTAAAGCTCGTCGTGGTGGTCGGCGACCCTCAACCTCTGGCCCGTAGCCCCTGCGTGAGGCATCGACTGTGCCAAAAAAGCAATGCTCCAGTTGGCAAAGTGAATCATCCACGCTATGACCACAGAGTCGCTACACATTATTCTGTGTTTGGGTCGTAAACATTATTTTGAGTTTGCCTTCCATGAGGGGGAAGGGTGTGCAATAATTTTTTTTACAGTACAAGGGGAGGGGAAAGGGTGCATTTTTGTTTATGACACCACTCCGAGTTTGCACCAGTTCCTATCTCCTCCCTGCTGCAGACCTGTTTACATAACAATAGCGCAAAGGCACTGGCAGGGACACCAGATAATACTACAACAACAACGTGACAAATGACTTCTTGTGTGAAGTCACTACTCCGAAATACCGAGCCGAACCTGTGTGTGTGCAATCCTATTCCCCAGCCGCCCCTTGGAGAAAGGCACTGCGAAGTCACAACACTGTGTGTGTGTTATGTAAATGTGTGTGATATGTTAGTGTATAATACAGCCCATCAGGACTGTTACAAGATAACATGTAAGGACACTTTTCCTCATATTAAGTGAGTGTACCCCGCCCGATATTTGCCCTCAAAACAGCTATCTAACTTCACCGTAACCCACCGGGCTAGGGACTCTACTAAGGGTTGAAAGCGTCTGTCCACAGGGGAAGCTGGCCTATGTCGAGCTGATCAATGGCTTCCACAGTTGTGTCAAGTTGGTGGATGTTCCTTTTGGGTGGTGGACCATGTCTGATATCAATGGGGAAAACAGTGAGCGGTGCAAACCCGCAGCCGTTGCAGGTTCTTTACAGAGAGACAAACCAGTGAACCTGGCCTGCTACTAGCATACCCCGTTCAAGAGCACTTAAATCTTGTGGTCTTGCCCATTCACGCCTCTGCATGGCACACGATAAGCCACATTCTGATTTTTCTCAGGCTAAAACCCTCCTTCCCCTTTAAAAGGCTAGGGGGCAGTATTATTCTTTTTTTGGCTGAGAAAAACGTACCCACATTTTACGAACTGCCTTTCTCAAGCCCCCGAAAGCTAGAATATTGCATATAATTGTCAGATAGATAGAAACCACTCTAAGTTCCCAAAATGGTCAACTTTTGTCTGTGAGTTAACAGAAAGATTTGCCGGCTAAAAACCTGAGGAAAAAATCCAATCAGGAAGTGCTCTGTTTTTGTGAACCTGTCCTGTCTTATGCATCCCTATTAACCCATTAAAGGGATACAACAGATTTGTCTATGGCTTCCTAAGGTGTCAACAGCCCTTTAGACATAGTTTCAGGCTTTTTATTTTGAACAATGAGCGAGAACGACACATTGGCGTGGGATAGGTGGGGCTCAACTGAGTTGTGGCGCAACCAGAGAAGGCAGCCATTGTTACTCCCGGTCCTAGGTGAAAAACCAACACTCCGGTTTGAATTATATGATTGAATAGATATTGAAAACAACCTGAGGATGATTATAAAAGTTTGACATGTTTATCTTCTGGTGGACATTATGGATAATTATCTGGAATTTTTGTCCTGCGTTGTCGTGAGATTCACCTGTGGATTTCTCAGCATAAACGGCGAAACGACGGAGAGGTATTTGGTATAAAAATATCTATAGGAAGCAACAAGAGATATCATATGTCATTAAATCTGGGGTCTCGTGAGTGAAAACAACATTACGAAGAATCGGTCAAGGTAATCGATTAATTGATTGGCTGGTTCCACTGATTTTCCGTGACCAAGTACCTGATGCTAAAGTGTAGCTTATATGTTTTTGCGAGCGTCGATAAACTTACACAAACGCTGGTCATTGCTTTCGCTGTAAAGCATAATTTCATTCATATTCTTGTGATTTCACATACAATATAATACACGTTTGTGGGGTGAAAATATGTCTATCTAGTAATATTATTTGACTGTGGCGCTATGCTATGTATAGCTATTCCAGCGTTGCTGAATGACAAATTATCCCCGGCTGTGATGGTTGGTTCAGAAAGGTTAACCTGTCCCTCCCTTTGCATCTACGCTGTGAAAAGGATTTACACAAGTGGACATCAATAAGAAGAATGGGATGTTTCACCCCTGGATTCACCTGGTCAAGTCAATGTCATGGAAAGAGTAGTGGTCCTTTAAGTTTGTATCTCAGTGTCATAGCCATGTGCTGTGTGCGTGTGTTTGATAGTTGGTAGTCGTCTAGGCTTAGTTCGTGTCTCGCTTGGTGTCGATGTGTGTGTGTGCGGCTCTCGCTGTGTGTGTGTAATCCCTCATCCGTAGGTCGGACCTACACATTTAAATACAATAGCGATTGGGGTAATTCGAAAAGCCACACGATCATGTCATGCAATGAACTGAAGACCGCATCGCAATGAAATAACTGCACGACTCCAATCGAGTAAAGGCGGCAGAGCTTAATTACCCATGAGACAGAGCCTTGGTGCACAGGCCCCACACAGCAGCCATCTCCATGCTATTGTAACTGTGGTGCCAACCCGGCCCGAATACTGTGAAGTGTGCATAAAGGCCAGGGAAGGAGGTGGATTGGGAGGAGCGAGGAGGCCGGGAGGGAGAGAGAAGGAAGGACAGTCGACTCCCTAGTACTCTGCCTTATCGATCGAAGCCAAGAAAGCGGACTGAGCAAGAGACAGAGAGAAGAAGAGGAAAAGAGCAGGGAGAGTACAGGCGCCTAGCACATCTGCCCAGCTGCCAGGCAGTGCTCACGGACTAGGAAAGCTACAGCACATAAGAACAGACGGCGCCCACCCAAGAGCACACCATGCAAATGAGCTGTCGTCATCCATGTCTTAACATATCTCTCACCCCGGTAGGTGCCATGCCCAACACACCAGTACCAACTACCATCGCGGTCATCGACCGGACAATCATAGTACTGCAGCCTACTCATCATTGTACCCATGCTGGTGTAAACACACAGTGTTGTATATGCCATGATTTTGAATAGAACAGTAGATTCAAGATGTCTATCCCTCTAGTTGTGTATAAGTGTTGGGACGAAAGTAGTTAAGAGTAAAGGATGTTAACTTAGGGTCAAAGAACACGATTCATTGTCTGATGCAGAATGATGCTCGAATCATCATCCAAGAGACTGCTAATATCGGACTATCTGGACCACACTTCTGAAGGTTCATAGGCACACAACAATATGAACGGCACCGGAGAGATGGGCTAGCCGTTTATGTGGCTCCTAACCCAATTGTGCTATTTGTGTGTTTTTTTTGCGTTGTTTGAACTTTTTTGTACATAATGTACCGGCAGATCGTACTCCTTATGACACAGAAAAGGGTTTGCTGGACTCAGAACAACCGATTAATCCTACAAACCTGCACTGGCAGCCACAAGCATCTCCTAGAGGTATCTACAGCTATACAAGTCAGTAAATAAGCAACTAAAGGAATGTGCCATTGTGACAATTCGCCTATGCATCGAGAGAAACAGGAAGAAATACGGAATGTGGTCGGATGGGGCGCAAGGTTCTCTAAAGCACAATAATTACCAGGATTCGGTTTAATGGCAGTTAGGCGGGAAAGATGAAAACCTCCCGACGTTGAGACTAATGTAACGGTAGCTTCAATAACCACGAGGAGTATCCAGATACCTGACGCCCTTACATCAAGTCCAACCCCAAATTGAGACTTTCGGTCAGAATACGCAATAAGTGCACCACTCGATGACGTAGGTCTTCACCCAGTAGAAGTGACCGGCTCGCTCAATCATACCCATGAGCCCACTACCAGCATGTAAGTCCATCGGATTAAAGGCACATTCCGCCGACTTGAGCTAAAGGGTAGCACAGACGTCTCCGCTATCCTCAAGGAGCCGCCCGTTGCAGCTAGCAAGCGTAACCCCGATGCTGTATAAAAGATCCACCATGCATATTGGCGAATAAGTGCAATCGCCTCCGGTATCGTCGTCGAACCATCAAACAGGCAAGACACCAATACAGGTATGCAGATAAATACGCGGCAGTCATGACATGCTACTACATCCGGCCTTAGGTACGGACACAAGGGAAGCCCAATCCGGCTGGAGCTGCCCAGTGACACGAGCCTACCAGACGAGATAAATCACTTCTATGCTCGTTTCGAGGCAAGCAACACTGAGGCATGCATGAGAGCATCAGCTGTTCCGGATGACTGTGTGATCACGCTCTCCGTAGCCGACGTGAGTAAGACCTTTAAACAGGTCAACATTCGCAAGGCCGCAGGGCAGACAGACAGATTACCAGGATGTGTGCTCCGGGCATGTGCTGACCAACTGGCAGGTGTCTTCACTGACATTTTCAACATGTCTCTGATTGAGTCTGTAATACCAACATGTTTCAAGCAGACCACCATAGTCCCATAGTGCCCAAGAACACTAAGTCAACCTGCCTAAATGACTACAGAAACAGCTACTCTCTGTTTATCATATATGCATAGTCACTTTAACCATACCTACATGTACATACTACCTGAATCAGCCAGACTAACCGGTGCCTGTCTGTAGCCGCGCTACTGCTATAGCCTCGTCTTTTTTACTGTTGTTTTTATTTATGTTGTTTTTATTTTATTTATTGTTTTTATTTCTTTACTTATCTATTGTTCACCTAATACCTTTTTTTTTACTTAGAAATTGCACTGTTGGTTAGAGCCTGTGAGTAAACATTTCACTGTAAGGTCTACTACACCTGTTGTATTCGGAGCACGTGACAAATAACCTTTGATTTGATTTGTTGTCATCTATGCATAATCACTTTAATTAACTCTACCTACATGTACATACTACCTCAACTAATCGGAGCCCCCGCACATTTACTCTGTACCGGCACCCCCCTGTATATGTTGTTATTTTTTATTGCTCCTCTTTAATTACTTGTTACTTTTATCTCTTATTCTTATCCATATGTTTTGAAACTGCACTGTCGGTTAGAGGCTTGTTAGTAAGCATTTCACTGTAAGGTCCTGTTGTATTCGGCGCATGTGACTAATACAATTTGATTTGATTTGAACACATGGTTTCCATGTGTTTGACACCAATCTATTCACTTCATTCCAGCCATATGAGCCGTCCTCCCCTCACCAGCCTCCTGTGGTCCCATTAGCACATATGAGTGTTCCTCCGGGTGTGAGTGTGTTAAGTGCTGCCAAGGCTGTCTGGGTCAAAGGTGGGAATTCCTACTGGAAAACAGGCCAAGAAGGCAGGCATGCTTATAGTGCTATTAGACAGGGATGCTCTGTGGTTTAGGGAGGTGTGTGTTTGACTGTATGAGTGGAGAGAGTGACTGGTGAAATTGTGTTGGACTATCTTTCTCACATACATCTGCACCACCTAGTGGTGAATATTATAACAATATTGGTGTCTAGAGCTGACCACATGTTTTACAGCCTGTCAGTTTCCCTCCTCACAACRTGGTTACTGCTAAACTCATGGGGAAGTCTTCAGTCCTATTATCAGCCTCCTTAACCCTCTCCTCTCCCCTCCAGGCCCAAAAGAATGAGAGGGAGTCCATCCGGCAGAAGCTGGCCCTGGGTAGTTTCTTTGACGATGGGCCGGGTATCTATACCAGCTGCAGCAAGAGTGGCAAGCCCAGTCTGTCCTCACTGGATCTTGTGGTGTATTTTTGTGAATGCGATGTCTCGTTACTGGTGTAGAGGGGTTTGACGTGGTCAGTATTGTTACATGTAGGTATCTTCGATAGCGCGGGAGTGAGGCTTAAAGACCGCGGGTTTGTAAGTAATAAGCACATTTTCGCGACACTAGTATTGCTAAGCTCAACACTCGCGCGCTCTCTGTAATTATCGTGGGGTCCTTGGCGATGGGTAATATCAGAGATTACCAGTTTATTGAGGAGTATATGACGTGCAGATGATTGGGTGTCCCTACTACTCATAGCATTGTTGTCAAAATATCTGATGGCCTGTGACATGGGGTAAAGGCGGAAGCCATAAATAGTGTACGCGAAAAGTACATTCTCCAGTCTCGAGCAGCATCGCTCTTACCAAAGGTATGGCTTCCGATACGCCGAACTATTATTAATGTACCGATCTCCGAATTTAACTCAACTATTGCATAGCGGATATTCTGTCGTGGAGAATCTCGGACATTTTCAATTTATATGCACGGAGCTGAATACGCAATACGGCTTCGAGGCTTGTGCGCACGCTCGCGCGCGCTCGCCAAGCGCCAAGGCATGACGATTACGGAGGAAAAACAAAAGTCCTAAGATTCAGTTAGATGCTCGTGCTTATAGGCCCTGCCAGCTTTGATATGGTTGGGGGAGAGAAGGACAGTGTACACCGTCTAGCCATACTGCAAGATCTCCGAATTACCTCATGTATGAGGTGAACTACCAAGCTCTCAAGCATCTAAACCCTCAAAGGTAGTCCAATCACAACCACTGTGGGGTGAGGGGTATTCTTTAGCTGACACCAAAGTAAACACACATGACCTTGGAACTAGTTTATGGAAGTGTGTCAGAGAAACAAAGGTTTATACCGTGCGTCCAGAGAAAGCACTTGTTGGACACAACATCTGCGGGAGGGGCCAGCTGAGTATATACGTGACGATCTCTCTACCGCGTGGGGTCAAAGGAAATGTTACCGCCAAAACATCCATCGTCTTCAGGGACTACGCTTCGGACAGAACAATGTTGTATTATTATATATTAAAATGGAAAGATTCAGCGGCGGTATTAAGAGTTGGTTATAGGTGAACAAGTTAATCGGGGAAGTTTTAAAACAAGGGATTTGGCAGGCTGAGACCCGGTCGTTTACATGAGTTGCTTACGAACCATTAATGTTCTTACCAGTTCATATCTCATTAGTTTGGTCAAGAAATTACAATCAAAATCAACCTGGATTAGGCGGCTTTAAGTTCTATAGTTTATAGGCAGGTGTTAACGGATATATCATTCAATATAGGCGGCCTCTAAGGAACAGAGTTTATATATAGTGTCGCACCAAGCGATAGTAGTTCGATAATATGGAGTTTTATGGGCTGGTCTCAGAAGTTACATGGTTAAGGGTGAGTATAATGCGGGATCTTTTTAGTGGCGGGCTGTTTTAGGGTCAGGAAAATAGCGTTTAATGACAGAGGTAAGATTAAATAACATGTGAAATGTACAAGCCTTAAACTATGGTAGAGAAACGCCTAATGCAATCCCTCCTTCTCCTTTCACCATCGTAATGACCAAAGGTCGTATGACTCCTTTCATGACAGTACGCTTTTAGCTTTTTGTTGTCCTAGACTAACCTGGTCTGAAATGCTATACTCCGCCGTAATTCTAAACTGTCTCTTTTCATGGGCAACGGTGCGCAGGCCCAGCTAGTCTTAATGTTATTCTGAAAAAATAATAATTGGTCAAATATTTCACAGTCAAAGTTACACCAGGCACAACAAATACGGATACATCACCACCCAGTCTGTAAAGACACTACGCTAATACTCTCCCTCACCAATAGCGAAAGCTCTAGCTAAGGCGCCAGGAGGTATGATCAAATGTATGTCTTTACTCTGCGGTCCTGTATAACTATTCTGTCCATAGGAATCCTTACTAAATCCGCTTACATGTATTCATTTGTATTCTTAAATTCAGTCCGATTATCAGAGTTGTTTAGAAACACCTCAAATGTTCTATTCTATATTTGCATAAGCTAAACAGTTTGACTCAATACATTATTTACTATTTTTGATTGGGCAAACAAAATAATCTCCTGAAACACACAAGCAACATACCATAAACGTTTAAAAAAATTCAACAAGTTTGTTAGAGTCCAAGTTTGTATGTCAGCATATATTACGTTGCCTAGGAATATAACTGGACCAACATAACCACAACATTCTGATTACTTTTAATTAACAACATCACGTGAATTTCCCTATCTAATTAATTTTTGGTCACGACTGAAACTTGGGGGCGGTGTGCGACTACTATGTACAAAAAGTGCACACTAATTTTCTACAAAGCAGTTTTCACATCAAGACATGGGATGGATACAATGCTGACAGTCCTGCACTTTATCCTCAATAGTCTTTGTATACATTCCAAATGTACAAAGTATCTGTGTAGTGCAGATACCAAAACAACAACAAACAATTCACTGTCCCAATACTTTTTCTTCTGTGGCATTCAGGAAGCAAGAGAGCAATTTTGTTAGGTCCAGCATCTATTGCGAAAATGGATATTACAATAAACAATCTTTCCTCCGTCAATCTACACACAATTCCACATAAATGAAAAGTGAAAAGACAGGGTTTTTTAGAAATGAATTTGCAATGTATTTAACATAAAAAACTGAAATACCACTTTACCATAAGTTCCAGACCTTTTACTCAGTTTACTTTGTTGGAAGCCTACTTTGGCAGCAATTACAGCCCGGAGTCCTTTTGGGTAATGATCGCTATAAGAGCTTGTGATCTATATTGTTGGGGGGAGTTTTCTCCATTCCTCTCTGCAGATACCTGCCTCTCAGCTCTGTCAGGTGGATGGGGATCAGTTTGCATTTGCAAGAATTTCGCGCTATTTTCAAGGGTCCTCTCTCAGAGAGTGTTTTGCATCGGACGTTCAGGGTCCAGCTCTGGCTGGAGCCCACCTAAGGGACATTCAGCCAGGAATTGTTCGAAGACCAATTCTGTGTTGCTCTTGGCTGTGTGCTTAATGGTTCTGCTTGTCCCTGTTGAGACCAGGTGAAGCCCCTTTGCCCCAGTCGCCTGAGGTCACCTGCCCGCAGCGTTCTGCGAAGCAATGGCTCTTCCGACTCTAAGGATCTCTCTGTAGCTGCTTGCTCGCATTCCAGCTTTTGGCCTCGATCTAACTCAACTCTCCAGTCCTGCCACGTGAACAAAACATGCTCCCCACAATGCACATGATGCTGCCCCACCACCCTCAATGCTTAACCGTAGGGATGGTGCCTAGGCTTTCCACCAGACGTGAAGCCTTGCCCATTGCACTTGCTGCAACTGGCCTGCTGCTCTCAACCACAGGAACCTCCATAGTCACCAGACTGAGGCCCTAGGTACCAGTGCCTACAGGACTACCATTGGCCTGATGACTCCTTGCTGTCCCGCCAGTGCCACCTTTCCGAGATGCTGGCTGCTCCAGTTTTCAACTGTTCTAGCCTGCCGGCTATGGAACACTGACCTGTTCAACTCAGACGTGCTAGCCTGTCCCAGACCTGCTGTTTCAACTCTCTAGAGACAAGCAGAATAATGATGGCTATTGAAGAAGCCACCAACTGACACATTCTTACCTTGTGAGCGTGGCTGACCGTGTTTGCTCGTGTCCCCTTCGACAACACTGTGATTATTACTTTTTTTCGACCATGCCTGGTCATATCCTTGAACATTTGAAGTCATTTTGTCCATGTTCTGTTATAATCTAACACTCCGGCACAGCCAGCAAGAGGATGGCGCACCTCATAGCTGCACTTCCTCTCTACGGTTTCCTTCCTAGGTCTCTCTGGCCGTTTCTGAGGGAGTTTTTTCCAAGCCACTGTGCTCTCCTTCTGAACAACTGCTATTTGCTTGCTGTTTGGGGTTTTAGGCTGGGGTTTCTGTACAGCATTTTGTGACATCAGCGTGAATGTAGAATGGCTTCATAATACATTTGATTTGATCATAGTCAAGATATATACCATTTGTGTTTGTCAATCAGCACCAGAGACACTCTTGTTTCTCATGGTCTGAGAGTTCTCTACGTGTTTTTGGAACAACTCCCAAGCGAGCTATGTGTCTTTTACTGGAAGAGTGCGCTTCAGTCTGGAACTACCATAAAAGGCCTGATATTTGGTGAGGGCCTGCAAAGGAGATGAGTTGTCTTTCTGGAAGTTTCTCCCACTCCACAGAGGAACTTTAGAGCTCTGTCAGAGTGACCACCGGTTCTTGGTCACGCTCCCTGGTCCAAAGACCCTTCTCTCCTCCGACTTTGCTCAGTTTGGCCGGGCCGGCAGCTCTAAGGTTAGAGTCTTGGTGGTTCCTAAACTTTTTCGATTGACCCACATTATTTCACCCGCTCCCTGGGGCCCACGATCTCCTTTGAGCCGATGTTTTGTAGTTTACTCCTAGTGGTAGCTTATGTCAGGCGCCTGGGATTTTGTACTGACGCTGTGCGCACGTTGATGGTTACCGTTTCTACTTCTGATTCTTCTAATTTGATCCACCGCGTGTGCGTCCTAGGCGTTCTTGTCAGAAGTCCCCCAGGCTGGGAGCTCGCAAGCTTGCTTTCTATCCGAGCCCACTCCCACCCCCCCCGCCCTCTCTCCACACCACTACCACTCCCCACAGACTGGAAGAAAATGGCATCAATTTTAGCCGGGGCGCTAACCAATTGGTGCTGTTACGGTGGGGGTTTTACGCATCATTTGTACTTATTTTGTAAGGGGCGGTCTGTGCATGTTTTGTAAACAACAGCTGGTACACGAAATTAAGGAAGTCTCTAGATTTTGCCTGAAGTAGAGTATCTTAGTGATAAAACTGCAGACCAACATATTTGCCAAGGAGAGTTCAGCTATACTTTTCGTGGCTGTTTTTTTTACCAACACAGACAGATGCTGGCAACTAAAGACCGCACTCAGTCGCCTGTATAAGGAAATAAGTCAAAACAGGAAACCGCCACCCCAGAGGAGGTGTCTTCCTAGTGGCGAGACTTTAATGCAGGAACTTAAAATCAGTTCTGGCCTAATCTTCGATGGCAATTGAGGAGTACACCACATCAGTCCCTGGCCTTTAATAATAAGTGCATCGAGGACCAGTCGTCCCACACGGTGACTGTTTACGTACATAACACCCACCAGAAGCCAGATGGATTACAGTCAACATTCCGCACTGGAGCTGAAGGGATAGAGCTGCCGCTTTCAAGGTGCGGGACTCTAACCTGGAAGCTTATAAGATCTGCATGCCCTGCGACGCAACACAAACAGGCAAAGGCGCTCATACAGGGCAAGATATGAATCATACTAACACGGCTCCGACGCTCGCTATCGTGGCAAAGGGACTTGCAAACTATTAACAGACTAAAAGGGTAGCACAGCACGCGAGCTGCCAGATGACACGAGCCTACCAGACGAGAAAACACTTCAATATGCTCGTTTCGAGGCAAGCAACACTGAGGCACTGCATGAGAGGCATCAGCTGTTCACGGATGACTGTGAATCAACTGCTCTCCAGTAGCCGACGTGAGTAAGAGACCTTTAAACCAGGTCAACATATCCGCAGGCCCGCGAGGGCAGACAGACAGATTAGCCAGGATGTGTTGCTCCGGGCAATGATGCTGACCAAACTGGACAGGTGTCTTCACTGACATTTCAACATGTCTCTGATTGACGTCTGTAATACCAACATGTTTCAAGGCGACCCACATAAGTCCCAATAAGTGCCCAAGAACACTAAGTCAAACCATGCCTAAAATGACTAACAGAAACAGCTACTCTCTGTTTATCTATATGCATAGTCACTTTAACGCATACCTACATGTACAATCACTACCGTGAATCAGCCAGACATACACGGTGCCATGTCTGTAGCCGCGCTAACTGGCTATAGCATCGTACTTTTTATTTACTGTTTTTTTATTTATGTTGTTTTTATTTTATTTATTGGTTTTCGTATTTCTTTACATTATCGTATTGTATGCACGCTAAATACGCTTTTTTTTTAACTTAGAAATTGCACTGGTTGGTTAGAGCCTGTTGAGTAAACATTTCACTAGTAAGGTCTACTACAACCTGTTGTATTCGGAGCACGATGACAAATAACCTTTGCATTTGAATTTGTTGGTCAATCTAGTGCATAATCACTTTAATTAACTCCTACCTACATGTACATACTTACCATCAACTAATGGAGCCCCGCACATTTACTCATGTACCGGCACCCCCTGGTATATGTTGTATTTATTTATTGCTCTCCTTTAATGATACTTGTTACTATTTATCTCTTATTCTTATCATCATGTTTGAAGACTGCACTGTCGGTTAGAGGTTGTAGTGAAAGCATTTCACTGTAGGGTCCTGTTGTACTTCGGACGCGCATGTGAACTAATAAAATGATTTGATTTGAATCACATGGTTTCCATGACTGTTTGACAGCCAATCTATTCACTTCATTCAGCACATATGACCGCTCCTCCCGTCACCAGCCTCCTGTGGTCCCATTGAGCCAATCATCTGAGTTGTTCCTGCCGGGTGGTGAGTGTGTTAAGTGCTGCCAAGGCGTGTCGGGTTCACAAGGTTGGGGAATTGCCTACTGGAAAACAGGCAAGAAGGCAGGCCATGCTTATAGTGCTATTTAGACAGGGATGCTCTGTGGATTTTAGGGAGGTGTGTGTTTGACTGTAATGAGTGGAGAGAGTGGACTGGTAGACAATTGTTTGTTGGGAGCTATCTTTTCCACATACATCATGCACCAACCTAGTGGTGAACTATTAATAACAATAATTGGTGTCTAGAGCTGACACACAGTGTTTTAAAAACAGCCTGTCAGTTTCCCCTCTCACAACGGTTACGGTTCGACCCTGAAAGCTCATGGGGAGTCTTCAAGTCCTATATCCTCTCAGCCTCTCCTAACCTACCCTCTCCCCATACCACGGCCCCAAAAGAATCGAGAAGGGAGTTCCAGTCCCGCGCATCACGAAACGGCCTTGATGACCCTGAGGTAAGTATTCTTTGTACGATGGGCGCGGGTAATATATACAGCTCGCAGAAGAGGTGGTCAAGCCCAGTCCTGTCCCTCAAGGTAAGAGACATCATGGACCTCTATCATAATAGCTGTAGCGTCAATCCCAAAGACGCAAACAATACACACAGACACAAGTCATGTACAATAAAACAAAGAAGCACACACCACACACACTACTACCCATTATGTACAGTGACGTACATGGGAATACTGGTACGCATTTAATAATGGAACACTAGTCACTTTTAATAATGTTTACACAGTTTTGCTAATTTTCATATGTACAGTAATATACTGTATTTCTAATAGTAATTTTAGTCAATAGTCACTCCGCTATTGCTCGTCCTAATATTTATAATATTTCTTAATTCCAATTATTTACATTTAGTATGTGGGTTGTTGTGAATTGTTAGATACTACTGCGACTGTTGGAGCTAAGGAACAAAGCCTTTCAACTACACCCCAATAACAATCTGCTAAATATGTTGTAATGTGCACAAATAAAAAGTGTGATTCTGGATTTGACAACAGACAGTGCTGGCATACTTACCATATATCACCGTGTAACGCGACAGTTATATGTTATGAAAGGCTGTCATGAAAATGACACCTAACCATTTATATCCAGTAAAAACTAACAGCTGCCTGAAGACGGGACGGCGGGCCGTTCGTCGCGGTTGAGTACGATGCTCCAGCCGTAACATGGATCTTAACAACGTTAAGTTTCTTGCTGAATAACAAGTAAATTAGTCTTCGGTAGACTGGCTTCGCCCCCCACAAGTAGCAGCAGCAAGCACACGTAGAAATAGGAACTGAAGTAGAACACGGGCTTGGGATCCTCATCAACCTTGACTGGTAAACTCATGGGTACACTCGCAATGGCTGCCTGTTATTGTGATGCAATACTTTCCATGGTAATGTAGAATGTTCCTTCATGATGCTATCTGATGTGGCTCATACAATTGAATGTTTTTTTTGTAATGTCAGTTGAGTTGAATCAACAAATCACAGCACATATTTTATTTATTTCCTGCTTTGCTCCTATGGTTACACTCCACAATGGCCGCCCAGTTCAAGCCATTATGCCATCATTGACACATAATTGACTACATCATTGAATATTCATTATATTTCTATGGCAGCACAAGAGCAGAAGTAGAGGAGAAAAATGTGCGGACACATTTTCTGGGGCCATTTGGAACGGTTATTATGATGACCGGGTCATTTGGCTTGGCCAATTACGTCATCCAAAATTCCATGACAGCCCAAGCTCTACCCACACGGCCACACATACAGACACAGATCAGTTTCACCTCAGTCCCAGTCCCTGTTCTTGAGAAGCAATGACATCGCTCCTCTTTAATGCCTGTGGGCACTGTCAATGGAGTGAAATTGCCGGTTACTTGGACATTACTCTGACAGAGTCAGATTTGACCTTTTTTAATGCTTGTAACTATGTCTATCTCCTGGAACTCTGTAGGGCATCTCCCCCAACAACAAAACAGACTCCTGCTCTCTCTCCCTCTGAAACCAACTGTTCACTGTTGAGAGTAAGGGACATTTCCTCTTCTCTTTCTCTGCATCCCGGCACTGTGGATTTCACTTCCCAAAATGCACTCCTACACACACCATCAAACCTTTCTGTTAGCAGCCTTCCAATGATACACACACACATACAGTCATACACACAAAGACACTCGCACAGTTCATTCATCTGAAACTATGATATATGCATATCAGAATTCTCACTAAAGCAGCTCTTATGGGGTGCACTCACTGATGGATAAGTTAGGTACTTCCATCAACTGCTTAACTAATTCCAAGGATAATTTTGGATGCTCCTTCCTCTGAAACTACAATCGATTAACTCTGGTCTGGTTAAATCTGGACTGATTGGATCAGGCTGTTTAATCGATCAGGTTCTCCTCTACATGTGTTTGCAATTACTGCTTGAAAGAAGCCGATTATTGATCCAGAGTGGTTTGATCCAGATTTACAGGACTCAGGTCTTCTGAGTCTAGAGAGAGCCGTCGTAGTTCTAGCTGATTGGATCGAACCCAGTTAAGAAGCAGAGAGGGAAGGAACAGAGTAGACACACAGACATACTTATTAATGCTATTGGAAGGCTTAGCCACTATTACAGTCTAGATCACAGACAACACTGAGACATCGGCGGAGAGTTAGAGGAGGGTTTGGCCTGAGTGGAAAACTAGAATGGGACTGTTATTGAGTTTCTTTCTCACCAGCGGTGCTAAGGGCATCTTATCTGGGTCATATAAAACCCTACAAGCAATTATTGCTGAGCGAACTTTCCTTAACCCATAGAAATTTCCGCCCTCCGTTAGCCCATAGTTAAATGGACGCATCCTCCCTCCTCTTTCTCCCCCCTCTCTTTCTCCTCTTCCTCCCCTCTTCCTTCCTCGCCCCTTCTCTTTCCCTCTTTCCTTCTATCTCTTATGGCTGCAGAGTGGGATGAACCTGCAGATCTGTTTTTGTCAATGACAGCGGCAGCGACAAGGACAGTCGATGCAGATGACAGCAAGACAGAGACCAGTCTGGACACACCGCTGTCCCTATGGTAAGACCGACCAGACAGCACAAAAACAAACACAAACACAAACAAAAACCCACAACAAACCACCATTAAAACATAAACAAACACCAACCACCACCCCCACCAAACACACACACAACACACACACACACACACAAACTACACACACACATTAAGAAGAAATACGCATTCTTAGAGAGAGAGAAGATATCTACCTGTGTGATCATAAAGGGTAACCCTCAAGTGAGAACTGTCTGAGAGCAAAGAGCCAGATTCGGTTGAATCAGAAGCGATAGCCTGGGTTACGTGTGGGGGAGAGTGGAATGGCCATGCTCCTACGTTTTCTGTCCCGTTAACCAAATCCACCGGAAGCAAATGAGGGTTGAATATGAAACACGCTCTCTGAAGGACATGGATGAAGTGGCCACTCGCCTGTCTGAACAGACCACAGAACGGTTAATAGAGGGAGGGAGGGAGCGAGGGAAGAGAGAGAGGGGAAAAATAATTCCCAAGTATTTATAACCATCTGTTATAGCTTCGAGTTGTTTCCCCTGTCTGACCCTCTGTGTTCAATTAATGAACGCTATCGATGACTACACTAGAAGGAACGAAGAGCCAATGGAATAAACCACTATTTTCTTATTTCCACTTTCCCGCACGTCCTTGTTCCCCAGTCGAAAGCAA
>NC_036841.1:7196518-7287836 GCF_002910315.2 Salvelinus sp. IW2-2015 | reverse complement strand
CTGATCCTCAAGGTACGAGACATCATGGTGACCTCTATCAATACAGCCTGTAGCGTCAATACCCACAGACGCAAAACAATACACACAGACACAAGTTATGTACATCAAAGACACAAAGCAACACACACCCACACACTACTACTCTAGTGTACATGATACAGGGAAATACTGGTCGCCTTTAATAATGGAAGCACTAGTCACTTTCAATAATGTTTACACAGTTTTGCTAATTTTCATATGTACAGTAATATACTGTATATCTAACTGTATTTTGTCAAGTCAGCTCCGCATTTGCTCGTCCTAATATTTATAATATGTTTCTTAATTCCATTATTTTAGCATTTAGTATGTGGGTTGTTGTGAATTGATTAGATACTACCTGCGACTGTTGGAGCTAAGGAACACAAAGCCTTTCAACTACACCCCAATAACATCTGCTAAATATGTTGTATGTGACCAAATAAAAAGTGTGATTTGGATTTGACAACAGCAGTGCTGGCATACTTACGCATATACCGTGTAAACGCGACAGTTATATGTTATGAAGGCTGTCATGCAAATGACACTAACCAATCTATAAATCAGTTTAAAAACTAACAGCTTGCCTGAAAGACGGGACGGCCGGAGCGTTCGTTGGCCGGTTTGAGTACAGCGTTATCCTGCCGTAACATGGATCTTAAACAACGTTAAGTTTCTTGCTGAAATTACAAGTAAATTAGTCTTCGTAGACTACGGCTTCGCCCCCCACAAGTGCAGCAGCAGCACAACGTAGAAAAGGAATGAAGTTAGAACCGGGCTTGGATGCCTCATCAACCATTGAACTGGTAAAACCCTCATGGGTACAGCTCGCATGGCTGCCTGTTATTGTGATGCAATACTTTCCAATGGTAATGTAGAATGTTCCTTCAATGAGCTATCTGATGTGGCTCATACAATTGAATGTTTTTTTTGTAATGTCAGTTGAGTTGAATCAACAAATCACAAGCACATATATTTTATTTATTTCCTGCTTTGCTCCCTATGGTTAACTCACAATGGCCGCCCAGTTCAAGCCATTATGCCATCATTGACTACATATTGACTACATCATTGAATATTCATTATATTTCTATGGCAGCACACAAGAGCAGAAGTAGAGGAGAAAATGTGCGGACACATTTTCTGGGGCCATTTGGAACGGTTATTATGATGACCGGCGGTCATTTGGCTGGCCAATTACGTCATCTCCAAAATTCCATGACAGCCACAAGCTCTACCCACACGCACAACATACAGACACAGATCAGTTTCACCCTCAGTCCCAGTCCCTGTTCTTGAGAAGCAATGACATCGCTCTCTTTAATGCCTGTGGGCACTGTCAATGGAGTGAAATTGCAGGTTACTTGGACATTACTCTGACAGAGTCAGATTTGACCTTTTCTTAATAGCTGTAACTATGTCTAATCTCCTGGAACTCTGTAGGGCATCTCCCCAACACACAAACAGACCCTGCTCTCTCCCTCTGAAACCACTGTTCACTGTTGAGAGTAAGGGACATTTCCTCTCTCTTTCTCTGCATCCCGGCACTGTGGATTTCACTTCCCAAAATGCACTCCTACACACCCATCAAACCTTTCTGTTAGCAGCCTTCCCATGATACACACACACATACAGTCATACACACAAAGACACTCGCACAGTTCATTCATCTGAAACTATGTATATGCATATCAGAATTCTCACTAAAGCAGCTCTTATGGGGTGCACTCACTGATGGATAAGTTAGGTACTTCCATCAACTGCTTAACTAATTCCAAGGATAATTTTGATGCTCCTTCCTCTGAAACTAACCAATCGATTAACTCTGGCTGGTTAAATCTGGACTGATTGGATCCAGGCTGTTTAATCGATCAGGTTCTCTCTACATGTGTTTGTAATTACTGCTTGAAAGAAGCCGATTATTGATCCAGAGTGGTTTGATCCAGAAGTTCGTCCTACTCTGACCGGGACACTACGGAGGAAGACAGTGAGTCTCTGGAGGACATGGACTTCCTGAGCAGACAGAAGAAGTTGCAGGCCGAGGCTAAGCTAGCCCTGGCGATGGCCAAACCCATGGCCAAGATGCAGGTGGAGGTGGAAAAACAGAACCGCAAAAAGTCCCCTGTGGCAGACCTGGTCAGTACCGTCGCTATAGGCAACGGGCCTGTAACCTCAGCCTCTAGTCAGTGTTTCTAACCCCAGGTCTTTTCAGGGCAAACCATCCACACTGGTCTTCTTTAACATTGTGATGATGTCACAAAGTAGACACCACCCCCTCCTTCTCCACCCCATTGGCAGCCATAGTCATGATTATTTTAACATTCTCATCTGCATCAGTGCCCCCCAAGCACACACACAGAGATACAGTGGCTTGCAAAAGTATTCACCCCCCTTGGCATTTTTCCTATTTTGTTGCCTCACAACCTAGAATTAAAATTGATTTTTGGGGGGTTTGTATCATTTGATTTACACAACATGCCGACCACTTTGAAGATGGAAAATATTTTTAATTGTGAAACAAACAAGAAATAAGACAAAAGAATTAAAACTTGAGCATGCATAACTATTCACCCCCCAAAGTCAATACTTTGTAGAGACACCTTTTGCAGCAATTACAGCTGCCTGTCTCTTGGGGTATGTCTCTATAAGCTTGGCACATCTAGCCACTGGGATTGTTGTCCATTCTTCACGGCAATTTTAGTCTCATCTGACCAGACCATCTTCCATATGTTTGGGGAGTCTCCCACATGCCTTTTGGCAAACACCAAATGTGTTTGCTTATTTTTTTCTATAAGCAATGGCTTTTTTTTGGCCACTATTCCGTAAAGCCCAGCTCTGTGGAGTGTACGGCTTAAAGTGGTCCTATGGACAGATACTCGAATCTCCCCTGTGGAGCTTTGCAGCTCCTTCAGGGTTATCTTTGTTGCCTCTCTGATTTAATGCCCTCCTTGCCTGGTATGTGAGTTTTGGTGGGCAGCCCTCTCTTGGCAGGTTTGTTGTGGTGCCATATTCTTTCCATTTTTTAATAATGGATTTAATGGTGCTCCGTGGGATGTTCAAAGTTTCAGATATTTTTTTATAACCCAACCCTGATCTGTACTTCTCCACAACTTTGTCCCTGACCTGTTTGGAGATGCTCCTTGATCTTCGTGGTGTCACTTGCTTGGTGGTGCCCCTTGCTTAGTGGTGTTGCAGACTCTGGGGCCTTTCAGAACAAGTGTATATATACTGAGATCAAGTGACAGATCATGTGACACTTAGATTGCACACAGGTGGACTTTATTTAACGAATTATGTGACATCTGAAGGTAATTGGTTGCACCAGAACTTATTTAGGGGCTTCATAGCAGAGGGGGTGAATACATATGCACGCACCACTTTGCAATATATATATTTGTTAGAATTTTTTGAAACAAGTAATTTTTTTCATTTCACCAATTTTGACTATTTTGTGTATGTCCATTACATGAAATCCAAATAAAAATCCATTTATATTACAGGTTTTAATGCAACAAAATAGGAAAAATACCAAGGGGGATGAATACTTTTGCAAGGCACCCTACACACACACACACACCAATATTTCCACCTGGGCAGAAGATGTTACTTATTCAGTAAAGAGGGGGTGGTTGGGTTCGGCCAATCTATTATTCATATCCCATAATGCACTGGGTGACGTGTTTGGGGATGTAGTCGTGCCCAGCAGTCAGAAGAGATGAGTTTCACATCTGAGGCCCTGTCGCTAAGCTAACATACTGCTGTACTGAACACAGGGGCAGATCTGAGGCCCTGTCGCTAAGCTAACATACTGCTGTACTGAAACACAGGGCAGCGGGCCCTTGGTTAGCACATATGCGAGCCCAGGGCGACACCCTGTCGCTAGCTAACACACCTGCTGTACTGAACACAGTGGCAGATTTAATGGGCCCTGTCGGCTAAACTAACACATACTGCGTACTGAACACAAGGGGGCAGATCTGAGGCCCTGTTCGCTAAGCTAACACACTGCTGTACTGAACACAGGGGCACGATCTGAGGCCCTGTCGCTAAGCTAACACACTGCTGTACTGGAACAAGGGGGCAGATCTAAGGCCCTGTCTGCTAAGGTAACACACTTCTGTAGCTTGAACACAGGGGCCAGATCTAAGGCCCTGTCGCTAAAACTAACACACTGCTGTACACTGAACACAGGGGCAGAATCTGAGGCCTTGTCCGCTAACTAACACACTGCTGTACTGAACACAGGGGCAGATCTGAGGCCCTGTCGCTAAGCTAACACACTGGCTGTACTGAACACAGGGGCAGATTCTAAGGCCCTGTCGCTAAGCTAACATCTGCTGTACTGAACAAGGGGCAGATTCTGAGGCCCTGTCGCTAAGCTAACACACTGCTGTACTGAACACAGGGGCAGCAACATGCTCAGATAGCATTAGCTTCAGAGCTACTTACGGTACACTATACCTCTTTAGCATAAAGTGGAAAGACTCACACCTGCTCATTATTATAGGGATGTGCATTTCCTGGGTACAAGTTCTCAATACATTATTTATAGAAATATGTGAACCTTTTCCAGTTGATTTCAGCCCTACCAAACATATATAGTCAGAGTGCAGGCTGGCACCAGACCAATGTGTTAAGCTAGCGGCCGTGTGTTTGAGTGTCAGGGGCTCTTGCGTAAGCCACTAATGACAAGAGAAATGAGGGGAATGTGTGTGAGGAGATGTGGTTTTACAACATTTACCACGCTTGAATCCACTAAAGCCATGTGGCCTTACAAAGAATTTACACAACAATTCACACAACACTCCCACCAAGAATTTTTCCCCATTCATATCATGCCTAATCTAAGAGAATACTGATATGATGAAATACTTCGGTATTGTTGTTGGCGGTATCCTTATTCATATTGCCACTAACCTCAGTAGCCAAGACTCATCGAGAAACCAATCCAGTAATATAACTGAGGGAGGAAACTCCACCTCGGACAAACACAATGAGGCCAAGCACATATCATGACCAAAACACTACCACTCGCGGTGGCCGGCTCTCCCTGCATCTCCGCATCTCTCACTCTCTATGTCTCTCGCTCTCTTTTCTCACACCGCTGTCTCTCTCTGTGTGTCACTGACTTACGTGCTCCCTCTACGAACTGAAACGGTGGCCTATGACAGAGGGGAAACATGGCCGCCAGTGCAGTTGCATGGGTTCCAATGTGAAAGTGAAAGAGGAGAGAGAAACTGTGACAGGAAGAACCAGCTGAGCGATCACGCACACTCACAAGTCATACAGAAAAAGTGCAATGAAAGGAGCACATATTTATAATGAGTATGAATCCGGAGGGCAGAAATGATYAAATAGGAAAGCATTAGACCTCTCACTAAAAGCTTCAATCATACAAAAGTTATACTTAGATCCCAACTGGTTCTCTATCAGATTAGTAAGAATGTCTCACCCCATGTTGAAGAATGTTCGTTTTCCCTTTATTCAGATTACAACCTCTCACTTTCAATAATTTGAAAATGAAATAATCTACAAAATATCACTATTTTTTAAACAAGCCATAGAAAGTTGGTTGCAATTTCAGTTTAATCCACCAGAAAAGACAGAACAAATATTACAGCAAATATTATGGTTAAACTGAAATATAATAATTGATTAAAAAACATTTTTTTATGATAAAACATTTTTTAAAGTATAATCCTTGTAAATTATATCATAAATAGGACTGGTGGAGTTATGTCACACATGCAGCTAACAAAAATATATGGAAATGTCTGCTCTTCCAAAAATTACAACCAACTAATTGCAGCATTACCACACAAATGGAAGAGGAAAGTGGAAGGTGGAAAAAGGAAAAATTCTGATAAAAAAAAGTATACCAATTTAATTTCAGGGCCCAAAAATTGACAGCTGTGCCATATAAATTGCAAAATAGTTGGGAAGAGATTTTCGATATACCGATTCCCTGACACATGGTTTATGAACTGAACAAAATGATGCCGGATTCAAAACTTATAATTGTTTTATTTAAATTATTATACAAAATTWTTGCAACCAATAGTCGGAAATTTACATACACTTAGGTTTGAGTCATTAAAACCACTCCACAAATTTCTTGTTAACAAACTATAGTTTTGGCAAGTCAGTTAGGGCATCTACTTTGTGCATGACACAACAAATTTTTCCAACAATTGTTTACAGACAGATTATTTCACTTATCACTTATCACAATTCCAGTGGGTCAGAAGTTTACATACACTAAGTCGACTGCGCCTTTAAACAGCTTGGAAAATTCCAGAAAATGATGTCATGGCTTTAGAAGCTTCTGATAGGCTAATTGACATCATTTGAGTCAATTTGCAAGCGTGTACCTGCATGATGTATTCACAAGCCTACCTTCAAACTCCAGTGCCTCTTTGCTTGTACATGGGAAAATCATAAAAAGAATATCAGCTCAAAAAAACAATTTTGTAGACCTCCACAAGTCTGGTTCACTCCTTGGAGCAATTTCCAAACGCCTGAAGGTACCACGTCTCATCTGTACAAACAATAGTACGCAAGTATTAACACCATGGGACCACGCAGCCGTCCATAACCGCTCAGGAAGAGACGCGTTCTGTCTCCTAGAGATGAACGTACTTTGTCGCAAAAAGTGAAATCAATCCCAGTAAGGATTGTCCCGGAAAGACAATTATGTGGCCATAATTGAAGCAACATCTCAAGACATCAGTCAGGAAGTTAAAGCTTGTGCGCAAATGGGTCTTTCCAAATGGACAATGACCCCAAAGCATACTTCCAAAGTTGTGGCAAAATGGCTATAAGGACAACAAGTCAAGACATTGAGTGGCCATCACAAAAGCCCTGACCTCAATCCAACTTCAACATCTGTGGCAAAACTGAAAAAGGTTGTGAGCAAGGAGGCCTACAAACCTGATCATACACCGCATCTGTCAGGAGGAATGGGCCAAAATTCACCCCAACTTGTGGAAGGCTTCCTGAAATGTTTGACCCAAGTAAAAAAAAAATTAAAGGCAATGTTACCAAATACTAATTGAGCGTATGTAACTTCTGACCCACTGGAATGTGATTAAAGAAATAAAAGCTGAAATAATCATTCTCTCTACTATTATTCTGAACATTTCACATTCTTAAAATAAAAGTGGTGATCCTAACTGACCTAGACAGGGAATTTTTACTAAGATATAAAATGTCAGGAATTGTGAAAACTGAGTTTAAATGTATTTGGCTAAGGTGATTTAAACTTCCGCACTTCAACTGTATATACTGTATATATTTATCACAGCTCTGCAGATTTTGCTGTGAAGAGAAAAATCATTAGATCACTTGTTTTGGTACTGTCCATTTGAACAACTCCATTGTGTCCTCCTCCAGAGTGCTAAGAACTTGGCGTGATCCTGGACAACACCCTGTCGTTCTCAACTAACATCAAGGCGGTGACCACGTTCCTGTAGGTTCATGCTCTACAAACATTCGCAGAGTACGACCTTGCCTCACGCGGAAGCGGCCGCAGGTCCTAATCCAGGCACTTGTCATCTCCCGTCTGGATTACTGCAACTCGCTGTTGGCTGGGCTCCCTGCCTGTGCCATTAAACCCCTACAACTCATCCAGAACGCCGCCAGCCCGTCTGGTGTTCAACTTTCCCAATTCTCTCACGTCACCCCCGCTCCTCCGCTCTCTCCACTGGCCTTCCAGTTGAAGCTCGCATCGCTACAAGACCATGGTGCTTGCCTACGAGCTGTGAGGGGAACGTCACCTCCGTACCTTCAGGCTCTCGATCAGGCCCTACACCCAAACAAGGGCACTGCGTTCATCCACCTCTGGCCTGCTCGCCTCCCTACCTCTGAGGAAAGTACAGTTCCCGCTCAGCCAGTCAAAACTGTTCGCTGCTCTGGCACCCAATGGTGGAACAAACTCCCTCACGACGCCAGTCAGCGGAGTCAATCACCACCTTCCGGAGACACCTGACAACCCCCACCTCTTTAAGGAATAACCTAGGATAGGATAAAGTAATCCTTTACTAACCCCCCCCCCCCTTAAAGAGTTAGATGCACTATTGTAACAGTGTTGTTCCACTGGATATCATAAGGTGAATGCACCAAATTTGGTAAGTTCGCTCTGGATAAGAGCGTCTTGCTAAATGACTTAAATGTAAAATCGCTAAATGAAATGTAGCTCTGTTTCTGGTTCACAGGCTCAGTGAATGCTGAAGGCAATTGCACAACATTTTTACCTGGAGCTAACTCTGCAAATAGCACTGCTGGGTGATTTGAAAAGTCATAGTCAATCGATCAATAATACAATAATACTTTTAGCAAAAACATTTATCTTTACTTTACAATCTGTAGAAACTATGAGAATAGAAAGGTTCAGAGCTGTTGTGAAACAGCACAGTTAAAAATGTATGGCAAATAGAAATCAAAACTGATGGTCTTCAGAGATAGATGGGAGAGGTTGAGGGTAGCTGAAGGATGGGATTAAAAACAAACGAAAGATAACTATTGTAAAATACATTGTGTCTGTAAAATGTATATAGTATGTATAAGCTGGAAGTAGACGCCTAAGTGTTGTCGTCCATTAGTTTACTCCAATAAKGGGAGGGGTGGTAGGGTTAAGGGAAAATAATAAAGATACATATATTTAAAATATATATATATATGAGGGATTGGAAATGACGCAGACAATTACATTGGTGGAAGCTACAATCTATCTGCAATATTTAATTTGATCTACCCCCTAAAAAAATATATATATTAAAAAAAAGGAACACGTTTTCTCACCCTGAGACACTTCCTTAAAGTGAAGAATGTCAGACCGAGAGAGAGGATGTATTTGAAGGAGATGCACACAGATAGAAATAACTTGAACAAGGGATCGAGGGAAATTCTCATACCCAGCGAGCCTGATGAAAATGATGCTTTGTGATTCACCTTGGTTACTCTCTAGGGTTAATGTCAAACCTACCACTATGGAACCCAACAAGGTGTGGTGAGTGACATACAGAGAGAGAGAGAGAGAGAGAGAGAAGGGGAGAGGTGGATGAGAGGAAGTGGAGCTGAAAATCTTGAAGGAAACACAAATGACATCACCACAGTAAAAGGCTGTGTGTTGATTTGACAAGAACAAACAGTCAGAGAATTCAGGAAGACAAAGAGAGAGCGTAGAGTGTGTTGCTTACTGCCAGGAGCATAGCCGCGGGAAGTAGTTTGGGGGTGTGTGTGCTGCAATTTGATGCTGAAAAAAATGCTTTGCCCGCAATACAGGCGGCTATATCTGTCCGCTAATACAGGACTAGTAAAGGCCCAGTGCACTACTTTTTCACAACAAMAACAAAAAATATTCTGATTATTCAGTGGGTAATGCAGCACCCTCAGCACCCCTACTTCCCGTGGCTATGGCCAGGAGGAAGGAGACAGAGTTGTTTCCTGTAGCTCTCTATGACCAGGGTAAGGTCAGGGACCACTGCTGTACTGTATATTGCTGTAACAGTTAAGTTGCGAGGCTGACCCCTGCTGGAGAGATTGGGCTTTGCATCATATTACAGTCTTGGCAGCTCTGTAGCATTGGGCTGCTTTCAGTGGCTGGATTTATTTATGAGATGCAGATTAAATTGAAATGACGCCTTTCCTCAAGAATCTGCACCATCTTGCACACGCAAACACACATAGGCCTACACACACTCACGCCAACATACACTGTATTGTCTTTGGGTTCTCTAGTGCCGTAGGAATCCATATCAGTGAGTGTACATATTCGTGTACTTGTACATTTCCGGTGTGCTGTAGGTTTCTGTAAATGTGTGTGTGTGTGTATTTCTAACTGGTGATCTGTGTGTTTCTCTCTAGCTGCCCCACTTGCCCCACATCAATGAGTGTCTGATGAAGAGGAGCCTGAAGACTACAGACCTGAGGGACATGACCCTGGGACAACTACAGGTTATAGTCAATGACCTGCACTCCCAGATAGAGAGTGAGAACCACACACACACACATTTTTTTATCCTCGTGGGGACCTAATATTGATTTCCATTCAAAATCCTATTTTCCCTGACCCCTAAACCTAACCCTAACTTTTACCCTAACCTTAACTCCTAAACCTAACCCTAACTTTAACCCTAACCCCTAAACCTAACTCTAACTTTAACCCTAACCTTTACCACTAAACTGAACTTTAACCCTAACCTTAATCCCTAAACCTAACCCTAACCATTAACCGCTAAGCTTAAAATATCCTTTGTCCTCGTGGGGATGTGGGAAATTTCCCCAAGAGGGAGAATTTTCCTTGTTTTACTATCCTTGTGGGGACTTTTGGAGATTTCAGGTCCCCACGAGGATACACACACACTGTTAGTTAGGGTATCTTTCATATTGAAAGTCATTTCAGAAATGTAAGTTGGATGCATGTGTGACAATACTAGTGAAAGATGAACAATACCTCACCTTACACAGAAGGCAAAAAAAATCCCCCACAAAAATGTTGCTATAGAATATTGTCTTTTACTGGCATGGTTTAAAAATATGCTCCATTTGAAATCTGCGTCTCATATGACTTGGGGCTGGATTCAACCCGTATCGCAGAAGTATCGCCGGAGGATCCGTGTTATAGCTTGTTTGGAATGATATATAAAGGCAATGTTCCCACGTTTGCGGAAACTGCATTCACGGTAACCACTGCATATATCGGCTCAATCATAAATGACCTTCACATTTATTTATTTATTTTAATTTTGAATTTTACCCCCTTTTCTCCCCAATTTTCGTGGTATCCAATCGCTAGTAATTACTATCTTGTCTCATCGCTACAACTCCCGTACGGGCTCGGGAGAGACGAAGGTCGAAAGCCATGCGTCCTCCGAAGCACAACCCAACCAAGCCGCACTGCTTCTTAACACAGCGCGCCTCCAACCCGGAAGCCAGCCGCACCAATGTGTCGGAGGAAACACCGTGCACCCGCCCCCCTCGGTTAACGCGCACTGCGCCCGGCCCGCCACAGGAGTCGCTGGAGCGCGATGAGACAAGGATATCCCTACCGGCCAAACCCTCCCTAACCCGGACGACGCTAGGCCAATTGTGCGTCGCCCCACGGACCTCCCGGTCGCGGCCGGCTGCGACAGAGCCTGGGCGGGAACCCAGAGACTCTGGTGGCGCAGCTAGCGCTGCGATGCAGTGCCCTAGACCACTGCGCCACCCGGGAGGCCGACCTTCACATTTTAATGCAGATCTTCCGCGATACTTCCGCGATATGGATTGAATCCAGCCCCTGGTGTATGTTAGTGTTCTAATGGTGTTGGTTTTCTACTGTTGTTCTGATGTTTTGTCTTCTCCAGGTCTGAATGAGGAGCTGGTGCAGCTGCTGCTGATCAGGGATGAACTGCATATGGAGCAGGATGCCATGCTGGTGGACATAGAGGACCTGACCAGGTGGTGATGCTATCTAACACACACACACACACACAGAGACACACACACACACAGCCTCCTGGGCTATGACCGCAAACAGGCCAGGAATGATTGGGGGAACTCTGTCTTTGGGACAGACGTTTAGCAGTTTGATACATTTGCATGATTATCATACAGCAGCAGGTGATAAAGTTTGTCTAATCATCATTTTGTTTTTACTCAGGCATGCTGAGAGCCAGCAGAAACACATGGCTGAGAAGACACCATCCAAATGAGACGCCCCACCCAACCTTGCCCCCTTCCCATCCCTTTACTCCACCCCTGCCCCACTTTGGTCCCCATGCCCTGCCCCATGTCTCTCGCTGCACCCCCTCTGCCTGCCCCTCTCACCCTCACCCATGGTGGCAGCAGCCAGAGGAAGGCCACCCTTTCATTTGCTTCTGTGGTTGTCCCAGCGCTAAAGACAGAGCATTTCCTGCTTCCTGGGAGAAGAGGAAACTGATTGTGTGTTGTCATGGATACTGTCCCCGGCTTCCTGTGCAGTGATCGGCCTTGCTTCGCTATTGTTTATTTTTAACTTTTTACATTCGCCACTAAATTATAACTGTCAATACAAAATGGTGGAGAAAAAAAATAATAATAGTGAGAAAATAGTAGAAAGTCAGTAAAAAAAAAGTAAGAAAAAAACATTGTATAAAACTACGAAGACTAATTTCAAACCATTTTAAGTTGGAAAGTAATTTTTAAGTATTTCAAAGTTGACCTCTTTTTATTCTGCACAAATGGTAGTTTTCAACTGAGAAATGTTTATTTGAAGGTGCTTAAAGAGTGTAAAGGAAACATGCCTGCCTTGTAGTGGAGTTGTAGCTTTTGGTAATACGCTCACTCTGATCGGTCTTCAACATTTTGTGAATGTTGATTTTCTGACACTTTAAATGAAATGAATAAATGTGTTAATATCATTTTCATCCTATTGTATTCAGAATTTTTATTTGAGGGAAGAAATGTTTATGTACAGATATGTAAAATAAAAAATAAACTTTGTTTCATATGTTGTGGTTTGATGTGCAGTCTGTTAAGAAAAGTGGACAGAGATGGACATGTTATTGTAAATATAATAAGTGGGGAACTACTGTATGTCCATATGGCAAAACACAGTACATTAACAGTACATTTATAACTATTTTATAATTACGTAATACTTGTACTGACAAGCGCATTGCAGGATTTTGGAAATAATTGATACATTAATAACCATACCAACATCACTGCCACCTGGGAAGAGAAAAGCTGATCACTCCACTGAATCGTTTATTCAGAGGTAACAACAGTATGGAGTATGAAGGATGCATACGTTTTTCTATTAGAATATTTTTCCATAAACAGTCACCTTATTTTAAAGAGTAGCTGATGTTAAACCTTAGGCCGAAGCTAGCTCTGCGCTTTATTGTGATTGTGGTTTTGAAAGGTCTGATACATCAATGGTCACAACCACAAGTCTCATCCACTTCTGTGAAACTCTCCCCTGCAGATTGTCACACCATGGCCACTCTCTTTCTACAGGCCCAGTGAGAGTCAGTCTTTACAAGAAGAGGAGTACTTTCTTAACTAAACAGGCCAATGGTAGACATTCAAAATGCCATGGTTCAAATTGTGTGGGTGTGCAGGGGTCATGGGCAATCCCATTACAATTTAGTCATTTAGCAGACTATCCAGAGTGACTTAACAGTACTGAGTGCATACATTTTCGTACTTGTCCGCCCCAATGCCACTGTCACAGGGGGATTTATGCCTGATTTAAGATGAAATCCTCAACCCTTTTATGGTCAACCATGTCACTTTGGCACCTTTTTTTATCTCTTGAGATGGAAAAAACAGTTTTTTATGAAATTGAACAAGTGCTCTTTATGACAGAATATACAAATTAGCAGAAATCTTAAGTATTTTTTTTTTTTTTACAAGTTACTTCTCAAAAAGCACTGAATTGGTGGAAGGTCCACTTTATTCTGACCCCTGTGGGTCAATCAAACATTGAGAAATTAAACCTGTTTCATATTTACATTGTTTTTCGTTCTTACGAAATGTATGTTTATGATGCACAATTAAATGCATGTAAAGCTTTGCAGAAACAACAACTATGAATGCAGTTTAAGACAACCAGCCTAAAGCAGGCTAAAGGCTACTTACTACCCACCCACAATATATCTAGGCCTACAGCAAAAACATTTAGAAAAAGCTTTCTAACATTATTCTTTGTGTCATCTGTCTATTTTTGACAATTACATAGGCTAGAGAAAATAAGCAGCAAAAGTGAAACATTGACATCGGAATGCATACATGTCTCACGTAGTTTTCTGGCAATCGGTGCTGCAGGTGTCTGGATAGAATTGGGCTATGCAGTGAGATGTTACCCACAACCAGTGGGAGAATGTGACTGTCAGTTATATGTTTTAATTGCATTACTTTAACTATAATGTAAAAAATATATATGTATTGTATCATTTTTTCATTTCTAGGCATTGGTTTCCTCGTGAGGCGACTCATGCAAATCGAAACGAGGGCATGACTCATTGGCCTGAGCTGCAGAAACAACTTAGGAAATTACACACAAGTGACGCGTCACTTTCATTTTGGTGGCGCTTGATGTAGTGCTGTATGTAGCTTCATGTTTAAACCTGGCCAGGGAATTCCCTCTAGGAGCGCTGCATGGCTATATAATGATCAGATGAAACAACGATGACAACACACCTATCAGTTTACTCCACACCTGAGTCAAAGATCTCGGAATCATGCTGCCAAACTTTTATTTATGTGAGTATTAATTTCATTTGTACCTAATTGTATTGTGGTTTTTTGATAAACTAACCCTGTGAAATGATATGCCTCAAACTTTACATAGTCTTCCATTTTAATTTATTGATTTGAAATTGGAGTTAAATAATGACATTTTCCGGGGTGTTTTTATCATTGGTTTGTTTAGAGGATTATTGGGGTGATACATTGGTTGGTGCTGACTGACATATTGTGTCCTCCCTCCACACAGACCTTGCCAGCTGTGTGCTGCTCCTCGCCTTGTCCTGCCAAGTCTCCATGGGAACCCCAGTGCGCACGCCGCGGAGTTTAGACTCTGAGAAATGCGGGCAGTGCGCTGACCTCTCCAGAGAGCTCGTCAAAAATGTTAGAAAGCTCCTGGACAACGTAAGTGACAGTTATAACTAATTCCTTTGAACTTTTAATTCAAATCTAATGTATCCCTCATTCAGTCAGTCAGTCTGTCTGTATCTTTGATAGGCTTAGAGTTTGTTCACACAGTTTGTGATTCATATATCCACTTACTAATTGAATAATTTTCCCTTCATAGGAAAACCTGTTTCGGGGTTTAAACTGCTCGGAGCAGCGCGTGGAGGTGAACAGTAAGACCCAGACAGTCCTAGCCTGCGAACCCAACACGGACATGGTAAGTCACACAACAGTCATTTTCTACATTCATATTACCATTATTCATTAAAAAAATATATAATTTCTCTGCATTTTATGTAGTAATTTAAATTAATACTTCGGATTTACAGAACAGTGATATAAATCAGTCTATTGATTTATATTTGTATATATTTGTATTTCCTCAGAACACAAGATGCTCTGGTCAACGGAACACCACATTCAGTGAGGTAACTATTGTGTTCTTACAATATTGCATAATTGTTTAGGGGATGCTATTTAAATCCACAAATATAAAAATAAATAGTTAGATCTTTAGACAGTCTATAGATTTAATAGTGACTGCATTTCACATAATTCACCCATTCTTACCTCACCCATTTCAACTGCTTCCTATATGTCTGATTGGCTGATCTCTGTCCATTTGTATGGTTTCTTCTGACAGAGTGAGTGTCTGAGGAACATCCGAATAGACCTAGAACATTATGCTGCCTCACTACAGGCGTACAAACAGGCCGACCTCAGCTCCACTGCCCAGGACACCCAGAACCTACTAAATATTTGTCCATCCACACAATGGGTGTCTTCCTCACAGGTAATTAGATTTTTCTATTTGATCTTTTGTACAGAAAACATTCCTTCCTTCCTTGCATGTTTCTTTTTCTTTTGATACAGTTTTCTAATGACAACAACCTCATGTAGACAATTGCAAAACTGTACACAAAAATGTGTTCCTCTGTGTTTGAGACAGTACAATGTCACTGCTAATAGGCATTCACAACTATGGACTTATAGTTTGCATTTTTATAAAGTTAAGTTTTGTTTCCTTTTGCCCTGCAGGTTGCAGACCCTAAGCTGACTAGTGGTGACCCTGTGGACCAGAGGGTCCATCTGTGTAAGGTACTGAAGGGCTTCCACCTCCGGGTCATCACCATCAGCAGAGCCATGGGCTACATCTCTGCTGGGGACCACAGGAAGTAAACCCTCATCTTCAACACCATCTGATTCCTCATCATCATCAACTATAACAAATATTGACAATCATCATCATCACCTACAACTGTAACAAGTTAATCATCAGAAACACTGATTGTTATCTTCATCATCAGACATCATCATCAACTACTTTGTCATCACAACTGTTGAATAGTGCACTATACTGTGTATGAAAAGATGAGTAGGACGTAAGCTAGCTAAACTCTTTTTGGCTGGTCAAACTATTTATTTATTTATTCCTTTATTTAGGGACGGGGATTTATTTATTTGATGAATGCAATATTATTTATTTGATGTATGAAATATATGTATTTATTTAACAATGTGTTATTGATGTTATTTATTGGAATATTTATAATAAAATATTTATTACAAGCTTACCGAGACTGATTGTGTTAATGTTAGCTATGTTGTATGTGTTGTTGCTCTGTAGGTTTAAACATTCTACCCATGAATAGGCTAAATACGTTTTTGTTTGTGATAAAATAAAATATATAATAATCTTTATGGAACATGTTGAAATATAATATCATTCAGACGGGAGGGAGAGCAGTGTGATTAATAGTCGCATAAGACTTGAAAAATACATTTTCTGCGTCTCCACATGGAACCCCATGTCCAATTTGGCATGTGGGCACACTGGCAGCCATTACGCATAATGAAACCATGCCGCCCAGGGCGAAAATCCTTGCCTGGTAGACCACCTTCTGTAGCCCCCCGGGCAGTCTTCTCATCACCCAGCTCTGGGTCGGAGTGGTTGAAACCTCCACTTTCTCCTCACTTATCTCTTCATCAACATAGTTCATGTTACATTGCGCAAGTTCCTCCGCGAAGGAATGGGCCATTTTCCCGCGCGCAATGGAACTGTTATCTGTCATCTCATGTTCTTTACCAGCGTTCCTGGCTTCTGCGATTTGCTCCTCCAAGTCCTGCACCCTTTCCTGACACTCCAGGACGCGGGATGTGCTTTCGGCCAAGGAGCTTTGCATCTCCTCGATAAGGGAATTTTTCATCTGGATCAACTCCTCCCTGTGAAGAAAAGCGATTCGGCCCTCATCGACCTGGAACTGCAACAGGCCGATGCAGCGGTTCAGATCCCGCAACTTCACCCTATCCTCCGCTCTCTCGTGCATAAGGGTGGACAGGTCACCGTTCAGACTTTCAATCGTATCCCTGAAGGCGTCATTCTGCTGTTGGAGCTGCAGACGTCGAGTCTCCAGCCGTGCAGTGGTGCTGTTGCTCTCCTCCAGGGATTTGCGCATCTCCAGGACCATGTCCTCCAGGGTGTCCATGTCTTCCACGGAGCTCGTCAGGCTTCTCATCCGGTTCTTCAGGCCAACGTTTTCTTTACGCAGAGCTTCGTTCCTCTCCTCGGCTATCTCTTGGGCCAGCTCAGCGGCCGCTGCTTCCGTAGCGTACAGGTTCTTGGTGTATGTGAATTTGGCTGTCAGGTCGCTCTTGTCGTCCACATCCGGCTCAGGTGATGTGAACATTTCTGCCCCATCTACAGTGTCTCCCTGAGGATGGCAAGAGTCCTTGTTATCATCGTGCCCATTAGTCAACTGCGACACCGTGTGAATGGAGTCATTCGGGGCGCAATCATCCCAGCCGGACTTTGATTTCAGCCATCTGCCCGGAGGTCGTGAGCGACCGACAGGTGTAATAATGAGCTGCCCACCCTCATCCTCCCACACGTCTCCGGATGTCTCGCGGGTCCAGTCTGCCGGGACCTGGGAAAGTCGTGACGGGTCCAGGGAGGGTTCACCCACCATTGGCTGCAGCTCATGACCCGAGGTCCTGCGATTGTCATTTTTTCGCTGCATCCTGGTCAGTATTTACCTTCGTTTTCAGCATCCCGTGCAGTATCGGGATCTTTGTGATATCTGTAGTTGCGGATATTTTGGTAATACTGGTCAGGGTGCTTTTATAACCCTAGGTTCAGATGACAACTTGATTGTAAACCACATCACTTAGCATCATTTCAATAAGCATTCTACATTACCATGGCAATCCAGCAGCAGTTGATAGAACATTCCAAATTGCCATGGACATTGTTCACAATAGCAGCCATATGGAGTGTACCCATGAGTTTACCAGTCTAAATAAGCCCCTTCTCGGGATTCTATTTCTATGGTTATTACCGTAGAATTAAAATGATTCTTCGTTATTTTTATATGGTTAAATAACTAAAGGAATGCAAAAAGAGGCAAGGTCCAGTGGTGGAAAAAGTACTAAATTGTCATACATGAATTAAAGTAAAGATACCTTAACACAAAATGACTCAAGTAAAAGTGAAAGTCACTCAGTAAAATACTATTTGAGTAAAAGTCAAAGTATCTGGTTTGAAATGTACAGTGGTGGTGTATTAGTGGTGGGAAAATGACTCAATTGTCATACTTGAGTAAAAGTAAAAAGTACAAGTAAATGCTATACAAATCCCTTATATTATGCAAATCAGATGGCACAATTTTATTGTTTTCTAATTATTTATGGATAGCCAGGGGCACACTCACTTCACTCAGAAAACATTTAAAAAACACCATATTTGTGCTTAGTGAGTCCGCAAGATCAGAGACATGAATTGGATTATATTGCCGCCCTGCCTGAACATTTGAAATGTAAGGAGTACTTTTGGGTGTCAGTGAAAATGCATGGGAGTAAAAAAAGTAGATTATTTTCTTTAGGAATGTAGTGAAGTAAAAGTTGTCAAAAATATAAGTAGTAAAGTACAGATACCCAAGAAAACTTCTTAAGTAGTTCTTCAGGGTATTTTTACTTAACACCACTGGCAAATTAAATCATAATCAAATTACATTTTATTTGTCACATGCTTATGGGCCCTTTCTAACAATGCAGAGAAGAAAAAAAAGAAAAATGAAGAGAAAAATAACACAAGAAACAAGTACATAGTCAATGTGAAGAGGTACAAGGTAATTGAGGTAGATATGTACATATAGGTAGGGATAAAGTGACTAGGCAACAGGATAGATAAAACAGCAACAGCAGTGTATGTCATGAGTCAAAAGAGTTAGTGCAAAAAGGGTAAATGCAGATATTCCTGGCTATTGGTTAACTATTTAACTAACTATTTAGCAGTCTTATAGCTTGGGGGTAGAAGCTGTTCAGGGTCCTGTTGGTTCCCAACTTGGCATGGTCATTATTAGTCAAGCAATTCTGTAAAGGCCACTGAACCTGTAGGCTATGACTTAATGATACATTTGTGTTTACTAACAGTCATGAAGACCTCCATCAAGCTGTAGGCCCACCTCTACTAGCTGAAAACTATTTGCAATGAAATAAATTAATTCATCTTTCAAAAAAAAGATTTTATTCAGTCAATGATTTGTAATCTTAGGCACCACACCCAGAGCCCTACGAAGGCCCATACCTGAAGTGTAACATTACAGAAGTGCACATGTAAGGACTGGAATATTAAATGATGGACTTTGAGAGATCACTCTGAGTGTAAACATATGTACACACTTGCAAATGGCATCCAATACCCAATTTACCACTGAACTCGTGGTTTTCCCATTCATAATTTCAACAGTTAATCGTTGTTACTCTCCCTGAGGTATTTGGATCCCAGTATCGGCAATAGTGACATCCCTATTGAAAGGTGTTTAAAATGAGTTAGTACCCCTTTTTATTAACTAAAAATACTCTCCTAAATTAGTGGTTTCTGGAATTCATTCAATCCCACCATGTTCAAATGCACTGAGCATGATTTCCAGGCTACAGAATGGACACGATTCAGGCTAAACAAAAGTAAATATTACCAAACTTTTCTCTGAGATGAAGCTTATCTATCACCACTAAGTTTGACAGGCTCAATTTGGTCATAACCCACATAAAAACTAACAAACACAAACTGTACAAAAATAAAAACAATCACAGTATATTTTAAATACAGAGAAAATATGTACACAGTATAAAAAGTACAGCTACACTCCTTGAGTAGTTGGTCCAATTCCATGATTAAGTGGTAATGCCTTGAATGACAAATATCAACATACAAAATATACAACTCCCCATAAGTTTGTCAGCAGTTTTCATACTGCAGCACCATGTCTGTTACTGGCTACACTTTAGCTCCCAGAGCTCATCTATGATATAACAAGTCTTCTCTGCACCGCGGGTCGTAGCATTAGCTCCTGGCTGTTTGGGGTACCTMTACAGCTTCAGGCACGTCTCTGCATTATTCCAGGTTAATGGACCATTTGTGAACATCTAAGAGAATGACCCTTCAAGATTAAAGGCTTTGGTGAAATTGTCTTTGGGAGGGGTGAAAAGCCAGGGTTTCCCACTACTAAATATCACTACTAGGTGGGGCACAAAGTTCTCCAGATCCAGCATCCAGGTCTACAGGAATCAAACATTTTAGTTGAAGGCAATTGTCTTGGGCTGAGAGGGGGTGACAGTGCTAGGCTGGAGTGCCGGGACACATAATGCTTCTGATCTAGGATCAATGTACCCTCCTCAAATACTCAATTTATGAAGGAGGTATGCAAAGCTGACCTTAGATCAGCCTCTAGAGCAAGGACGGGCAACTCCAGTCCTCAGGGGCTGGATTGGCGTCACACTTTTCCCCCAGCTAACACCGGACTCCAATAATCAACTAATTATGATCTTCCATTTAGAATGCAATTAGTTTAATCAGCTGTGTTTGCTAGGGATGGGGGGAAAGTATGACACCAATCAGGCCCCTGAGGACTGGAGTTGCCCATATCTGGTCTAGAGAAAACATTCATCCTACTCCATACAGCCCTCAAACTCAACTCTGAACCTTGAAGCCAGTTCCACTGAATTTTGTCACTGTTCCCCTCTAATCAGGGACTGATTTAAATGTGAGTCACCAGGTGTGTACAATTAATGATCAGGTAGAACAGAAAACCAGAAGGCTCCGGACCTCATAGGGTAAGAGTTGAGTACCCCAGCCATACAGCATAAAGTAGAGAGATTTCTGTCTTCAAATAAAGAGTTCAAACGTCTCTCACCTAGGGAGGCTAAAGATGTCATTTGGCAGCTTTATTGTCCTTCATATCTGAAGAAAACACAGACAGAGACAGACAGACAGAAAGAGAGACAGAAATTGGTGTAAGTTAGGAGACAAGCATGAGTACAAATGTGTGTGTGCAGACAGGTCAGTGAGTGTGAGTGGCTCTAGTCTAATGTGTCTCACAGGAGGACGGTGGCACCTTAATTGGGGAGGATGGGCTCATGGTTGTGGCTGGAGCGGAATAGGTGGAATGGTATCAAATACATCAAACACATGGTTTCCATGTGTTTGATGCCATTCCATTTGCTCTATTCCAGCCAATATTATGAGCTGTTCTCTCCGCAGCAGCCTCCACTGGTGTGTCTCTAACCTTGCAGTGTCTGGTGGACCTCATTGGGCAGGTCATCCAACTCCTGTAGGCTCTTCAAGAGGTGAGCGACAGTGGCCTCACCCTTCGGCCTGCTAGTCTTCCAGCGCTCCAATGCCTTAAACCTGAAACACAAGACAAACGGAGGTCACATTATCTAAAAAATAAATCATTATCTAAAAAAAAAATCTTGAATCAAAGAAAATAGGTTATTGTACAATTATTGTATGATTGGTTATGCCAGGAATGCTTCAATTAGAAACCCCCAAAATAATGGCTGGCAAGTAATATAAAGTTGAGCTTTAAGGGTGCATATACTATATCTATCTACTGTACCTCTGCATGATGACATCCTCCTCGCTGGCCTGAATATCGTCCAGCTCTTTGGAGGACAGGTCCAGGCAACCGATAGCCACCTGCTTCCACTCCTTCCCCAGCCGCTTAGCCACCTGCATCAGCTGCTTGGACGACACGTCTGGGACCTGCACTGTCCGCACTCCGTCTGGGGACAACAGAGGAACGTCAGACTTTTCATGCTGAACAGCAACTCAACATTAATAAGACCACAGTAATAACAGCAAATGACACATTGGATGTGTTCAAACCATCACCTGACTCATCTGCGCATCGAGGTCTCTTATTGGTCATCTCTTCCTCTGATGTGCTGGTGCTTCTCTTCCTGCCTACAGAAGAGAAAATCACTGTCAATCAAAAGCTACTTTTAATGATGGATGAAAAGTGCTTGTGTACAGACAAGTAGATATCTCGAACATACACGGGAATAAAGTGAACTGTTGATGCCAATATTGAGAGGGGCAAACAAAAATGACAAACTTACTATCTGTCCGTTTCCTTGGTTTTTCAACTGCATTGTCCACACAGTCACCTGAGAGGAAGACAAATGAATGTCCTGCACCTTCACCCACAACACATTACAGACAGGTGTGTACGTACCTTCTCTGATGGTGGCTGACCACACAGTCTGGTCGGACTCTGTCTCTATGAGGGAGAGCTTGAAGGGAGGGGGCTGCTCAAAGAACGCCTCAAAATATCCCTTTAATTTAGTCACGGCCAGCGTGAACTGCAAGTCCTGCAGGACACCACACACACAACACAGATATATGAATACACACACATAGTACATACATACACTAAGTATACAAAACATTAAGAACACCTGCTCTTTCCATGACATAGACTGACCAAGTGAATCTTATTATCCCTTATTGATATCAGCTGTTAAATGAATGTTTTAAGTGTCCCTATATTTCTGTTATTACGGTGCTATCACTCTGTTATTAGTACACTTGCGCAGTAGTCTCTTTGGAGATGGACCTGGCCTGAGTGTGATGGAACTATGTACTGTGGAAATACAGTGAAATAAAAGTTGTTAAACTGGAACCTTGTCGTTGTGTCATTTTGAGTTAACAAAATCTACTAAAATCAGTGAAGATGAAGGGGAGGAGACAGGTTGAAGAAGGATTTTTAAGCATTGAGACACTAGACATGGATTGTGTATGTGTGCCATTCAGAAGGTCAATGGGCAAGACAAAAGAATGAAGTGCCTTTGAACAGGGTATGGTTGTAGGTGCCAGGCACACCAGTTTGTGTCAAGAACTGCAACGCTACTGGGTTTTTCACACTCAACAGTTTCCCGTGTGTATCAAAAATGGTCCACCACCCAAAGGACATCCAGCCAACTTGACACAACTGTGGGAAGCATTGGAGTCAACATGGGCCAACATCCCTGTGGAACGCTTTGACACCTTGTAGAGTCCATGCCCCGACGAATTGAGGCTGTTCTGAGGGCAAAAGGAGGTGCAACTCAATATTTAGGAAGGTGTTCTTAATGTTTTGTACACTCAGTGTACAGTACATAGGTCAGTGCTTACTGGTTATGCAGTAATGGATGAAATGAACCCTCACCGCAGGGTTGATGTCTCCCTCTGGTTCACTCATGAGGCGGTACCTCCTCTCATCCAACTTACAGGTGGGTGGCTTTTCTACCTTCAGGTAACGCCTCTTGGAGCAACGCACCTCCTTCCCTATGTCCTGGAGTGAGGGGTGGTAAAGGAGGGAGAAAGAGGCAGAGAGACAGTAAAATGGAGGAATAGATAGAAGAGAACCAGTGATTTACCATACTGTAGGTTAGTGATGGATTCCAATAATGGGGGGGGGTGTCTATTCCTGGTCAGGAAACCTGGGAGCTGGTTGAGGGAGATGCTTTCCATAGTCAATTTGGTCATTGTTGACTAACGGTCAACAACTCCTTTCCCTGACCAGTAAGGTAGGGTTAAATGGGCTGTTCTGAAGCTGAGTGCTCTGATGTGGGTCTCTGTTGCGCTCAGTCATTCCCTCACCACTGATACTACTACACACTACCAGGGCTCAAACCACATTTCAGGAACTGGGTGACGTGACCATTCACTGTTCTTGATTTGATATAACATGGTGTTACTATCCCAATCTAACCCTACAGTTGGCAAAACATTGTCATTTTAACCAATGTTGCCCACTGGACTAGATTCAGATCTAATGTATTAGGATTGGGTTCCATCGGAGTTGTTCCTAGATACAGATACACAAATCAATACACAATCATTTGTGTTCATTAATACGCACCAATGCCTTCTGATACAGTGACAAATGGACTCATCTTGATCACCACACACCACCACACACACACAACACCACCACACACACACACACACACACACACACCACACACACACACACACACACACACACACACACACACACACACACACACACAAACACAAACACAAACACACACAAACAGACCGCAGACTTCCAGTGTGACTTCCCTCAGTAGAGACCATAGTGAGAAAGGCACAGAGTGCCAGGAAGTCAGGCCAGTGGGCATTACAATCTGTCTGATCATGTTCACCTCTTTGCTCTGATTCAGTAACATGCTACAATAATGATCCACACCCACCCTGTGTCCATCTCACCTTAATGTCGGAGGAGTTGTTGGTGGCCAGGTAAATGCGAAAGGAGTAGGAGTTGTTCAGAGCCAGTTCCTTAAACACCAGGACCACCCCGTGGTGCTCTACAGGCTTGCTGCTCTGGACAATGGGCCCCACCGGGGACAGGGACGACACACGCCACTTTACATGGCTGCCAGAGTGGTCTACCGAGGGCTCGATCACCGGACAGCTGTCCTTCATATGCAGGACACTGAAGGTCATTTCACTGTCGGGGTCAGCGAGGCAGAGGAAGTGAGGGAACTGGATGGAGGTGAGGATGGATGAGGGGCTGTTGACACAGTCCACGTTGAAGATGGGCCCAGCGAACCTCCAGGAGTCCCYGAGGAACATGCCGAACTTGGACCAGGACAGGACCGAGTAGCGGATCAGGACTCTCTCCGACACCTCAAACACCAGGCCGGTGACGGAGCACTCATATGCCCCCTCTCCCTCCAGCTGCACCCTGACACACAGAACCAGAAAGATTTAGAGATGGAGGAAAAAAGAGCGAGAGGAGAGGCTGAGTGAGAAAGAGATGGAACAAGGCTACAGGTAGAAGAGGTACACTCACTGTAGGCGTCCTTTAGAGATCTTCCTGGGAGTAACCAGATCATTGCCTTGACTCTGATAGAGAAACAGACATGGTCCTAAGATTAGCCCGTTCCTCTAGTGAGTCTACAGCCATACTGTACGTCTCTGAAGCTTTATTACACAATTACCATTCAATTCCACAATCCAACAAATGTGCTCACCTGCTGGATAGCCTTGCATTTTTCACATGTCTTGGGGGGCACATCTGACAAAGGAGAGATCAATAGTCAAACTAGGCACTCCCTCTTGGGGAATACTCTACCTCTCAGGCTTTGATTTGCAGACACATTTTCATAAACCTATGAATGAACCCAAATATCCTCTCTCTAGCCTTTYAACCATTACAATCTCCTTTGTCTAGGATAGTTAGGCCTTAAGTGGAAGAAGCTAAACATTTGATAGTAGAATGACTTTTGTCAAACTGAGGATACCTTTAGCAAGGGACACCTCTGCATCAGGTTGAGGAGCCGACTCCGATTCTGCGGAAAGAGAAGTTACTCCCCATGAAGGAAGTTGGGGGAGAGGAGCAGGCATTCTTCTCAGGTCATTCTGAGGTGAAAGAGCCTATTCATCTGTATTTCAGAGGCACCATGAGGCAGATGTACTCTAAGGCATTGTGCTATAGTTCCCACTCACCATTACAGGAATCCTCAACGTCAGGCTCCTCTGATTCTTTTGGGACAAGCCAAAAAAAGAATACAATTATTTCTTTTTAAATATCCAAACAAGCCAGGTGCTGGTGTGACCATGTATCGTCATCGTTTGGAAATAATTTTTGATGAAGCTGAGAGAATGAGGCTGTGTTTTTCTCACCTCCTCCTTTCTCAGCAGCGCCGTCTGGCGAAAGACAAAAAGAGAGAAGGTTATGTTAGAGGATGGGATAAAGCCTGAAGATTCATACTGTAATGGATTTTGTGCTCTAGCAGCCGCTCACCAGAATCCTCCTCATCTTCAGAACTCTCCTCTGTAGATGTCCCTGCATTGTCTGTCAGAAAAAAAATCCATAAGTCATGGAGGGATGAACTTTGAAAACTTTTCTCATTCTAAACGTACTTTCAAACAGAGAGGGGTGAGGGAAATTGATTGGTAGTTCAAAAATGACTTGGGGGGGGGTTCTATAGGCCTAAAGCAGCTCAGAGACCATTAGAGTTCTGTTTGAGTAGTGTTCACAGAGAGGACGATGTGTGTGTTTGTGTGTGTGGGGATTTCTATAAGGATTTCTATACAAGGAACATAGAAATATACTGCAAAGGTGTGCCTACCTGAGCCACTGTTATAACTTTCAGTCAGATTACCTGGGACAACAGAACATTCATTAGAGGTGTCTTGGGTAAGGGGTTAATATGGGATTAGGAACTCTCCTCCCTCCATCTTTCCACCCCACTTTACCCATAATGCAGAGGTTTACTGTAACCCCAGGGGACTGGCCCTCTGTAGAACCAGCCCCAAACGACACCAGCCCATCCCCTGAGAGCTCTCTGACAAGACCTAGAAGGGGGATCTGAGAGTCTCTACTCATGTCTACCCTAACATAGGCATATTACTGAGAAAATTGTCATACATTATCGTTTTGGAAGCCTCTTATTTACTGTCTGACTTATCAAAACGTTACACTTCTGCTGTCTGCTGTCAAACTGTGAATAAGTTAACTCTGATGAGCTCATCAGTGTAAACCCTCTTCACTCACGTCACACCACATTGCTCATCTGAAACTTCCACTCTGATTACTCACTAATTTATATGAATGCACACTGTATACAGTATGTACATGAGCGTATTGTAATTCAGTGATGTCTGTGGTTTTCCTATGTATAGTCCTGAGGGCCCCTGTGTCAGTGCTGTAACTGTTTGCACTTTCATTTTAGTCATTTACAGAAGCAGATACTCTCATTCAGAAATTCAGAATGACTTATAAACTGGTATGCTTCATACTGTAAATGCATCTAAAGTAGGGCTGTGATGATTATGGGTAACGATTAATTGACATGCAAATGGTCATAATAGTGATTTTTGTTGGATTTGTTTTGATTTTGTGATGCATCTTTGAAAATAAGCTACGAGATACCTAATGAATACAACACAGCTTTGGTGAAACCATTTCTCAAAAGCAAATGGTTTTGACTCCAGGGGCAGGGGGAGCTGTTTGCTATCTGTACCCAGCCGGAGTGAGTGTGGGATAGGCCTTCTGGCTGAGAGCCTGGCATTGGCAGAGAGGAATCCCCGCTGCGCCACTTAGGAGCCCAAAGAGAGAGGAGAGAGAGACCTGGCTGGTTCTCAGTCGGAGGTGAGGCTCCCTGCCCCAGAAAGGACAGGCTCCTTACTGGGGCAAGGAGCCTCACCTCAGACTGAGAACCAGCCAAGTCTCTCTCTCCTCTCTCTTTGGGCTCCCGAGTGGCGCAGCGGTCTAAGTGACTGCATCTCAGTGCTAGAGGCTTCACTACAGACCCTGGTTCGATTCCAGGCTGTATCACAACCGGCTGTGATTGGGAGTCCCATAGGGCGGTGCACAGCGTCGTCTGGGTTAGCGTTTAGCTGGGGTAGGCCATCATGGTAAATAAGAATTTGTTCTAACTGACTTGCCTAGTTAAATAAAGGTTAAATAAATACATCCGTCGCTCTCTCCCTCCCTCCATCTGTGTCGTCATTTGCCATCATGGTAAATAAGAATTTGTTCTAACTGACTTGCCTAGTTAAATAAGGGTTAAATAAATACATCCGTCACTCTCTCTCCCTCCCTCCCTCCATCTGTGTCCTCATTTGCCTCCTATCTGCCTCATCTAACATCCACTCCGTCTACTCTCTGACAGCCTGCTTTAAATCAGCCCAATATACACCAGACAGACACACAGATCTTTTTACTGGTGTTGACTGCCATCTGCTGGACTCATTTCAGATTACATTCATTCAAGACTTTTTGCCACATGAGACAAAACAAAACATGTCATGCACAAACCAAGATCGAATGGTGCTTACCCTTCTGGTCAGGGGCAGGGACGTCTCCATCTCTGTAGGTTAAAAGAGAAAGGACATGATAAGGGCATCCCAAGACATTATCAAAATCCTGGAGTTAAGAGAATACAGCTTCAGTTTATGGACCAGTGGGGGAGGGGATTAGGGGTGTGGAGGAGAGGGGGTGGAGCTGAACTGTCCAGCTGCAGACCCATCTGTGTCTGCACTTCCTCTCTCTGATATACACTCACACGCTCATTCAACTGAGGCACAAAAACAGAAAGGGCTGCCAAAATCTCAAATTCATGACACCAGGCCATCCTCCAGTGTGGTGTGGAACCCCCACCCCCTACATCCTGACCCAGTTTTACACACTAATGTTGCACGGCTGGTACTGCAAAGCCATGGAAAGGTACTGGCTGATAATAGTGCCTGTGATTCTAAACCGTAAATTCTTAAAGAGACAGTACCAGAGAACACCAAAAGTTGATCAAATGGAAGGGTTTTGTAGTCAGCAGTGTTACAAGTTTATATAACCCATAATAATGTGTATCATCCAGAAGTTGTCTCTCAGACTCAGACAAAGCGTGCCACTTGTTGATTCAGTCTGTGACTTGTGTGAACACGTCTATGGGCGCCTGCCGCCCAGGGGCTCAGTGTAGAGCTAGTGATAATAGAAAGTGCATTCGTCATGGTGCCAACCTCACAAGAAGAACACGTTCAGCATGCGCAGGGAACAAGGTCAACAGTATTTTTTCTTATTTTTCTTGATCGTAAAAATACTGCACTTTAGGTGATCAAAAGCCAGAGTTGACTCAAGTGTAGTCTTTAGTGCTTTACCACAGAAGAGATGAGGAATACAGTAGAAACACTTTACTAAGTTGCCATGTTTTCATAAGCTCTTTGATAATAAGAATGTAATGAATCATGATAACTGTGCATGGTAACTGCAGATAAGGTCCTAAAACAATGATTGAATTGTGACCAAAATTCATAGGCTATTTCTAGTACTGTGTATCGAAGATTTAATGAAACCTGATAAGCCAGTGGTCCTCATCCTCACTGTACTCAAGACAGATGTACAGGGAAAACGGTTTACTTTTCAAGGTCAATGTTCACTCAGCCAACAGGTTTCTGTATCACAACACAATTGTTATACGTTTCCATGGCAGTCATATTCACACATGTACTCTGCCCTCACGTTCAGACATGTACTCTGCCCTTCCCACTCATTTTCATACAAAACAACCCCCCCTTCCTTTTCTCTCTCACTTCTGTGGTGCGATACCACAGTTTTTTTTTGCATGTTTCCTACAGCCTTACATGAACACACTGAAAGCCTGTGAACAAGAGATAGGCAATAGTCAGTTAGTGCTAGTGTTATAGTTTATGTAACAGCTCCAATTTAGCCTTGCGTACCTCAGTAGGTTAACATATCATACACCATTAATGCAACAGCCTTAATGATACACAAAACTGTCAATAAGTCTGGGGGGGAAAAGTTATGCTTTTATGAGGGGTCATATATTCTGCAGGTATTGTGCATTTTATTTTTAAGTATACTGAACAAAAATATATGCAACATGCAATAATTTCAACAATTTACTGAGTTACAGTTCATATAAGGAAATCAGTCAACTGAAATAAATTAATTAGGCCTTAATCTACAGATTTTACATGACTGGGCAGGGGTGCAGTCACAGCCTGGGGTGGCATAGGCCCATCCACTTGGGAGCCAGCCCAGCCAATCAGAATGAGTTTTTCCCCACAAAAGGGCTTTATTACAGACATAAATACTCCTCAGTTTCATCAGCTGTCCGGGTGGCTGGTCTCAGACGATCCCACAGGTGAAGAAGCCGGGTGTGGAGGTCCTGGTCTGGCGTGGTTACACATGGTGTGTGGTTGTGAGGCCGGTTGAACGTTCTCCAAATTCTCTAAAACTACGTTTGAGGCAGCTTATGGTAGAGGAATTAACATTCAATTCTCTGACAACAGCTCTGGTGGACATTCCTGCAGTCAGCATGCCAATTGCAAACTCAATCAAAACTTGAGGCATTGTGTTGTGTGACAAAACTGCACATTTTAGAATGGCCACTAAATTGTCCCCAGCACAAGGTGAACCTGCACACGGTGAACCTTTTTAATAAGCTTCTTTATATGCCACACCTGTCAGGTGGATTGATTGTCTTGGTAATGGAGAAATGCACACTAACAGGGATGTAAACACATTTGTGCACAAAATTAGAGAAATTAGCTTTTTGTGCGCACGGACATTTCTGGGATCTTTTATTTCAGCTCATGAAACATAGGACCAACACTTTACATGTTGCGTTTACATTTTTGTTCAGTATAATTGAATATCTATATAAATCAGCACTTCGGTGACACTCAAACCTCTTCAGTGATCTGAGCGTTGAATTGTCTAAACTGAATTCAGATTATTTCAGTCAGTGGCGAAAGGGTGTGGCATGGTGGCAAGGTGCCCAACGTGTCTTGTTTCTCCAGCAGCCTCTGGCGTGATAGAAACCAGGCAACCACACTAACGATAGGCCTAGTGTTCCCCTTGGATACAAGTCACCAGATTCATATCTCTCACCTTTCACTTCCCTCGGGTTCATGGTTACTCATCACACAAACACTATTCATTATTTACGACACGAAGGAGACAATGTAGAACGTTTTCTACATTTATACAACTACATTTTACGGTACGAAACATTACCATGATTGCAGTAACACGTGTGGTTACAAAAGTGATATGTGTAAAAAAAAAAAAAAAAGTCCTTGATTATTAAGTTTCACTGGAAAAAGTCCCAATAGTCTATGTAATTCAAGATTATTCTATAGCTACCTTTTGTTACATATATACTCCTATACATATAACAACAAAGCTAGATACATGCAAGTGGTTTTGCTTTCAAATTAAAAGAGAAGCTTTAATTGAGAAACCCAACATTATTGTTGCATTGGGTAGGCCTACAGAATAACATCGTTCTATAGATATAAATCGCGGTATAGCCATATTGCTTGGCGATGGGCATGCTTTTGTTATGATCAGTCAACAGAGCATCATGTGCGCTACAAAGCGATCATGGCGTCCCCTCCTTTCATTTTTGGGATCTATGTATTCAATTACATAAAATTACATGGTTGCAACTATTTGGGGTCTTAAATGTTTCTTTATAAATCGAGAACTAAGATCCAGCGAAGGGTAGCAAGCAACAACAAGGAAGCAGCTATTTCGGGATTAGACAAAACATTGCCGCGCGTATCCTTTGTCAGTGTGAATGCAACCTCATGCAATCATAGGCTGCTCTAAACCTCGGCGTTATTTGGCTATGTATTTATGATGCTTACCCTTCATCCAGGTGACAAGTGGCTCCGCAGCTCGCCATCCTCGCCACCATTATGTGCTCTTTGAGGAACTTTCACTGTAGGTTTTGTTTTGGTCGTTTTGCTTCACCTTCGTGAGGTTCCGTTATAGCACCTGTCTGTATCGCTGTCAGCAATCATCTCCTTTTAAAACTATACCTTAAAGACGACGTAAGACTCAGCGCAGCCCTCGTGGTTCACTTTGACATTGTTATGATTTACACGTGTTTTTGTACGCATAATCAAAACTGTTTCTATTCAATAGGTCAAATATCATCTTACGTACAAAGTAATTTCGCCAAAAACAGAGCTCTCAAAACAAATACTCTCCCATAGTAGGCCTAGGCGTAGTATTTGTAACATAGTCTAGTTTACCTAATGATAATCTAAATTTGAGTTTAGGCAAAAATATGCTGATCTTACTACCATGTTTTTCAATGGATGTCTCATTGTCTACAATTACAAATGATTTACAAATCGCTGCACTAGCGCAGCCCTGGAGCAATACAACGCTCACGAACTACTCAGTGGGAGGAGTATATTATCCCGCCTTTAGTTTGGGTCCGCTTTTTCATCTAAACAAGACGCATGGCTGTATGGTTCTTCTGGGTTTCTTTCCCGTCAAAGCTGATCCATGAGAACTGTCTGATTACTATGGGGGGGTTAAATATGTACCATAAGGAAGATTATCTGGCCGGCCAATATTATTTAAATTATTAAAGATGACTAAAGTTTACAGCTTTCATGCACAAATACGGCTACTGATAGGGAAATAAAGTCATCCTGCTGCCTGCGTTGTATTAAATGGTCAGAACCTTTGATATGCAGGCGTTACATTGTAGATATTTCTCACAATTTGTTTGTAACATCGTATCTTTCCAAAGTAGGTCACGTCAAAAGGGCACTTTTTTTGCGGGAAAATATAAACCCGTAAGGCTGCAGTTCACGAAACCAACCACTAGATACCGCAATCTACAATCAAAACAAAATTGCACTATCATGTTCCGTTGCCAATGAAGGTTTCAGTCAGCTATTTCTTGATCACATGCAGGGGCGTTGCCAAAAAAAACTACCGGGCCCCTAACATAGAAATCAGAATGTTTCAGATTAAAATAACGTACTGAACAATATGTGTTATTAAATGTACTAACTATACGCTTCTGCTGCTTTATACTACAATTGTGCAGATTCTAGTTTCCACCTTCATCCTTTGCCTATATTAACAGTAATGCAAACATTTTTCGTTCCTAATGTTAACAAAAGCAGTCTATGTCATGAGGTTTTTATGATGCTTTATTATAAATAACTACACAATTGGTGACTTATTTTTTTCATATATGCTATGTAGTCAGTTTTAATGAAGAAATTACCATTGGTCCATATTTCAGATTAAAGAATTTATTACCAGTTCTTACAAACAAGGCTAACCCTCTTCTTCCCTATGCATAATTCCTACATATATTGCTAAATAACATACCCAAAATAAAATAAATCCTATACTATGTGGACTGCAGGCATAAATCTGGTACCTACAGAAAACAAGCATCTGTGAAACTGCAACTGTAGTGTCAAGACATTATGTTCAACAGGAGATAAACCATTGCAGAAAATATTCTGAAACAGTATTTTGCCCATCCCCGGGCAGGCTTGGGTAGAACAGGTTTTAAGGCATTTGTCCTTGTGTTTGTTCCCTGTAAACAAAACTCAGGTTATACTGCACCAAGAGCCCAGTGTCAACCCTTCTTGTGAGCAAACTCATTAATAATGTCTTTAAAGTAACATTTTCTAGCTAACTGGTTTTCAATTGAAAGGATGGCAAGGCTGTTCAACCAGTCTTGGCACATTGTAGATCTTAGATAGTTCTTTATAAGTTTCAGCTTACTGAAGGCACGTTCACCTCCAGCAACTGTTACAGGCATTGTACAGAAGATTCTCAGTGCAATGCACACCTCTCCAAAAATGCTCTGTAGCTGCATCTTGTGGATGGTATTTAGGAGCTCTACAGGAGGATGACCATCTGAAAAAGTGGCACCATATATCTTCTTTATATGTCGCACTTCATTTTCAAATCCATCTGTGAGATCTTTGGAGTACTTGCTTCTCAATTTGTGGCAAGATACATTTAGGAAAATTACAAAACTAAATTTGTGTAAGTATTGGTGAAAACTCCTTGCATATTGCTGCAATCGTGTGGAACCGCATGTCCAAATGACTGATCATACTATCCAGAGCCACATAAAACACTGTGTTGTGAAATCCAGTGTCTGACTTCTGTTCATTTGCTATGTCATCTTCAGTCTCATCAAGGAAACGTTTTCTTTTTTCTGGCAGCTCCTCTGTTCACTGTGAAACTGAGTAGTTACACTCATTTCATTTGCCACATTGGAGGCTTCTGCCAGAAGAGCGTCCCATTGATTACGCAGAGCCTGTATTTCTTCCTGTAGTGCCTTAATGTGAGCTGCTTCAGTGTCCAGAAAAATATTTCCTGACTGAATCATTAGGCTTCTATTCTCAATACACTGCAAAACTTTTACCCAGAAAGTGAGCAGGAAGATTGCCTTGAAAGACATGAAGTAGCTTTTCAGACCATTTGCCTCAGATCTGGCTTCGTTTGTCAGGCTGCAGGAGGAAAGAAGCATGTCTAGGGCATTGATGATAGACGGTAAATGAGTTGCCACTGGTCGGACCGCAGTAATACACGCACTCCTACACATGTCTGAAAGGCGGTTAAGACAGCAGCCAGACTTTTCCTTGAGAATGGCCCATCGCTCTGAGCTGGCACTGAACTGATTGTAAAGACGATACACAGCTAAAAATGGTTGATACTTCTGGGCACGACTGAGCTGCATGTATACCCACAAGATTAAGAGTATGGGAGGCACAAGGTGTGTATGTGGCTAGTGGATTCTTTTGCAGTATATGTGCTTGAACTACCTTCACTTTCCCTGACATATGTGCACCATTATCATAGCCTTGACCACAGCAATCTGCTATGTCAATACCATGCCCTTCCAATGCACTCAAAATCATTTCAGAAATGTCACTGCCTGTCTTTCTAGCAAAGTCTTTTAATTCAAGAAAACGTTCAATTATTTCCCATTCACCTGTTCCCTGAACTTTATCTTTGTGTACATTTCTCACCAATAATACATTTTGCTCAGTATGGGAAATGTCTGGAGTTGCATCACATATAACCGAGTATGAAAGAGAAGATGCTATCTATTAAAGTATTGTTTTCCAAACCCTTTGACCACATATTCCTATGAACACGTTTTGGCTCTCAGGGCTGAGGTAATGAGTCAGTCGTGCTCCATTCTTTTTGTCGTCCTCACATAGTAGCGGGTCATAATTTGACAACAGTTCCAGTAAGTCTAGGTAATGTCCATTATGCACATCATCAAGATTGAGGGATTTCCCCCAGAATGGCAGATACCTAGATGCTAAGTACAGTGTCACATCCAAAATCCTTTATAGAAGTGCTCTGTGTTTATACATTTCTGACTGGATTTGTTACTGCAGCTGACTGTCTATACCTGTAGCTGTTGTTACGGTATGCTGCAGATTTTTCCATTTCAAGTAACAGTTCTTGTGAGACACCATCCTCATGCTCTGGTAGTTTGTCATACCATTCTTCACCATTTCACTGATGATATCTTATAGCTGTCTTTACTTTTCAGAGAACTGGGTGATGGTTTACTTTGCTCATGAGAAAAAAAGAACACATGGAATGCAATATAATGCTTTTACACTCTCACTATAAAAAAGCCAGTCTCTGCACCTTTTCTCTTCCGTTTGCTGACTTACTGTACTGTAAATAGTTGGGGAATGGCTTGCCTTCTGAGTCTGGGGGCACGGTTTTATACAGTTATGTCTCCTCACCACACCTGTTGGCTAGTCTGGAAACAATAGCTTCTCTTTCATGGTCTTGTACTTTCTCTGGCCACAGTGCTGGATCATCTAAAACCTCATCTTCCTCACTTCAAATCTGTCCATACACTTCCTTTCTCTTACTACTTGTTTGTTTAGTCTCTTCTGTCACTCCTTCACTGGCACTGCTGCTACTCTTTAACTCCTCTTCCTCCTCCCTGCATCAGTCTGTCTGACAGCTTTCTGCTGAGAGTCTGCCTACCTGGGGCTCTCTAGGCACTAGGAAGTTAGTAAACAAAGGGAATTTTAGGTTTAATGTTTGYTCTTACAAAAGGTTACCATACTAAAAGTATACTACTGAAATAAATGTATTTTTTAATAGTATACATATCAAATATAATACGTATTTAAGTGTGTCTAAGTTATCATGTGCCTAACTTTACAATTTAAAAAAGTGTCTAGTTATGCTGCTTCTGCTACCTAACACCTGCCTCACGTCGAAGGTCTGCTGTTTCAACTTCATGTAGTAGACACATGTTGGGATCTTTGTCTACAGCGGTAACGTTAGTAGTAGTAGCAGCATCTAACGTTACAGTATGGATAGGTAGGCTACGTGTTAGGTTTTCATTTTAGCCTAGCTAGCTAACAAGTATCACGCAAATATTGGGGAATACTGTTATAATATCTAATTAGTTAGTTAGCCATAGCTGGTAGCTATCATCATCATTATGTTAATAATTACTGCTCTGGCCGAGCCGAATGAGTCCACGGTAGGCAGCTAACTACCTGTAGCTATCAAGCTAGCTATATTGGTGAGTCCACGGTAGGCAGCTAGCTACCTGTAGCTATCAAGCTAGCTATATTGGTGAGTCCACGGTAGGCAGCTAGTTACCTGTAGCTATCAAGCTAGCTATATTGGCTAGCTAGGCTACTCAGTTCGACAGGCCGTCTTTACTGACTTACCACTCAAATCCTTCTCGTTTTTTTTCTGGAGAAAAAACGTAGTGAGTATTTTTTTCTCCAGAATTTTGCTGTCTCTGTTTCCTTTCTTTCCTTTTCTGAAAACCCTATTTCGTTTTTGAGGGGGGCATACCGGTTACCTCTCGTCAATACTTAGCCTACATTCAGGAGCAACTGTCAGATCAGCGGTATATTTTTTCTCGTCTTGGAGAATGGACCCAACCATGTGCATTATGAGGGGGGGGGGGGTTTACAAACGGGTGGTTGAGTAGAGATGCCTGATCTGATTATGGTTATACGTTTTCATTTTCATCACAGATTTTTTTTGTATAACATTTTTTAAATGATAAACAAATAATTATCTAAACATTTAGGGGCCCCTACCGGGCTAGGGAACATTAATCATTCATATTTCCCCCCCCCTTAACGATGCCCTTGATGCCAGTTCCTCTTTACTTCTATAGAAAAGGCTGTGTCTGATATAAGTCAACAGCTCTTAATGTCGATGATCAGAAAATATATATCTAATCTAATTTTTCAGAATAAAAGCTTGAAACAATGTCTAAAGACTGTTCACACCCTGAGGAAGCCATAGGAAAAGGAATCTGGTTGATATCCCTTTAAATGGACAAAAGGCAGGCAATGGAACAGTGATAAGAGTCACTTCAAAATAAGAGTCACTTCCTGGTTGGATTTCCTCAGGTTTTTGCCTGCAAAATCAGTTCTGTTATACTCACAGACAATATTTTGACAGTTTTGGAAACTTTAGAGTGTTTCCTATCCTACTTTGTCAATTATATGCATATTCTAGGATCTGGACCTGAGAAATAGGCAGCTTACATTGTGCGCCCCACTATGGGACTCCCAATCACGGCCAGTTGTGATACAGCCTGGAATCGAACCAGGGTCTGAGATGCAGTGCCTTAGACCACTATGCCATTCCGGAGCCCCAATACTTACAGATACTGTGCATGGTGTGTTTGTGTGTGTGTGTGTGTGTGTGTGTGTGTGTGTGTGTGTGTGTGTGTGTGTGTGTGTGTGTGTGTGTGTGTGTGTGTGTGTGTGTGTGTGTGTGTGTGTGTGTGTGTGTGTGTGTGTGTGTGTGTGTGTGAGTGCAGCGACAGACAGTGACAGAGAGTTGGAATGAACCGGGTGACCACAGATAAATTATACAGGTCTACAACCCTACAGGGAGAACTCAGCCCCTCAATGTCCCCTCGCAGGGACAAGACACACATTGAGCTGAGGCTGGATCAATACCTTGCCTGCCTGAGCTGCTGTGCTGGGGGAATCCAGAGATGAGAGGAGACCTGAGTGGAGACCTGGGGGAGAGAGAGAGGCCTCTGGCTGCTCTGAGTGCTCTGTAATCTGTGTTGGTGTACAGGGGCAAGGGAGAGGGCTCTCAATCCAGTGAAGTTGCAATCTCGTCCATTCATACTTCCCATCTGGTATAGAGGAACAGGGGAGAGGATTATACACAAAGGCTGGGTCTTAATCCAGTGAAGTTGTTCTCATCCACTCCCTCACCTGATGCTCACTCAGGGAAATCCATCTGTCAAACACACAGTCACAGTTGTCTGTGTTGACGTCCCTAGTATCTGCTGGTCTGGTGAAACACTACGGTAAGATTGCAATTGTTTGAGTAAATCCATGTAAAAATACTAACGGACCCTGTCCCCGGCCATGTGGATTGGAAACATTCTGTATCGATTCCAACAACGAAGTATTTGAGTAGATAAGTATAATGCATTGAGACAGGGYCCCTGGAACAAGGAATAAGCCTTTCTTTGTTTGAATGCTAAAGCAGCGGTGGGTATGACAGGGCTTTTTTAGGGATGGACAGACCTGTTTGGAAAGGATGATGTCACCTACTCTATGGGGTTAATTTGACCCTTGCCGCTATCCCATTATCACACACAGRCATAMAGACACACACAGGTGGTCACATGCACAGACACACACATTATGCATAACGAGGTATCCTCTTGCTGAGAGGATGAGGGGTGTTGTTTCCTCCTCCATTATATAGCCCAGGGCCTGCTGCACCCCTTAACACAGCTAGCTATAGACCATCTGACAAACACCTTCCCATAGACAGAGTAGAGCAGAGGGTCTGGACAGGATCCAGTCTTTTCAGTATAGAGATGAGCCGTTGAGTCATGTCTGACAGTGCTGAAGCTTACCGGTTGAGATATCCTCATAACAAAAGAGAGAGAGGGAGAGAGATACAGTACATCTTTTAAGTGTGCAGGCCCATGCATGGGCTCTTTAAGTGAGACGCCAGAGTCGGTCCCCAGATTATCTTTAAGTTATGTTTCATATGTCAACTTTATGTTTATGGAGCTGACTTGTGGCATTCATGCAGTTATATGTGTGTCCCGGGGGCTGTGTGTGTGTGGATATGACACCTACACACTTGGACTTTGGCAACACTCTCTCTCCCACCACAGAGGACTGGCTTTAATTGTTGTGCATATTAACAGATTTCCTGTCTCTTGGCGTCTGTAAAAAAGGGATGGAAGGATGGAGACAGTAATTTAGGAAGGAAGAAAAAAGAGAGAAATGCAAGTCAGCATGGTCCCAAGGGAACTTTGATGTGAGTAACTTCAACCCTCTCTCACTCTCCTCACCAAACACACAACTTACTTTCCCCCCCTTTCCCACTGCATATCTCTCTCTCGTCTCTGCTCTCTCTCTTCTCTCTCTCTCTCTCTCTCTCTCTCTCTCTCCTCTCTCTCCTCTCTCTCGTCTGCTCTCTCTCTTCTCTCTCTCTCTCTCTCTCTCTCTCTTCTCTCCTCTCTCTCTCTCTCTCTCCTCTGTTCTCGCTCTCTCGCTCTCTCTCTCTCTCTCTCTCTCGTTGATTCTATGTTTCTGAGCCCTCAGGGAAGTTGGTGCGTTCGTTCACAGAGGCGAACGTGGGATGAGTCCCAGTATGGGACGTGGGCGTTGGGTGGACAAGACACGGATGAGGGATGCAGTCTGGCCCCTCTGGACCCCTCCATGTGTGAGTTAACTCAGCGTAGGCAGGGGGTCAAAAGTCCCTGAATCCTAACACATGGGGAAGAATATCCTAAATTTAACCACCAGTGAGAGTTTAAATATGCATGGGCTTACATGTGTAGCCTAGGCTCTGAGTCATCTGCAGCTGGATGTGTAGGTAGACTGCCAGGGTACCTGATAGGGGGTGAGGGTGTTCCTGTGCTCGGGTGGTTTTAGGGGCTTTCTACGCCCCGGGACGGCTGTGTCTACTTCTGCCCACTCAACTCCCTCTGACAGGATTTCCCCCACTAAATCTATCCCGTCCTGGTGAGTTTGTGTGAGTTAGTGAATTGTTTCTCCAGGCCATGGAATCCCCCTCCGGTGGGTCTTATCTCACTGTGTGGGTGAAAGAGAGCTTCAGCAATTAAGAGGACCTGATGAGCATGTCTCTCTCCATGTGTTCCCCCTCCCAATCCTTAGGTAGTGACTCTCCACTCAGTGAGGAGCTGATAGGGTGGCTGACATGTAGGAAATGACATCATCTTATCCTATTCAATGTGCAGGAACAATGACCACAGATGATCTTTAGCAACAGGTCAAACAGGATCACCTCTTTTACCATCATGGACTGTCTTTGAGCATCCTTTTACTGTGCATATGTTCTGCCTCTTTAAAAGTGAGAAAATATCTCAAAGTACAGTAAACTCTTGAACAAACAACATTAACAAACCTATTCAATGTTTAATATGGGTCCAACTGAACAGCTTTCCCTGACAGAAAAATTGCCATTTGAGAGACAAAGAGCTTGTACTCTGTGGTTTCTGGGGGAAATMTTCAAAGAGTCTTCCCCCAACTGGGCTGTGATTCCTGGCAGACACTGGCTGCCTGGCAACCCAAACAGACCAGGGAGACAAGGGAGAGAGGAGAGGATGGGAGAGAGAGGGGTGACAAACGGGAGGACAGCACAGACAGGTGTGGCAGGTGTGTGTGTGTGTGTGTGTGTGTGTGTGTGTGTGTGTACGTGTGTGTGTGTGTGTGCGTGTGCGTGTGTGTCACAGTGTGTATGTGTGTGTCCATGCAAAAACAGAATTTAGCCCAGCAAGGCCAGATGTGGCAGGAAGGAGAAACAGATGATGTGTGTGTGAGCCAGAGAGAATTGTCACACTAAAAGAGAGAGAGAAACCGATAGACAGCGATAGAGAGTATGTGCGTGTGCATGCATGCGTGTGTGTGAGAGAGAGAGAGAGAGAGAGAGAGAGAGAGAGAGAGAGAGAGAGAGATACTGTAATGGTTCTTTATTGAAAGAGAAATGTGTTTTACATGCTCTGTCAGGAGGAGAGCATGGTGGTGTCTCTTACAGCAGAGATCAAGAGAAAGGAAAACACAGACAGATAGAGGAAGAGGGGCAGAGAGAATTTTATTGAATGTCAAGCTATCACTTCTGCTCACAACAACAAAGTCGTCAATATACCTGTATATACAGTGCATACGAAAAGTATTCAGACCCCTTGACTTTTCCCACATTTTGTTACATTACAGCCTTATTCTAAAATGGATTAAATAGTTTTTTTCCCTCATCAACCTATACACAATACCTCTAATGAAAAAGCAAATACAGGTTTAGCAAATTTTTGCTTATTAATGTGTTTTTTTAAAGGGAAATATCACATTTACATAAGTATTCAGACCCTTGACTCAGTACTTTGTTGAAGCACCTTTGGAAGCGATTACAGCCTCGAGTCTTCTTGGGTATGACACTACTAGCTTAGCACACCTGTATTTGGGGAGTTTCTCCCATTCTTCTCTGCAGATCCTCTCAAGCTCTGTCCGGTTGGATGGGGAGCGTCGCTGCACAGCTATTTTCAGGTCTCTCCAGACATGTTAGATCGGGTTCAAGTCCAGGTTCTGGCCTGGGTAGCTATTTGACTAGATGTTCAGGAGTCTTATGGCTTGGGGGTAGAAGCTGTTTAGAAGCCTCTTGGGCCTATACTTGGCGCTCCAGTACCGCTTGCCATGTGGTAGCAGAGAGAACAGTCTATGACTAAGGTGGCTGGAGTCTTTGACAATTTTCAGGGCCTTCCCCTGACACCGCCTGGTATAGAGGTCCTGGATGGCAGGAAGCTTGGCCCCAGTGATGTACTGGGCCGTTCAACCTACCCTCTGTAGTGCCTTGCGGTCAGAGGCAGAGCAGTTGCCATACCAGGCAGTGATGCAACCAGTCAGGATGCTCTCGATGGTGAGCTGTAGAACCTTTTGAGGATCTGAGGACCAATGACAAATCTTTTCAGTCTCCTGAGGGGGAATAGGTTTTGTCTTGATCACGTTGAGGGAGAGGGTGTTGTCCTGGCACCACATGGCCAGATCTCTGACCTCCTCCCTATAGGCTGTCTTGTTGTTGTCGGTGATCAGGCCTACCACTGTTGTGTCATCGGMAAATTTAATGATGGTGTTGGAGTCGTGCCTGGCCGTGCAGTCATGAGTGAACATGGAGTACAGGAGGGGGCTGAGCACGCACCCCTGTTGAGGATCAGTGTGGCGGATGTCTTGTTTYCTACCCTTACCACCAGGGGGCGGCCCGTYAGGAAGTCCAGGATCCAGTTGCAGAGGAAGTTGTTTAGTCCCAGGGTCCTTAGCTGATTGATGAGATTTGAGGGCACTATGGTGTTGAATGCTGAGCTGTAGTAAATTAATAGCATTCTCACATAGGTGTTCCTTTTGTCCAGGTGGGAAAGGGCAGTGTGGAGTGCAATAAAGATTGCATCATCTGTCGATCTATTGGGGTGGTATGCAAATTGGAGTGGGTCTAGGGTTTCTGGGATGATGGTGTTGATGTGAGCCATGACCATCCTTTCAAAGCACTTCATGGCTACAGACGTGAGTGCTACGGGTCGGTAGTCATTTAGGCAGGTTACCTTAGTGTTCTTGGGCACAGGCACTATGGTGGTCTGCTTAAAACATGTTGGTATTACAGACTCAGACAGGGAGAGGTTGAAAATGTCAGTGGAGACACTTGCTAGGTGGTCAGCGCATGCTCGCAGTAAACGTCCTGGTAATCCGTCTGGCCCTGCAGCCTTGTGAATGTTGACCTGTCTAAAGGTCTTACTCACATCGGCTGCGGAGAGCGTGATCACACAGTCTTCCGGTACTGCTGGTGCTCTCATGCATGTTTCAGTGTTATTTGCCTCGAAGCGAGCATAGAAGTAGTTTAGCTCRTCCGGTAGGCTCATGTYACTGGGCAGCTCTCGGCTGTTTCCCTTTGTAGTCTGTAATAGTTTGCAGTCCCTGCCACATCCAACTAGTGTCAGAGCCGGTGTAGTACGACTCGATCTTAGTCCTGTTTTGACGCTTTGCCTGTTTGATGGTTCGTCGGAGGGCATAGCGGGATTTCTTATAAGCTTCCGGGTTAGAGTCCCGCTCGTTGAAAGCGGCAGCTCTAGCCTTTAGCTCAGTGCGGATGCTGCCTTTAATCCATGGTTTATGGTTTGGGTATGTACGTACGGTCACTGTGGGGACGAAGTCATCAATGCACTTGTTGATAAAGCCAATGACAGATGTGTGGTACTCCTCAATGCCATTGGAGGAATCGCGGAACATATTCCAGTCTGTGCTAGCAAAACAGTCCTGTAGCTTAGCATCTGCTTCATCTGACCACTTTTTTATTGATCTAATCGCTGGTGCTTCCTGCTTTAATTTGTGCTTGTAAGCAGGAATCAGGAGGATAGAGTTATGGTCAGATTTGCCAAATGGAAGGCAAAGGGAGAGCTTTGTATGCATTTCTGTGTGTTGAGTATAGGTGGTCCAGAATTATTTTCCCTCTGGTTGCACATTTAACATGTTGATAGAAATTAGGTAAAACTGATTGTCACGATCGTCTTGCGGTGAGAGAGAGGACCAAGGCGCAGCGTGTGGAAAATACATTCTCTTTTATTTGAGAATAAAGAAAAAACACGAAACGAACACTATTATAAACCTAAACAAAACAACAAACGATCRTGAAGCTATAAACGTAARTGCACACACRAGCTACAAACGTACAACATAGACAATTACCCACAAAACCCAAATGCCTATGGCTGCCTTAAATATGGCTCTCAATCAGAGACAATAAACCACAGCTGCCTCTAATTGAGAACCAATCTAGGCAGCCATAGACATACAAACACCTAGACAAGACACTGACCCATTAAACGTACAAACCCCATAGACAAACCAAAACACATACATTCCCCATGTCACACCCTGACCTAACAAAAATAATAATGAAAACAAAGATAACTAAGGCCAGGGTGTGACACTGATTTAAGTTTCCCTGCATTAAATTCCCCGGCTACTAGGACCGACGCCTCTGGGTGAGTGTTTTCTTGTTTGCTTATGGCGGAATACAGCTCATTCAATGCTATCTTGATGCCAGCCTCTGATGGTGGTGGTTTGTAAACATCTACAAAGAATTTAGATGAAAACTCTCTTGGTAGGTAATGTGGTCTACAGCTTATCACGAGAAACTCTACCTCAGGCGAACAATGGCTCAAGACTTCCTTAGATATCGTGCACCAGCTGTTGTTTACAAAAATACATAGACAGCCGCCCCTTGTCTTACCAGACGCCGCTGTTCTATCCTGCAGGTACAGCTGTATGTTGATATTGTCGTCGTTCAGCCACGACTCCGTGAAGCATAAGATGTTACAGTTTTTAATGTCCCGTTGGTAGTTTAATCTTCCCAATAACTCGTCCATTTTATTGTCCAAAGATTGCATGTTTGCGAGCAGAATTGAGGGAAGTGGGGGTTTATTCGATCGCCTCCTACACCTCAGAAGGCAGCCCACCCTCCGGCCTCTCTTTCTCCGCCTCCTCTTCACGCAGATCACTGGGGTCAGGGCCTGTTCCCGAGGGAGCCGTATATCCTTCGCCTCGGGCTTGTCAGAGTCGTGAAAGAAAAGAAACGATTCTGCTGGTCCGTGATGAGTAATCGCAGTCCTGATGTCTAGAAGTTATTTTCGGTCATAAGAGACGGTAGCAGCAACATTATGTACAAAAATAGTAAAAAAATAAGTTACAAACAACGCAGATAAATGAACAAAAAAACACAATCGKTTGGGGGCATTTAGGGTCGTTGTCCTGTTGGAAGGTGAACCTTCGTCCCAGTCTGAGGTCCTGAGTGCATTGGAGCAGGTTTCATCAAGGATCTCTCTGTACTTTGCTCYGTTCATCTTTCCCTCAATCCTGACTAGTCTCCCAGTCCCTGCCGCTGAAAAACATCACCACAGCATGATGCTGCCACCACCATGCTTCATCGTAGGGATGGTGCCAGGTTTCCTCCAGACGTGACACTTGGCATTCATGCCAAAGAGTTCAATCTTTGTTTCATCAGACCAGAAAATCTTGTTTCTCATGGTCCGAGAGTCCTTTCGGTGCCTGTTGGCAAACTACAAGCAGGCTGTCAGGTGCCTTTTACTGAGGAGTGGCTTCCGTCTGGCCACTCTACCATAAAGGCTTGATTGGTGGAGTGCTGCAGAGATGGTTGTCCTTCTGTGATGTTCTCCCATCTCCACAGAAGAACTCTGGAGCTCTGTCAGAGTGACCATCGGGTTCYTGGGCACCTCCCTAACCAAGGCCCTTCTCCCCCGATTGCTCAGTTTGGCATGGTGGCCAGCTCTAGGAAGAGTATTGGTGGTTCCAAACTTCTTCCATTTAAGAATGATGGAGGCCACTGTGTTCTTGGGGACTTTCAATGCTGCAGAATTTTTTTGTTACCCAGATCTGTGCCTCGACACAATCCTGTCTCTGAGCTCTATGGACAATTCTTTCAACCTCATGGTTTGGTTTTTGCTCTGACATGCACTGTCAACTGCAGGACCTTATATAGACAGGTGTGTGCCTTTCCAAATCATGTCCAATTAATTTAATTTACCCCAGGTGGACTTGTAAAACCATCTCAAGGATGATCAATGGAAACAAGACGCACCTGAGCTCAATTCCGAGTCTCATAGCAAAGGGTCTGAATACTTATGTAAATCAGCCATTTCGTTTTTTGATTTATGATACGTTAGCAAAAATAGATTGATGAGGATTTAAAAAAAATGTAATCCATTTTAGAATAAGGCTGTAACGTAACAAAATGTGGAAAAGGGAAGGGGTCTGAATACTTTCCGAATGCACTGCATACAGTGGCGATTTTAGCATGTACATTTTTWAAAATAAGAAATACAAATAGTGGGATGCATGCCAGCAAAGCCACTACACAACACTAAACAATATATTCATTGCACTATAACGGGGACAAACGGTGCCCACAAACTGTTAGGGCCTACATAAAGCTGTCCCAACATCAGTCCCAACATCTTACCACTGCTACACCTGGCTATCAGCGGAGCCTTGTCTGGCAGCAAAACAGTTMATTCAGCCTCATYTAATACCTTTTAAAATCACATAGCGTATATGCCTGACTTACTTAAATAAATGTGGTTTCTAATGACAATTGATATGTACAAACTATGGCATAAGGGGACAACAAGCGAATAAGAGGCAATCCGTGATTTCGATTAAGACATTAATGAGCAATCTAGGATGGATGTAGTCAATATAACTATTTGTTTAGCACTTTTGAAATACAGCTGCTCAGAATTCAGAACATGGGCCATTCTTACAGTGTTCTCTCTGTACACCAAGTGAGAATCGTAGGATAAATAAAGGGGGCATATAAGCAGACAATGAAAGCTCTTACAAAATTTGATGATTGCATTTCTCTAAACAGGTTATAAGCTACATGTGCACCACCAAGTCAGAACATTAGGCAAAATTAAGAGGGGTAAATAGACCAAATTATTAGGGTGAGGCACATGGGCTACTAACAGCTTACTACACAATATACACTTAGTAATACTTTCTTAGCTACAGTATCTCCCTGGCATATTACATCATTTATGCAGCAGCATACAATACATTTTTGTACTCACCTTGTTATGCTGTGATCACTTGAACAGGAAGGTGGCACGGCAGTCCTTCGTTGTCAAATTCTTTCATCAAAGTCTGGTATTCTCTGGATTTATGGTGCTTTCAAGACAACTGGGAACTCTGAAAAAAACAAGGTCAAATCACGATGACGTCGTTGATCTTCAGGTCGTAGCTCTAGAAAGAGGCCAGAGTTCCCGATTTACTGTTCCGAGTTGGATGACCRCTCAAAACGTATTTCCCAGCTGTCGGAATTCCCAGTTGTCTTGAACTCACTGAAGTCAAGTTTTTGCAGTTCCGAAGCACAAATCATGCTTCATTGACAGTACGGACAATGTTGGATGTTTATCATTTTATACTTGGAAAAGAGACACTTAATCCCAGATTTGGGACCACACAGCCACTCCACTGAATATCAGGTTGGTGATTGATGAGCAATGCTTGCAGTTAGCCACTGTCACGGATTCCTTCTAAACCACTCATTGTTGAATTTGCGATTTCCAACTCAACTTGTTGTGTAATGTTTATGTCCAATGGCCGATGAGTACCGATACGTTTCATCTATAATTTCTCTTCATTATTTCTCTTCATATGACAAGGATTAAAAAGGATTTGCCAGTAGATTGTCAAATTGATTCATGATGATGACTGCTAGCTAAGATTTTAAAAGTATGATGTTGACATGATCAGTCCAATCCAAGCTACTGTAGATATAACGGGATTTGACGTCATTTTATCTGTRGCCAATGACCTTTAGCCTTCTTGGATGGGCACTTCTAATGTAACTCTATGGCAGCACCCAAGTGGCTGGCATTTTCGAGGTCTATCCTTCGACTTGGAGGTGACGTACTGTCCCCACGAGTCACAGAACACTGAGCTAATCATGGCGTAACTAGAGAACATTACCAACACCTACACCCCACATTTTCCGGTGGCTGCCCCACCACCATAGAACGGACGGAGTTAGGCTGAAACTCCTGCATTTTGGAACTGCCTTACTCAAGAAAACAAAAAAGAGACCATGTTTGTTAACTCAATGATTTTTAATTTTTTTGTATTGTTTGCAAACTGATATGTGACACATATTAATGCCAAAATAACATGCAAAACAGGTAAGCCCCCCCATTTTGCTAAAAATGTGGGGCTCAAGATAGGGCAAAATAAGGATTTTAGCCTCCTCACTTCTAAAACAAGATTTTAGTTTCCTCTTTTCTGAAAAGAGAGTTTAGCTTCTCTTTTCAAAGGAAGGCCAGGCTTTGATTAATCTCCGAGCCAAGAAACACAACCGTGAGTAGAAAAGCCACAAACACATACATACACACACACACATGTAGCCACACACACACACACACACGCATGCACTCACACACACAAACACACATTGCACGCACGCACGCACACACGCACGCACGCACACACACACACACACACACAACACACACACACACACACACACACACACACACACACGTACACACACACACACACACACACCACACACACACACCACACACACACACACACACACACACCACAACACACCACACAACACACACAACACACACACCACACACACACACACCACACACCACACACACACACACACACAAGCACACCACACACACAAGCACCCACATACACAATCACGCAGACACACACCATGCACAGACCACACACACACACACACACACACACAGCCCCAAGCTCTGAGCCGGCAGGGTGATAAGGGTAAGGGAAGTATGTGGGTGTGAAATAGCTGTGGTGTGGGATTTTCTGGATTCACACAATTTACTCTGTGTTTTTTCTAAATGCAGGTCCTGCTTTTTATTACAGCCTAAACTGATGGGAATCTGTGGATGCTGTATTCACCCACGCAGCATYCTGCCATTCTTTACTTAATGCAGCACAGATATCATCCCACACACACACATTGAACAAGCAAAACAAACCCACATGAAACACAGAAACAGATACATACAATATAAACACACATAATGCATGTTGAATGATCTTAAACAAACACAGATTCTCTACACATATGCTCAACACATGTTCACACACACACCAGGGCCGTCTGACAGAGATCTCAGGGTGAACACAGAAGCATTAGCAGAGTAAAGTACAGTACTGCATTCATCCAGAGTAGTGCTGTATTCTGGGGTCCTTCAGTGGATCAGAGGGAATAGGAGGATGTTGTCCTGAGACACTGATCTGAAGTCCTGTTTCCATTTCCCCCCATGATTTAATGTCAGGATATTGGGAGGATATGCTGATCCTAGATCTGTGCCTATGGGCAGGATTAGAACGGAGAGAGACACAGAGAGCTTAAGGCTGATGGCCTGACAAGACTGCCTTTGTCCATAATTAATGCAGAMGTGATAAGCGTGCCATGGAACATGGAGCGGACTATACATCAATAATGGGGATAATGAACCCTGTAAGGCAGAATTATTAAGCACAGCACAAGAGGCCCTTGGTCAAATTAATAGCACTTATGTTTAGGTGAGTGATTTGTTTGCTGTTTCCTCATTAGACAGTATAGTCCAGTGGTTCCAATCTGCGTGGCGTGAGGGGACGGCAAGGGAAAAGCGTTTTTTTTTAATCTAGTTATGGTTTTGGAGGAGTAACTCGACGAACCAGGAACAGTATTATTGTTACTATAATGGTCATAGCAGGGCCTAATCCTGATATGACTATACAGGCCACTAAACTGTGATTGATTGTGTTTTTGTTTATTTGTTTAAAGCAGAGGGCCCTGGTATCGCATGTCCCTAACAGAGGCCGATTACTGCTAGAAATATGATGCTGCATAAATTAGGCTCGTTGATGTTCCTCTTCCACTGAATTCACGTCATACTGCTCTGGTAATTGAATTTGGTGCATTAGCTGTTGTTTATGAGAAATGGACTGGTGGGCTAGGAGTCGATTTAGAATTAGACAACAAAAACAGATGACAGTACATTGAGGATTTGTTAAAACTGGCTTCTATAGAAAATGTATATGTTTAAGGTTTTTTGACTTGAAGACTGATTTATTATCCATATTTATTTAGGCCTATTCCATAATAGGGTTAACTGAGCCTGAGATGATCAACACTTAACATGATGGTGTTACAGTAGGCTATAGACTAAGAGGCCTACCTTCACTGTAGACTTTGTTCTAATGTGTTCAATGTGTTAAGCCAAGTCAAAGTGCAGGGGCCCATTGCCATCGTTTACAGGTAGGCAATGTAGGCCTATAGGCATGAATAGAAATTGATTGAGCAACCATTGACATGACATACTTTCTTATTAATTAATGAGCTATAGCCTCGGCTACACTTTTGGCTTAGATTAGAATATATTATATAAATGCTGTTTTATGGTTGCTCCCATAACYGTGTTCTCTGGGGTCTTCTATGTGCTAATGTGAAGTCAGACACTCTCTTAATGGGACCCATTGCAAACCACACTGACAGAGCCATTCATTTTTAATGAGGCGAGATCTGTCGCCACCTCCTTTTAATGGTTAAAGTAGATTACAATAGATGTGTACCAATCCCTTTAATACACTTTCTGCTTTAGAATTAAAAACAGCTAGTGCAAATATTTTTTTAAGTAATTATTTACCAATTTTGATGCGAAGTCCCGATTCTGTAACTCTGTAACTCCACAGATGACTCGTTTCACAGTCCTCCAAACTCTCCTTAGCAACCCTTTCTTCTTGGGAGATTTGCGAAGGTCACCTAAAAGATAAGATTAAGTATTTTAGTATTCATCTCCAAATCCGCTATACTCTTTGGAGAGAGTGTACATGTGATTTGTTGGCCCACCTGTTTGGAGGCTTGGTTTCTCCTGAGGTTTCAATTCTGTCTTTCCTAGTTTCAAAGAGGCTGGAAAGTCTGCTGCACACTGTAAACAGACAAATAACACCACAGTTGTAACTCACTAAACAGCATCTATGTGACTTACAAACTGTAGTTGTATTCATATAATATCATAATAATAATATATGCCATTGAGCAGGAGGTTTTAACGAAGACATTTTACATATGGGTGGTCCCGGGAATCAAACCCACAACGCTGGTGGTGCAAGCACCATGCTCTACCAACCGAACCATTCAGGAAGACATAGAGCTTACCCTTCTCCACATACAAGTGCATTTCTAGTATTTTGGTGGCCCTAAGCGAGATCTGGTTGGGGCGCCCCCCACCTCAACATTGAAGTGGTACTCCTCTTAGCAGCAGAAAGAAAAATGGGCAGCTTTAAAGCTGATTTCCTACAGTTCTACACATTTTGCCATGGGATGGAGAGAACATGTTGCAGTTTTAAAGCTAATCTCCTGAAATGTTTGACATTTTTCCATGACTTATGCCATGTTCATATGATATCTGAGTGAGAGGGACAAACAAAATCAATGGGAGCCCCCTGGAGGTCAGGACCCCTGGGCACGTGCCTTGCGTGCCTTGTCAATAAATAATTTGTGCCTGGTCAATAAAAAGGTTTAGATAGCTGGAAGACTAACTTACCGAGCAATCTATAAAATGCTATCTGACATGAGCTAATTGAGTGACTGTCAGTGACTGACAGAACACATTTCAAAATTGCAAGTTGTGTATTATACTATCCCAGTGGTTCCCAAATTTTTATAGTCCTGTACCTCTTCAAACATTCAACCTCCAGCTGCGTACCGGGGTCAGCGCACTCTCAAATGTTGTTTTTTGCCATCATTGTAAGCCTGCCACACACACTATACGATACATTTATTAAGAATGAGTGTGAGTTTTTGTCACAACCCGACTCGTGGGAAGTGACAAAGAGCTCTTAAAGGACCAGGGCACAAAAAATTAATATAATAATAATCAATAATTTTGCTCTTTATTTAGCCATCTTACATATAAAACTTTATTTGTTCATCGAAAATTGAGAATAACTTACCACAGGTTAATGAGAAGGGTATGCTTGAAAGGATGCACATAACTCTGCAATGTTGGGTTGTATTGGAGAGAGTTTCAGTCTTTTTCCACACACAGTCTGGGCCTGTATTTAGTTTTCCTGCTAGTGAGGGCCGAGAATCCACTCTCACAAAAGTACGTGGTTGCAAAGGGCAACAGTGTCTTAACAGCGCGATTTGCCAAGGCAAAATACTCTGAGCGCAGTCAAATCCAGAAATCTGGCAGTGGCTTCTGATTAAATTCAATTTTCACAGAACCACTTGTTGTAATTTTGATGAGGCTCTCTTGTTCAAATATCGGTAAGTGKACTGAAGGCAGGACATGAAAGGGATAACGAATCCAGTTGGTTGTGTCATCCGTTTCGGGAAAGTACCTGTGAATTTCACACCCAACTCACTCAGGTGCTTCGCTATATCACATTTGACATTGTCTGTAAGCTTGAGTTCATTTGCACACAAAAAAATCATACAATGATGGAAAGACCTGTATGTTGTCCTTGTTAATGCAGACAGACAATAGTTCTGTAACGGCAGATTTCCTCCTCTTCATCTGAAGAGGAGGTGTAGCAGGGATCGGACCAAGACGCAGCGTAGTAAGTGTCCATGTTTAAATATAATCAACTGAACAAGACACAATACAAAATAACAAAAGTGAATCTAACCGAAACAGTCCCGTGTGGCACAAACACTGACACAGGAAACAAACACCCACAAACCAACAGTGAAAACAGGATACCTAAATATGGTTCCCAATCAGAGACAATGAAAAACACCTGCCTCTGATTGAGAACCATATCAGGCCAAATGACAAACCTAAACATAGAAACACAGAACATAGACTGCCCACCCCAGGGGTATGGTCAGGGCGTGAGTCGGGGTGGGCAGTCTGAGATCTGGAGGTTCAGGTTTTGCGGCCGGAGTCCGCACCTTGTGGGGGGGGGGGGGGGGGGGGGGGYTGTCACGTTTCTGACCTTATTTCCTTTATTTTCCTTTGTTTTGTCTTTAGTTAGTATGGTCAGGGCGTGAGTTGGGGTGGGCAGTCCAAACAATAGTTTGGGGCTTGCCTGTCCTAGCCACTCGGTAGCTCACCATATAAGACGCTTCTAGCCCCTTCTTATTAATGGTATCTGTTGCTTTTATACATGTCTTACTACACGATAGTTGTCTTAATTCTCACTCAAAAAGGGCTTGTTTTTCAAATTGCCATGTTGTGTTTAAATGTCTGCGCAGGAGTGAAGGTTTCAATGAGTTGTGAGATAGTACCTTTGCACATATAACACACTGTGGCTGAGGAAAGGCACTACTCCCAATATAAGTGAACCCCAAATCAATGTAGTTCTCATCATATTTGCGCCTCTTTGATGGTCCAATGTCCCTGGCTGTTGTTCGGTATTTTCCCGGGTAAGGGGGCAGTAGCTCTTCGGCTGCATCAGATTCACAACTGTCAGTGTCCATGCTAGCTGGGCTAACAACAAATGTAGAATTACTGATGCTAGCATTGGATGTGCTCGTGAAAGCAGAACAACTTGTGTCATCGGCAGGTGCAGGTGTAGTACTGCTGGTAGTAGCAGTACTACCAGTAGAGCTGGTATGTGTTTCTATGGACGCGGGCCTTACTTTTTTTTAACCATTTATCAGTTTTCGAGCAAATGGAATGAGCAGCAGCTACGCTTGGCTACATACAGACCATTAACGGAATTCCCGCGAGAGAGTAACGGTTAATGTGTTTGGATGTTCATTATTTGACTATGCTACCTATATTTGACATTGTGTTGTTATTTCGCTGAACACTATATGGCTTAATTATATTTTTGGCAGTGAAACAAGGCTACTCAGGTGAGAGAGAAAAACTCACCCAAATGTATAGCCCCCCCGTTGGAAAATATAAATGGACTGTATGAAAATGTGAATCACATTTTTTTATTTTTTTATTACGCATACCCCAGTTTGGGAATACCTGTACTATCCTATCTACTATCTACTAACAGTAAGTTGAGACCCCAACTGAATTCCTAAAATAATATAATAAAAATGTATATACATTTTGGGGGTTGGGGGCCCCGCTTCTGCCTAGAAATGGCACTGTCCCCATGACCTCTGATCCTACAACACCTGCAGGTCTGTTATCGATGGCAGATGGGGTCCAGAAATAGAGCAACTTTTCAGTCACCATACTGGAGACATTAAAGCACAGCTCCTTGCCCTCCCAAAGTGCTCAGAGCATTTCATATGATTCTGTATGTAAATCTGAACCACTCCATTTAGTATGATTTGATACGTTTAGTCTGGTATGTTTTCATTTGTGGATGTCTATCATCCATTTCATATCACATTTTACAAATTGCAATTCGTAACTACCACCTGTTTTGAGCCCCATCTGTTAAGCTAAAAAATAAATACAAACAATTTGTTGTCTGTTTTGCATGTTATTTTGGCATTAATACGTGTCACATATCAGTTTGCAAACAATGTAAAAAAAAATTGTAGAGTTAATAAAGCCACATACAAACATGGTCTCTTTTTTGCTTTCTTGAGTAAGTCAGATCCAAAATGCAGGTGTTCCAGCCTAACTCAGTGTTTTCTGTGGTGGAGGGGCAGCCAGCGGAAAATACAGAGCGTAGGGGTTGCTCATTTTTTCTAGTTGCGCCGTGATTGGCTCAGTGGTCTGTCACTCATGGGRACACTATGTCACCGCAAAATCTACAGGGAGAGCTAGAAAGTTCAAGCCTCCTTGGGTGCTGCCATAGATTTACATTAGAAGTGCCCATCCAAGAAGGCTCAAGGTCATTGGCCACAGATAAAATGACGTCAAATCACGTTATATCTACCGTAGCTTGGATTGGACTGATCATGTCAACATCATACTTTCAAAATCTTAGCTAGCAATCATCATCATGAATCAAGTCGACAATCTATTGGCAAATCCTTTTCAATCCTTGTCATATGAAGATAAATTATAGATAAAACGTATCTGTGTGGGCCTCCTGAGTGGTGCAGCGGTCTATGGCACTGCATCGCAGTGCTAGAGGCATCACTACAGCCCCAGGTAAAATCCCGGGCTGTATCACAACCGGCTCTGATTGGGAGTCCCATAGGGCGGCGCATAATTGGCCCAGCATCGTCCAGGTTAGGGGAGGGTTTGGCCAGGGGGGGCTTTACTTGGCTCATCGCGCTCTAGCGATTCCTTGTGGCGGGCCGGGTGCCTGCAAGCTGACAGTTAAACGGTGTTTCCTCTGACACGAGTTAGAGAAGCTATGCACGTCCTTGCAGGATAGTGTGCAGAGGCTTTCTGTGAAAGTGGTCGACCTAGAGGGCCGATCCAGACGTCATAACCTTCACGTTGTTGGTCTGGCAGAGGGGGTGGAGGCTGGCTCTCGCCCCACCGACTTCTTCACCAAGCTATTGAGGGATGCAATGCGATCGGATGTCTTGGCTTCGGATCCCCAGCTGGACCGTGCACATCGCGCTCTTGTCCCAGTGCCTGGTCCGGGCCAACGTCCTCCCCCAGTAATCATCTGTTGCCACAGTTTCAAGACTCAAGGATCTTATCCTGCGCGAGGCTCGAATGAGGGGTAATCTGTTACATAAAGGACACCCCTTCCGTGTCTATGAGGATTATGCACGGCGCTCATGAAACCTTATTAAACTGTCTCAGCAAGGGCTACCGAACATGTAAGACGCTGAGCCGACCAATGGAGGGCGGTCAGAGCTCTCATTTAACATTAATTTTACTTTCATTCCTGCTGGACGACTGACCTGTCGTTGGAGTTCAGAGAGATGCCTGTTTGGGTGGCCTTCCAGGTTTGATCATTGACACTTTCGGATGGATATACTTATATTCCCCCATTTTTGTTTTGTTTCGTTATTTAATTTTCAATTTTGACATGATTCTTTTTACCATACCATTTATTTATTGCTTGCAGGGGACTGGGGGTGATGGTTGGGGTGGGGCAGACGCAGACACCTGGATAGCAAGTTGGTGTTTTGTGCCGTTCTGATTCTGTCATAGCCGTGGGCCGCTCTCCCAATTAGATTCTCTCCAACCTTCTGTGGTGCTTGTGTCTATGTGTAGGTGTGCGTACATATAATTACTATTTGTACTTTATTATTATTATTATTATTTATTTATTTTTAGCTTTTTCTCTTAGCATTTTATTATTATTATGTATGTGTATATTTTAAATTAGTGTAGATTATTATTTTGGGGTATGAATGTTTGTGTATGTATGTCTGTATGTATGTATGCATGTGTGTGTGTGTGTGTGTGTTGTGTGTGTGTGTGTGTGTGTGTGTGTGTGGTGTGTGTGTGTGTGTGTGTGTGTGTGTGTGTGTGTGTGTGTTTGTGTGGTGTGTGTATATGTGTGTGTGTGTGTATGTATGGTGATGTATGTATATAATTTTTTTGTATTTTTTATTTTGTTGATCGGGGGTACGTTTAACTTAGCAAAATCCTTGTTCCGATCTCCTAACCCACAATATGTAAATGTACTGCTGTCTATGTCGGTTGCTGATGGTTTATGTTTAGACTGGCATTGCTTAGCAATATAATCTTGCGGTGCTATATCTTGCATTATCTCAGTGATTGACCCAAGATGACGCTTAAGTGCGGCAATATGTTTAAGTTGCAACTTATTCTGTTTAGGTTTATTAGATGCTAATTGAACACTTTATTCGCGGGAGCCTCCTCAGTTCATATGTTAGTAGAAGTTCTAGGATTTGTGAGAGGTGAATGTATAGTTGGATTTTATTTTGTTTTACCTTCTTGTTCGATGTCGCGCCATACATTTTTGGCATCGGCCAGACAATGTGTTATTATTTTTTATATTTTTCTTTCCTATTTGTGTATGCCTGTTAAAGGTGGGTTGATGGGGGGGGGGTAAATGTTGGGGAAAGTTAGGGGGACAGGGTGGAGAGTAAAGGTGCTTGCCAGGGGGGGGAGGGGTCGGTTGGATACTGCTCGGGTGTAGGTGCTACATATCTGCTGATCGTGATGGTTTTGGTGTGCTTTCTTACCTTTTTTATTGAGTACATGTTATGCAGGTCACCATAGGAACTACAAACGAGAGGAGGGCGGGGCTTACATTCACTTCCTGGAATGTCAAGGGTTTAAACGAACCGATTAAGAGAGGCAAGGTCCTAGCCCACTTGAAAGCACTCTCGTCTGATATTATATTTTTGCAAGAAACCCATCTGAAAAACAATTCTCATAGTACTAGACTTAAATGTAGGTGGGTAGGGCAAGTGTATCTCTCTCTAACTTCCTGCCAAAACGAGAGGCACAGCGATTCTGGTACGGGAAGGAATTCCCTTTCTACATAAAACCACTATTGCGGATAAAGAGGGTCGTTATGTGATCGTAATAGGAGAGATCCACTCTACTTCTGTAACTCTACTAAATATCTATGGGCCAAACATTGATAACCCCTTTTTTTCAAAAGAGTCCTGCCCTGATTCCAGATGTCTCCCACACTAACCTGGTCATTGGAGGGGACCTTAACTGTGTGCTAGACCAATATATTTGGATAGATCCTTTACCCGGCGTACCCCTACCTGTCAGAGCTTCTAGGAGTACTGGTGGAGGAGTCAAGCGCAGAGAACAGGTAGTTCAGAACGTGGATTTTATTTTCTGTCGACAGTGAAAACGATCATGCCCCAACACACGGGCGCATGAAAATACCAGTCCAAACCACACAGGACTAAACTGTCCGGAAAAATAGTATAACATAAAATCCAACACCAAATAACAGAAAACAAGCCCGCACAAAAGCCAGCGGGCCTACTGCCCTTAAATAGCCTACCCACAAAACTAAACTCAAAACAGGTGCACCCAATCAGCCCAAACTAACAGAAACAAAAAGAAGGGAATCGATGGCAGCTAGTAGGCCGGTGACGACGACCGCCGAGCGCCGCCCGAACAGGGAGAGGCACCATCTTCGGCGGGATTCGTGACACTACCTCCTATTCAAGCGAATTCTTGAATACCGACAKAAATAATTCTAACTTTTTTAATAWATGGAGGATCTCTAACCCTACGGGTAGGGAATASTCCTTTTACTCTCATGTTCACAATGTTTATACTCGAATTGTCTACTTTTTGGTTGATGCGAAATTACTCCCCTATACCTGTAATGTGAGGTATCATGATMTTATCYCTGACCAMAGTCCACTCACCTTCTCCCTGAGATTGGGTGACATCGTACCAAACGAGAGGGTCTGGAGGTWGAATCCTCAGCTCCTCACAGAACCAACATTCTGTGAACATCTTAAAGACCAAATTACATTTTTCTTTGATACCAACGACAACACCAGTATTATTGAGCATTACTGTGGGGAAAACTGAAGGCTTATTTGAGAGGCTGTGTCATCTCCTTTCAGGCTACCAGGAGTAGGCAAAACAGGGGAAAATTGGTAGAACTGGAGGGACAAATTCACTTACTGGATAGGGAAAATGCTAGCCATCCATCTATGGAGAAACATTTTTAAAAAATCGCCTCTTTAAAATTTGAATATAATCAGATTCTCTCAGCTAAAATTGATAAATCTTTTCTCTATGCCAAGCAAAAATATTTTGAGTTTGGTGATAAACCACACAAATTACTCGCCAGACAACTTCGAAAACATGTGAGTGACCGAATGATTCACAAAGTTAAATCTGCATCTGGGAAATTACTCTCTTCCCCCAAAGACATCAATGACAGATTCCGTCAGTTTTATGAGACTCTATATACATCTAAAGCGGATCCTAACCCCTTAACTTCTCTASGGTAGGGGGCAGCATTCTGAATTTTGGATGAAATGCATGCCCAAATTAAACTGCCTGCATCTCGGGCCCGGAATATATGATATGCATATAACTGGTAGATTGGATAGAAAATACTCTAAAGTTTCCAAAACTGTTAAAATAGTGTCTGTGAGTATAACAGAACTGATTTGGCAGGCGAAAACCTGAGAAAAATCCATTCAGGAAGTATATATTTTTTGGTTTTGTAGTTTTCTATTCAATTCAATTCAATTCAATTTGCTTTATTGGCATGACGTAACAATGTACATATTTCCAAAGCTTATAGTATCCATTGACTTAGGACTCAAATTGCAGTTTCTATGCCTTCCACTAGATGTCAACAGTCTTCAGAAATTGTTTCAGGCTTGTATTCTGAAAAATTAAGAAGTAAGAGCAGTCTGAATGAGTGGACCCTGCSKTGTCACAGAGCTTTTTCCTGMGCCAGACCGAGAGAGTGCGTTTCTTGTTTACCTTTTAAATTGACAAGGTTATTGTCCGGTTGAAATATTATCGATTATTGAGGCTAAAAACAACCTGAGCTTTGAATATAAACATCGTTTGACATGTTTCTATGAACTTTACGGATACAATTTGGATTTTTTTGTCTTCCTGTTTTGACTGAGTTTGAGCCTGTGGATTACTGAAGAAAACACGCGAACAAAACKGAGGTTTTTGGGTATAAAGAGACTTTATCGAACAAAAGGAACATTTATTGAGTAAATGAATGTCTGCTGAGTGCAACCATATGAAGATCATCAAAGGTAAGGGATTCATTTTATCTCTATTTCTAAATTGTGTAACTGTTCTACCTGGCTGGCTACTGTTTGTAATGATTTGTCTAGTGGGCTATGTTCTCAAATAATCGTAAGGTATGCTTTCGCCGTAAAGCATTTTAAAAATCTGACATTGTGGTTGGATTCACAAGCAGTTAATCTTTAAACCTATGTAAAATATGTTTTGTTTTCTGAATTTTTATAATGASTATTTCTGTATTTGAATTTGGCGCCCAGCAGTTTCACTGGCTGTTGAAGAGGTGGGACGCTACCATCTCACGTGCCCAAGAGAGGTTAATTATGCAAAACATTTTGGAGGACTATAATCTCCCTGCCCTGAACCAGGAAGATTCTAACTTCCTGAATAAGGAAATATCTCTTGGAGAAATTCGAGAAACAATTAAATCTCTAAAGAGTGGCAAGACCCCGGGCCCAGATGGATACCCCGGTGAATTCTATAAAACATTCAGCAACATGCTCTCTCCCTACCTGCACAAAATGTTGGTTCAGGCCAATGAGGATGGAGCTCTCCCACCTACTTTGGATGAGGCATTCATTACAATTATACATAAGAAGGGTAAAGATCCGGAAGAGGTAGGGTCATATAGACCAATATCTCTCCTTAATACAGACCAAAAGATTTTAGCAAAAACTCTGGCTAACAGGCTTAGCACTTTAATTGGMAAATTGGTCCATTCGGACCAGACTGGCTTTATCYCTAACAGAAACTCATTCTTCAATCTCAGGCVCCTCTTCAACATTATGTATTCTCAGAGGTTACCTAACGTGGACCTTGCCGTTATATCTCTTGACGCCGAAAAGGCCTTTGACCAAGTTGAGTGGTCCTATCTATTCAAGGTCCTACAGAAATGTAATATTGGAGATGGGTTCATAAATTGGATCCAGCTTTTATATAGGAACCCCTGTGCGAGAATACTCACTAACCAATCATTGTCGCCCTGATTTAACCTTTATAGASGGACAAGGCAGGTTATGCGCTATCGCCTATGCACTTCGCTCTAATTATTGAACCTCTCGCTCAGGCGATCAGATCTCATGCAGCAATACAYGGCTATAATACTAAAGATACTCTAAATAAGATTTCCCTATACGCAGATGACATTCTCCTCTATGTAACAGAACCCCAAGCTAGTATACCAGCTATTCTTGATGTGATTCATTTGTTTGGTAGCTTCTCGGGATACAGAATAAATTGGAACAAGAGCGAATTAATGCCCATACGGTTGCAAAACACCTACTGGCTAAATTTCTGAAAAATTTACCTGCCTAGGAATTGTAGTTACCAATACCACTATTTAAAGAGAATTTCCCCTCTCTGATGCAAAAACTCAAGGCAAACATACAATTTTGGAGAACTCTCCCAATTTCTCTGCTCGGAAGAATTAATGCCATTAAAATGGTCTTCCTCCCACAGCTGCTCTACCTATACCAGAACATCCCAGTATTCATACCTAAATCTTTCATAAACAACTGGACTCAATTATCAATCCTTTCATCTGGGATTATAAAACACACAGGATAGGTAAAAAACACCTCTGTAAATCCAAGATGGAAAGAGGATTGTCTCTCCCAAATTTACATTTTACTATTTGGCCACTATCCTCAGCGCTGTTACGTTTTTGCTGGATGACGCACTTCCGTCATCCAGCTGGCTTAGTATGGAGCGKGAGGAGTGTCACYCCTTCTCTATTGGTGCTGTGATTTTGTCTGATTTTGACATCTGGAGATGTCACTTTATCGTAACAATCCTAKTATACATAGCACAGTCCCRAATCTGGAAGCAAATYAAARYCCACTTTGAKCTTAGACCAATATCATTCATGCTCCCTGTTGCCAGGAATCCCTCCTTTKCCCCCTCTAACCTTGATAACACCTTTGAGCAATGGGGAGAGCTAGGAATAAATACCATAGGGGATCTATATATAGAAGGGACCTTTGCCTCCTTGGAGTTGCAATGGGAAACTTATAATCTTCCCAGAAGTAACTTTTTCAGATACCTACAAATTAGAGACTATGTTAGAAAACACCTCCCAACATTTGGGAAKGCTAAACCTTCCATGTTTGACGGATGCATAAAAATATGCCCCACCTCAGACAAACTGATATCTCGTATATATGACACTTTTAGCATTTAGCATGTTAGCATACCTTCTACAGATGCCATTAAGGCAAAATGGGAGGAAGAACTAGGGACTGACATTTCGGTGGCAGACTGGGAAGATAGCTTGGAGTATATCCACACCTGCTCCATTAACTCCAGACATCGTCTCATACAATTCAAGGTATTACACAGATTACACTATTCCAAAACCAAACTGCATAGGATATTTCCTGATACATCCCCTATGTGTGATAAATGTCAGGCTGCGCAGGGTACACTACTCCACTGCTTTGCCCTATGCTCTAACTTGTATGGTTATTGGTGTGGAATTTTTAGGATCCTCTTTGAAGTTCTGGAGACTTCAATAGACCCAGGCCCGCTTCTGATAATCCTGGGAGTGTCTGATTCCCTAAACGGATTAACCAACCCCCAAAAACAACTCATCTCTATGTCTCATTTTGGCAACAAAAAAAAATCTGGTTTTGGAAAAGGAGGGAAGCTCCCTCTACCAAATTATGTCTCAGCGAATTGGCAAACACTGTACACTTAGAAAGAATTAGATATATTCTGAACAATAAATTATCAACATTTGATCAAATCTGGCAGCCTTTCCTCTCTTACTTGGACCAGTCGGCGCTGTGAATTTGTACATTTTAACGCACTCTCAATTGTAATATTTGAATCTACCTTTGGGCAGCATGTGCTGGCCCCGCCACCCGAGCAGTTGGGAGGGGAATAGGGGGGAATAAGGGGGGAGGGGAATAAGGGGGTGGGGTGACATCTACCCTCTTTCTTTCTACCTGTCCTTGTTCTGTATGTCTTGTTTTGTAATATTTGTTTTATACCTAGAACTCTGGGTCTTGTTGTTTCTGTCTGCTCTTTTATGTTTAGATAAGAATTGCATACTTGTCTTTTATACCTATACACCATTCTTGTGCGTGTTCAAWAAAAAATATTTGAATAAAAAAATAAAGAAATGCAATCATTGAATATTGTAAGAGCTTTCATTGTCTGTTTATATGCCCCCTTTATTTATCATACGGTTCTGACTTGGTGTACTGGGAGAATACTGTAAGATCGGCCCATTTCAAAAGTGCTGAATACATAGTGAGTAGTGATAAATAGTCTTAGCTCAGTCATTAATGTTTTCATTGAAATACGGATTGCCTCTTATCCTGTCATCATTCCCTTATGCCATAGTTTGTACATCTCAATTGTCAGTAGAAACTACATTTGTTTAAGCAAATCAGCCATATCAGCTATGTTTTTAAAAAAGGCAGTAAATGAGGCTGAAAGAACTGTTTCGCTGCCAGACAAGCCTCCGCTGATAGCCAGATGTAGCAATGATTAGGATTCAATCCATGGTGCTGAAAAGAAAGCTCTGCTGTTGGGACAGATTTATGTAGGCCCTAACAGTTTGTGGGCACYGTTTGTCACCATCATAGTGCTTGGTTGAGTTTGCTCCACCAAGATTTACATGCTAAAATCGCCACTGGTTAAAGGTTAGGGGAAGGGTTAACTAACATGCTAAGTAGTTCCAAAGTAGCTCAAAAGTAGTAGTTACRAAATTACTAATTAGCTAAAGTTGTCCGTGATGAGAATCGAACACGCAATCTTTGGGTTGCTAGAMGTTCRCGTTATACACCCATCCATCCTACATGAAGGCATCAATATTGAGTTGGTAAGCATGGAATTCTGTAACATATGCAGCTCAGAGGAAACCTGGCCCAGGTTCTCTTCACAATCCAGGTAGTTTATTYAACCCTCGCAGGAGAGCCTTGCTCTTTGGAGCTTTGGTGAACTCGTCTTCCTCACATCTTCACAATTCACATGGCAGGTTCAATTGGAAAGATGGTATGGACACATTTGTCTATGATGTCCAGAAATGAGGCATAAGGGACATTACCAGTAGACGTTAGTGTCCAGTAGCTCACAGCTTTGTGCTCTCCACAGTATCCAGGTCTCACAGGTTACTGTCCATACATATTGGGAAGGAGTTTCATCATGGCTCTCACAATCAGGCAGGCGATGTCTCTGGACACCATTTGGCTCCTGGAGGAGACACTACACTGAAGGATCATCTTGGATTCTGAGCTCTAGGCCAGTTGATCATAGACAGAGGCTACAATCTGTTTTGCCTCTGCTGGTTTCAAGTAGAAGTTTACCTCTGTTTCTCCACTAGCCACTGACATTCCAAGGTGGTTCTTCAGATCATCCAGAAAGGGCAAGTGCCTCAGGAAGAGTTTGGCATCCTCCTTTGGGGCACCACAGTATATTTGGTGCAGAAGTTTGGTCACAATAGTGTGCAGAGTGGCAGAACCAATCACAAGAAGTTCTCCATAGACAAGAGGGGGCTTACTGCCAAGGTGTGTCTCGGAGTTCTGTATATAGCAAAGGTTTACACAGGAGGAGGGTCTAGTCTTGTGGCTACATGTGTTAAGCTATTTGACACTTAGAGAGATCAGCTTTCATGACAGTTCCGGTAACTTTGCTATCTCCAGTACTCAAGGCTTTTCTCAGGGCAATGGGGCCACCAGCCACACTCAGCAGGTCATTAAGTATAGAGCTCACAATCCTGAATCCCACAGGCCTGGAGAAGAGGATCTGCAGCTGCTTTGTATCATTGAAAGCATCTGTGAAGTGCAGAGTACCCGCCTGGTCCTGCAGCACAGACATCACCACCCACATGATCAGGTTGACCAATGCAATGCTGGTGTATCCCTCTTCCTCAGAGGAGTCTGCAGGGTTGGCTCCAATGCTAAGAATCAGATTGGTGACAATTTCCACCACCACCCAAGATGCACTCCGTAGATGGGAGGCTGGGAGGTAGGTCAAGTGACTGACAATGTCCTCAATGGCCTTTTGGAGTAAGCTTCTGCTCATAAACCCAATTGATTTCCTTTGAGCCACGGTCTGATCTCCACTTGCAGGGTTTATGCTACAGCCAAACAGAAAATAAAGGCCACAAGTTCAGAGACTATAAAAACTACAGGAAACAATGGAACTGATAGCTAATGAACACCTGTATCAAGTGAAGTGACAGACTCACGGGTTAAGAGAGGAAAGGGAGGAGCACAGTGACTCTCCATGCCCATTCAGTCGCTGAGAGAATGGTCTGTCACCGTGGGATGCAGTGCAAACTACAGAAAATGTATCTTGTACCAGGTCCAACTCCCTCTTATGGAGTTTCAGGTGAGTGTTCACCTCCCACACATTAACAGTGTTAATTTCAACAACAAAAATAGTGACKAAAATATTAGTCCCAGAAAAAATTGATTTAATTTCAGTTGACTAAAACGAGAAATTCTCTGTGACTAGAATCTGACTAAGTGGACTGGACAAGAGTTTTTGGAGAGATTTAAAGCTTTTCAGTGATAAGCACAAATAATATTAGCAGAACCGATGCGCAGCGCAGTTCTGTTCAGCAGTGGGAAGGTTGCGTTCAGCAGTGGGAAGGTTGGGTCCCACCTGGCAAACACAGCCTACATCAGCTGGTGAACTGCGGTGGAGCAAGCAATGAGTGTGGGCAGACCAGGCCCCCAGTGTCCGGTCTGGAGCGTGAAGTCAGGAGCTCTGTTGGTCTGCTAGCAGTGCCAAAAGCCCTGGTCTGCCTAGAAAGCCGATGTAAATTACGATCGACAGAATGTCCAAATAAAAAAAGGCTCCCGGTTGACTCTCTCGGGCACGATGAAAACGACTACATCGACCATGATCCTTTGCTAGTTACGGCCACTTTCACCATGATCTTTAGCATTTTTTTTTGTGTCATTCAGCCCCACTCAGCCCTGACCTTATTCTATTTATTTTATTTTAGGTACTTTAACTTTTGAAACTCAATTAACGTGTTTAATTTTTGATTTTATTTATTTTTTATATTTATTTTAGTGTTATTGTATATTTTCTCTAAAGAAACATCAATGTAGTGATGTCCTATGTTGTTTAGTTTATGTGTTGTAATGTCACGACTGTTGGAAAAAGAGGACCAAGGTGCAGCTTGGTGAGCGTACATGTTCCTTTATTAAACAAGACGCCGAACAAAACAATAAACATTACAAAAACAAACCGTGAAGCTCAAAGGCTATGTGCCCTAAACAAAGTCAACTTCCCACAAAGACAGGTGGGAAAAAAGGCTACCTAAGTATGGTTCCCAATCAGAGCCAACGATAGACAGCTGTCCCTGATTGAGAACCATACCCGGCCAAAACATAGAAATAGAAAATCATAGAAACACAAAACATAGAATGCCCACCCCAACTCACGCCCTGACCAAACCAAAATAGAGACATAAAAAGGATCTCTAAGGTCAGGGCGTGACATGTAATTAGAAATGTAATAATAATAAAAATATATAAAAAATGCGCTTCAAATTCAATGCTTCCAGCTTTATGCGCTATCGGGAGTTTTACACAGGAATGCTTGGATGACGTCAGCGCTATCCTTATCTACTGGTTTTAATAGAGAGCAATAGTAATGCCGTCTTTTTGTAGGCACTAATTCCACCATGGTTCGTTGGACAAAGCCTACMGGAACATGAAAGGAGTTATTTTGGGATTTTTGGATAAATGCCGAAATAAGGTCTGTGGTAAACACAGGCATTGGAGATCTTATACGTTTTGTTCTATGAGATRAACTTCATCAGCTAACGTCACCTCTTGTGAATTTTGAAGCATTTATGTAATTTAAAAAAGCACATAAAGGCTTCATAATTCATAAAGGCCATGTTAACTGACTGATATTATCTCATAGAACAAAATGTATAAGATCTCCTAAGCCTGTGTTAACCTCACACCTTATTTTTGAAGTTTATCCCCAAAAGTTTTTTCTCCATTAATTTCCCCCATAGGAATAGAGCGCCACAGTGGACACATCATAATACCCATATAACCTAGCTGTCAAACAAGGAAATTGTTMTAAACGTTTTTTCACCATWAATTTTTCCCATAGGGGATTTTAGAACCACTTCAAACAAGGTCTGTGTTTCATGTAGGCTTTCACTGGTGTGACATTTTGATAACTGTGTAAATCTCTCACGGACAAGTTTACTTTTATCAATATATTCGTCTCTATTTACTCTCAGATTCAAAAATACTAATTAGCATCAAAGTAGAAAACATGCAAGACCACAAATCTCTGCAAGCTCCTGCACGTCATCTCTAGCGGACACCTTTGCTGTCAGCTAGCTAGCTACTTTGATCCAAAATGAACAATGAAAATAGAAAGTCATATGTGCTGGTTTATTTATGCATTTGGTCTTCTGTCTTGTACAGAATACCATCCTAGTAACAGTCAGGTATTTACATTGTGCCATGAATATTATACTTTTGCAAAGTAGCTAGCTACCCACCTACATGATATTAGCAACATTCCCTTATTTTACCATATCCTCTTCTCCTTCAGCCAGCGGAGGTCTTTATTTAATCCCTTATAATTTCTGCCAACTATATGAACGAGGTGAAATCTACTTCCCTTCATGRTGTCAGAATCCACTGCTGTATTAAAGCTATTCAGAATTAACTTGTTGCCATGTTCTGTTGCAAATTCAAAGCCAGATTAACTCATTGCAGAATGTATCCATTATCATGAATAAGCATATTTATTTGATAAGAATGCATCTAGTCACCCATCAATCACGTCAAACACCTGAACTCCAACAATGACATTGTAATAAATAAACAAAAATACTAAACAATGCATACATATGCCTTTCATACATAACATATAAACATCTGACTTGAAGWAAAKATTAAATTATTTATTAATCAATGCTACAAACCTGGGACATCGAAGATCACCATATGAACTTTTATTACTATCAGAGAGCACACATATTCTTCTTATTTTCCATTTTAGGAATTAAACCAGCACAAATAACRCAACATGTAAAACAGCATATTGTGATTTTTGGTGGGTGAGTTACAAATGGAGAAACAACTGGATATGTAAGGTAGGTTTAATATAAAATACTAGGTCAACTCCAGCAGAATAAGAAACACACTCAATAGACTCAAAACAAGGAAGCCATGGCTGAACGCAGCTATATCAACACCCTTCTTGTCAATGTAACAGGCCCATATCGCTGATGTCAGTTGTGAGCAGAACATTTACCACTGCATTCAGTTTGAACCACAAAATAAGCAGGACAGTATTACACTGGTGAAAAAAAAGTAACAAAAACAGTACACCACAACACTTTGTAACTTAGTCTAGACGTTATCAAATCAGGAGAAGAACCAATGTAGGAAGCAGCATAGAGAAAATGGGTGAAGTTAGGGTGGGTTTATAGAGATAAGATGGAGAGTTCCAAAATGTCTGATGTTGAGGGACCATGGGGCATAAAAGGCACTGTGGAATAAGGGGTAGCTAGAGGGATGCTTGGCTGTGGAATAAACAAAATGGGGGCTGGTGTGCCTCTGCAGCCCTTTTAGGTCGTTGTCACAAATATCCAGTCATACACTGTGTGTCCCTCATGCAGTCTCAGTTGCAGCATTCAAATCGTGGTCATCGTGTGTCTGTGAATCACAACATTAAAGACAATGCGTGATCACAGCATTTCCAGAAATTAAGCCATACCAAATACAACTTAAGCATTGAGGACAGCCTTTTGTTGACAACATGACGGTTTACACTATGTCTACTGTGTGTGAATGATAGAAGAATCTTACCCAAGCTGTAGGTCCATTTCAGTGAATGTGGTCACTTAGGCCTGCACATCAACCAGTATTGGGACAATTGGAGACTTGGGATGCTTGCTCTCAAAGTTCTGCTTGAATTGATTCTGGTCTGCGTCTATAAAGGTCAAGTACAAAATGGAGGAAGTTAATCTGTGGATTAGATTGAATTCAAATTTGACACCAGAGGAGGCTGGTGGGAGGAGCTATAGGAGGATGGGCTCATTGTAATGGCTGGAAAAKAATGTTGGAACAGAGTCAAACATGTGGTTTCCATATGTTTAATGTGTTTGATACCGTTCCATTCCCACCAGCCTTCACTGTTTGAAACAAATAATAAACTTGGCACACACAGTACCAACCAATACTACTCACCTGACAGACAAGGCAGGTGTGGACCAGTGCTGCCTTCGATGCAGTCTTCTGGTCCACAGCTGCTACCTTAGCAGCCACTGCCTTGGCATCAGTCAACTAGTTCAAATTCAAATTGAGAGTGGAGCATGTGTTATACAGTTGAAGTCGAAAGTTTACATACACTTACGTTGGAGTCATTAAAATTCGTTTTTCAACCCCTCCACAAATGTCTTGTTAACAAACTATAGTTTTGGCAAGTCGGTTAGGACATCTAGTTTGTGCATGACAAGTCATTTTTCCAACAATTGTTTACAGACAGATTTCACTTATATTTCACTGTATCACAATTCCAGTGGGTCAGAAGTTTAAATACACTAAGTTGACTGTGCCTTTAAACAGCTTGGAAAATTCCAGAAAATGATGTCATGGCTTTAGAAGCTTCTGATAGGCTAATTGACATAATTTGAGTCAATTGMAGATGTACCTGTGGATGTATTTCAAGACCTATCTTCAAACTCAGTGCCTCTTTGCTTGACATCATGATAAAATAAATCAGCCCAAAAATTGTAGACCTCCACAAGTCTGCTTCATCCTTGGGAGCAATTTCCAAACGCCTGAAGGTACCACGTTCATCTGTATAAACAATAGTATGCAAGTATAAACACCATGCGACCATGCAGCCGTCATACCGCTCAGGAAGGAGACATGTTCTGTCTCCTAGAGATGAACGTACTTTGGTGCGAAAGTGCAAATCAATCCCAGAACAACAGCAAAGGACCTTGTGAAGATGCTGGAGGAAACAGGTACAGAAGTATCTATATCCAAAGTAAAACGAGTCCTATATCGACATAACCTGAAAGGCCACTCAGCAAGGAAGAAGCCACTGCTCCAAAACCGCCATAAAAAAACCAGACTACGGTTTGCAACTGCACATGGGGACAAAGATCATACTTTTTGGAGAAATGTCCTCTGGTCTGATGAAACAAAAATAGAACTGTTTGGCCATAATGACCATCGTCATGTTTGGAGGAAAAAGGGGGAGGCTTGCAAGCCGAAGAACACCATCCCAACCGTGAAGCACGGGGGTGGCAACGGTGATAGGCTATGATTTGTATTCAGGTATGAGCTGGTCTGGAACAAAACCCTTTACACACTTTTGCTCTTCAGAACCTGCAATGATTGAGCTAATCTTACCCCACACATCTATGCTTGATTCAGATTTTGTCCGGTCTGGACCGGCYTTGATTTCAATGTCCACAGTCGTCCGGTCTGGACGGGCCTATATTTGTCCCAAACATAGACGTCTACAATTGGTTCAGATTTGGTCCGGACCGGCCTTGATTTGGCGCAAACATAGACGTCTACAATTGGTTCAGAATTGGTCCGGTCCAAATCTGAGCCAATCATAGACATCTATGTTTCCCAAGTTTGGACAGAACAGTACAGCACAATGCAGTACAGTAGAGCACAGCAGAGTACAGTAGGCCTACAATACAGTACATAGTATAGTACAGTAGAGTACAGTACAATACAGTAGAATATAGTAAATAAAGTAAATAATAGTAAAGTATAGTGTAATCTATTGTATCCTACTTTACTCTAATGTACTCTACTCTACTGTATTAAACTCTACTGTACTGTGCTATACTSTAATGAATTAAACCATACTGTACTGTACACTACTGTAATAAATTATTCTGTACTATWCTGAACTCTACTGTAGTCTACTCTACTGAATAAAACTCTACAATCCTGTACCATACCGTACTGGACTGTGCTCTACTGTAGTGAACTGTGCCGTACTGTACTGTGATGTTCAAACTTGTGAAACATAGCCTAGACATCTATGACTAGTTCACTGTAGGGATGGTGCCAGGTTTCCTCCAGATGTGACGCTTGGCATTCAGGCCAAAAAGTTCAATCTTGGTTTCATCAGACCAGAGAATTTTGTTTTTCATGGTCCAAGAGTCCTTTCGGTGCCTTTTGGCAAACTACAAGCAGGCTGTCATGTGCCTTTTACTGAGGAGTGGCTTCCGTCTGGCCACTCTACCATAAAGGCTTGATAGGTGGAGTGCTGCAGAGATGGTTGTCCTTCTGTGATGTTCTCCCATCTCCACAGAGGAACTCTGGAGCTCTGTCAGAGTGACCATTGGGTTCTTGTTCACCTCCCTGAGCAAGGCCCTTCTCTCCTGATTGCTCAGTTTGGCCGGGCAGCCAGCTCTAGGAAGAGACTTGGTGTTTCCAAACTTCTTCCATTTAAGAATGATGGAGCCCACTGTGTTCTTGGGGACCTTCAATGTTGCAGACATTTTGTGGAACCCTTCCCCAGACCTGTGCCTCGACACAATCCTGTCTCAGAGCTCTACAGACAATTMTTTCGACCTCATGGCTTGTTTTTTGCTCTGACATGCACGGTCAACAGTGGGACCTTATATAGACAGGTGTGTGCCTTTCCAAATCATGTCCAATCAATTGAATTTACCACAGGTGGACTCCAATCAAGTTGTAGACACATCTCAAGGATAATCAATGGAAACAGGATGCACCTGAGCTCAATTTCGAATCTCATAACAAAGGATCTGAATTCTTATGTAAATAAGGTATTTGTTATTTTATTTTTAATAAAATTGCAAAAATGTCTACAAACCTGTTTTCATTATGGGGTATTGTGGGTAGATTMATGAGGGGGGRAATCAATTTAAGAATAAGGCTGTAAAGTAACAAAATGTGGAAAAAGTCAGGGGTCTGAAAACTTTCCGAATGCATTGTATGTGCAGTTGAAATGTGTCCATAGAATTTACTGCTGCTAATGTTGTATTTTCAACATGTCGAACATACATATTTTTTTACATCTGGAAAATACCAAAAATACGTATTTTCACTTTTGTTTCAGCACTTAAAATGCACTGGATTTCAACATCCCCAAAATACTTATTTAACGTCTAGAAAATACATATTTCCGACAACCGGAAAATACGTATTTTCACCTTTCACTCAGCACCTAGAATGCACCTGACTTCAACTGAAAATACGTCATTTTGCTTACTGGGGTTCTTGTCCCGCGCACTCACACCCTGTAGAAGAGGCTACTCGTCTCACTCGCAGAACCGGAGGAGCTGGTGGCTATATTATTCTGCAGTAGCTGTCTCCGGAGAGCGAATGAAGGAAGAGGATTGGAACAAACAGGCAGCAGACATAGTWGCTAAAACTGCTGTGGACTCTTTCTCACCAAAAGAGGAACCAGACGGCAGGCACGCACGGACGCACAGGTCTATCCTAACCGGACGAACCGACTAGTAAATGGACATAATGTTTAATCTATCCACCGGCAGCAGAACGTGCATATACAGCATCACCTTTCTGTCCGCGGTCGTGATTTCCTCCTGCCACGCGCTCCGCCGCTGTGGGGACGTCCAGTGCGTTGAGGGCCAGCAGTGCTGCCCCCCTACTGTTACCGGCAACGGTAGCGCGAGTTCCATGGTGCGCTGCTGCAAGCTCCCGCTGCATATATTCTTCGACAACGTGGGCTGGGTGACGCGCAAACTATCGGGCATCCTGATCCTGCTGCTCCTTTTCGCAATGGGCTACTTCATCCAGCGCATTATCTGCCCGCGGCCGCGCCGACACCCCCACCCCGAACACCCCGAGGAGCCCTCTCTCTTCCACGGACACGTCACCGCGTCCCAGGACTCCCTACTGGACCGGTACCCCGAATACAGTTTTGGGGACTTCACCTCGCCAGTGCTGCTACCCGCATATGACGAGGTGAAGTACCTGCCGACCTACGAAGAGACCATGCAGGAGGTGCACAGAGACCAGTCGGATGATAATTTACTGGTCCRTTCGGAGGAGCCTGCTGCGGACCGAGGGACGCGGGGAGGACCGATACCCAGAGAAGAGGGACAGGACACTTCAGGATACAACACACGCGCGTCACGGAATTCTGTCTGACTAAATGTGATGGACTATCCAATTTCAGAATTGTTATTTTATTATGAACTAAAGGAGAGACTTACAGGCTATAACTCAAGTGCAATTACAATCTGTTGCAATGAATGTTGAAAATAATATGAACTGGCAATTTGGTCAATGACGTTTTATATGATTGGGAGGATGATTCCCCTTTTGTATGCAAATTAAGACTTGGTATGAGAAAAGGAGACAATAAAAGAGATATGGCTGCTATAATTGGCGCTCTTTTGTGTATTGACAGGCAGCTAATTTGGCGCCGGTACAATCACATTAAGTTTTGCTTAACGGTTCAATTTCCAAAGGCACCGTGAGACAGTTGGCTTTCTCCATATTTTTCTTTCATGAGATGAACAGGCTGAGAATGAGTTTTTGAGTCTGCTGGGCCTGAAAGACGTCTATTCATTCTTATATCTATATCCTAGAAATCATGTCATATAATAGTATTTGTCGTTTTTCACACATGTACAACTGTGTATTAATATGCATGCGAGAATTGGAAATGTTTTTTCTTTTCTTCATATCACAACTCTCCCCGAGACACCCCACTCAGAGATTCACAGGCTGGGTCTATGAGAATCAACTAGTGCTGTGCAGTTTTCAGTAGCCTAGCGGGGATTCAAAAGTAATAGAATAGTCACACCATGAAATGAATACAAATACTCTCTCCAACACATCTACATAAGCTATGCCTGACATTTTGTTACATCAGAAAGGTATTTTATCCAATGTGTCAGAGAGCTCAGCTCACACATACTGCATCATGAATACTATCCTCCCTCCTCAATGAGAGATGATGATGATCCTAAATACTGATCCAAGGTCTAGTTACCATGTGAGTGAGCAAACCACCTCTGATCATTTATCTTTGATGTAGTGACCATAGTTGAATGACAAAACATTCACCATCATCAGCATTAGAGCACTTGAATACAGACATGCCTTGCATGGAAAAAGGCAGGAAGATGACTGATAGACAATACAGACAGTCATAAAGACAGAAGTATAGAATAGACAGCAGTAAATAAAGAGCTAAGCTGGCAGACATAAAGCTGGAGCTGCAGACTGAGATAGCCGGAATACAGGAGAGATCAGTGAACAGAGATTACACCCTTGTCTGTTTATTGATTGATCTGTCATACTTACCTGTGTCTGTCTGTCTGTTGCTGGCAGACAGCAGACCAGTTAGCAGGCAGGTACATTTCAATATCTTAATGCTCAATTCTAAATCGATCTGTAGCCCAGGAACCAGAAATAAGATACAGTTGAAGTCGGAAGTTTATATACACTTACGTTGGAGTCATTAAAACTCATTTTTCAACCACTCCACAAATTTCTTGTTAACAAACTATAGTTTTGGTAAGTCGGTTAGGACATCTACTTTGTGCATGACAAGTCATTTTCCCAACAATTGTTTACAGACAGATTTCACGTATAATTCACTGTATCACAATTCCAGTGGGTCAGAAGTTTACATACATTAAGTTGACTGTGCCTTTAAACAGTTTGGAAAATTCCAGAAAATGATGTCATGGCTTTAGAAGCTTCTGATAGGCTAATTTACATAATTTGAGTCAATTGGAGGTGTACCTGTGGATGTATTTCAAGGCCAACCTTCAAACTCAGTGCCTCTTTGCTTGACATCATGGGAAAATCAAAAGAAATCAACCAAGACCTCAGAAAAACAATTGCAGACTTCCACAAGTCTGGTTCATCCTTGGGAGCAATTTCCAAACGCCTGAAGGTAACACGTTCATCTGTACAAACAATAGTAAGCAAGTATAAACACCATGGGACCACGTAGCCGTCATACCACTCAGGAAGGAGACGTGTTCTCCTTCTCCTAGAGATTAAACGTACTTTGTGCGAAAAGTGCAAATCAATCTCAGAACAACAGCAAAGGACCTTGTGAAGATGTTGGAGGAAACAGGTACAAAAGTATCTATATCCAAAGTAAAACGAGTCCTATATCGACATAACCTGAAAAGCCGCTCAGCAAGGAAGAAGCCACTGCTCCAAAACCGCCATAAAAAAGCCAGACTAGGGTTTGCAACTGCACATGGGGACAAATATCGTACTTTTTGGAGAAATGTCCTCTGGTCTGATGAAACAAAAATAGAACTGTTTGTCCATAATGACCATCGTTATGTTTGGAGGAAAAAGGGGAATGCTTGCACGCCGAAGAACACCATCCCAACCGTGAAGCACGGGGTTGGCAGCATCATGTTGTGGGGGTGCTTTGCTGCAGGAGGGGCTGGTGCACTTCACAAAATAGATGGCATCATTGAGGAGGGACAATTGTGTATATATTGAAGCAACATCTCAAGACATCAGTCAGGAAGTTAAAGCTTAAAGCTTGGTCGCAAATGGGTCTTCCAAATGGACAATGACCCCAAGCATACTTCCCAAAGTTGTGGAAAATGGCTTAAGGACAACAAAGTCAAGGTATTGGAGTGGCCATCACAAAGCCCTGACCTAAATTCCTATAGAAAATTTGTGGGCAGAACTGAAAAAGCAGTGTCGCGCGCAAGGAGGCCGAAAAAACCTGACTCAGTTACACCAGCTCTGTCAGGAGGAATGGGCCAAAATTCATCCAACTTATTGTGGGAAGCTTGTGGAAGGCTACCCAAAACGTTTGACCCAAGTTAAACAATTTAAAGGTAATGCTACCAAATACTGATTGAGTGCATGTAAACTTCTGACCAACTGAGAATGTGATGAAAGAAATAAAAGCTGAAATAAATCATTATCTCTACTATTATTCTGACATTTCACATTCTTAAAATAAAGTGGTGATCCTAACTGACCTAAGACAGGGAATTTTTGCTAGGATTATTTGTCAAGAATTGTGAAAAACTGAGTTTACACGTATTTGGCTAAGGTGTATGTAAACTTCCGACTTCAACTGTAGCTATGTCCAGCTAAGCTTATGATAGACTAGGTGGCATTTTTGGCCATACTTTTTAAACCTTACCTATCCACTCTTCTCAGATCTACACAGAAAATGACACAGGGAGTAGGGTTCTATTTGGAATTGGGCAATAGATTTCTACATTTACAAACTACTCCTCTGTGCACAACCTAGGGTACAGCCACATCCTCTCCACAGTAGGCTGGGCGAGAAAAGTCATCATTCATCTTTCTGTGGAACAGTGGACCGTTGAGATGCACCAACTCTCCAAGAACTGGTTTATCTGAAGTGCATAAGAGTGGATAAGCAATGAGAAACTAAAGGATACTCATTAGGAGTTTGAGTTACAGGAGTGATGTCAGATAAATACTGTATGTGCTTTAGCCAGGCTTCCTAGTCTCAATGATACCATCATCTTCAATAGGGATTCTGACCATGGCCGTTATGGATCACGATAATGGGAAAGCTAGTCTGTCTGACTGGAGGGTAATCCTATACCGTCCAGCCAGGGCCGGCCTGTTGTGATGGACACTGATGGATTTCCTCCACAGAGGAAATTGGTGGATAAGAGGAGTTTACACAAAAAAGCATTYAATCCACTGATGGATGAATGGAGGGAATGAGACAAGATGCAAACACATTACACATCACAGTACGTTTTAGTGACAGAATACAGATATGGTATTACTGGAATTTGTGATTTAACAGTAGAGATCACATTTTTGCATCTTTGGCTCTGAGGCTCTCTCTCTCACTCTCTCTCTCTGCAGTGGAGACAGCCTCTACAAGTTCTCTGCACTCAGGCTGTGAGTTCAGGGGGCTAGGGCACRCTCCAATCCTCTAGAATCCCCAGCATGAATGTTTAATCACATGGAGTAAATCTCTGCTATTCTGCACATTGAGGAGTCCCTCRAAGTAGATCTGAATACAATAATGAGACAGACTGCTGACATGACTTGCAGCCACCAGCATACCACCCTTCATCCCACTGCTGGCTTGCTTCTGAAGCTAAGCAGGGTTGGTCCCTGGATGGGAGATCAGATGCTGCTGGAAGTGGTGTTGGAGGGCCAGTAGGAGGCACCCTTTCCTCTGGTCTAAAAAATAATAACCCAAAGCCCCAGGGCAATGATTGCCCTGTGTAGGGTGCTGTCTTACGGATGAGATGTTAAACAGGTGTTCTGACTCTCTGTGGTACCTAAAGATCCCATGGCACTTATCGTAGGAGTGTTAACCCAGGTGTCCTGGCTAAATTCCCAAGCTGGCCCCCATACCATCACAGTCACCTAATCATCCCCAGCTTACAATTGACTCACTCATCCCTCTCCCCTGTAACTATTCCCCAGGTCGTTGCTGTCAATGAGAATGTGTTCTCAGTCAACTTACCTGGGAAAATAATGTTTAAATATTTTTTGAAATAGTGTCACCAGCGCCCCTGGAGTGTTGGTTAGAGTACATTGCTTGAGGTAAAAGTATTGTGTAGTTGTGTCTACAATCATGACAAGACACCTCATAAGTATTGAGATGTTTTGGAAACCCAGGCCATTTTTATGGGGTGTGTAACAGCCCAACCTGAGTGTGAGAAAAATAGACAATATACGGTAATTCTGTGTATCTAACAACTGATTATGCCAATGGAGCAGTTATTCAATGCATTAGTGGGGAAAACAGCAAAGAAACCAAGGCCAGATCAATGTGCATTAAGCTCCTCATAAATCCTACATTATGCCCCGTCAGGGTCTGAGCTTTGGTAGTAGCAGCATGGTTTGGATAAAGCGTATTCAATTCAGTATGTGTGTCTGTGTGTTATCTGTGTGTCTGAACATACTTGTGTAAGAGTTCAGGGAACACGTGCTTTGAGATGTGTGTATTCCGGTGTAACACATATGAAACATGACTCCTGGCTGAGACAGAGTGCTGCTCCTTTTGGGTCATAGATGACTGGAGAGCTTCCACACTACCACTGGCATCATAGCTACCCGTCCCCCTCTAACTTTACTCTAGACAAGAACGGMCTGACTGCAGTTAGCTGGGGAAAGATGGAGGGAGTTCATTCTAGCCTGCACTTAGGACAATACCTGAGTGAACAGGGATTGATAGGATACAAAAACAGAGAGAGAAAAAGAGAGGACATGAAGAGAAGGGGGTGTGAGAGAGGCTGACCTTAATGATTCAGTCTTGCTCTGTAATAGTGTATGACAAGCAGCCCTAGACTGCTCCTCTACTGAGCCCATTAGCCATCATCCTGTATCCATCAGGAACCCAGGAGCGCCGGTGTCCAGACCAGAATGACAGGGATCTATCCTGCTGCTCCTGGCTTCCATGCTGGGGCTGTGTTTGAGTGTGTGTGTTGGGAGTGGAGATCGATAGGGTGTAATGGCAAATTATGGGCTGGACCTCTGTCAGGGGAGGAAGCTGTTTCCCACCAACACAGAGAAAATGTGTAAAAGCCTTATACTTAATATAAACACAAATATCTATGATTACTATTTTTTTTTTTTTAAGTTTTCTTTACCCATTTTTCGTGATATCCAATTGATAGTAGTAACAGTCTTGTCCCATCGCTGCAACACCCGTACGGACTCGGGAGAGGCGAAGGTCAAGAGCCATGCGTCCTCCGAAACACGACCCGGCCAAGCCGCACTGCTTCGTGACACACTGCTCGCTTAACTCGGAAGCCAGCCGTACCAATGTGTCGGAGGAAACACTGTACAACTGGCAACCATGTCAGCAGGCATGAGCCCGGCCGCCACAAGGAGTAGCTAGAGCGCGATGAGACAAGGACATCCCGGTCGGCCAAACCCTCCCCTAACCCGGATGACGCTGGGCCAATTGTGCACCGCCTCATGGGTCTTCCAGTCGCAGCCGGCTGCGACACAGCCTGGGATCGACCCAGGATCTGTAGTGACACCTCTAGCACTGCGATGCAGTGCCTTAGACCACTCCGTCCCTCGGGCGGCCTATGATTACTAGTTAAAACTGACTGGGCTGGGGCTGACTGCATTGAATTGAAATAGCAGTTGAGGAGATAAAAATGAGTTGATCGATCTGATAAATATGTACGGTATTTGTTAAACGTCTACATATGTACATTCTCAGAGAATAAGGCATTTAAGTTAATTGTAAAAATATATTTTTTGTAAAAAACACAAACACAAAAATAACACTAACCATGTTTGATAAATGACCACTTGAAAATATGATGTACATTTGGTCCCTGGATGAGGTCAGAGTCGAGAGGCCAAGCTGCTCCTGACAGAGGTGATGGCAGCCTTCTCTCTCTCCTTAACCTTCGCCTGGATCTTTTCCCAGTTCACCTCCACCTGATGGGGGGGGGGGGGGGGGGGGAGAGAAAGAGAGAAAGAGAGAGAGATTAGAGAAGTGGGTCAGTCTAATGGAACATAGTGTGATAGAAAGGGCACATTGCCTCTTGTAACAAAATACTGTCTAGTTTCGAAGAGAAGAAGTCTTTACTACTACAGCTGGTTAGTGTTCACTATATGACAGTCAAAAGCAATGACATATCCTAACCTGTCAGCGTACTGCATGAACCTCTTGTTGGTCTCTTTCTTGCTAAAGTCCTRCAGGATCTTGGAGTCTGTAGGCCAGCACTGTGTCCACATGGGTCTTATGTTTTACTGCCAGCTCCAATGCCCTGAGGACACATGAAGCTTTCAGTCCCATTCACAGATGCATATGTAAGTATACACAGACAGACAAACAGAAAGGCATGTCAGAGAGACAGAAATATTCAGATTCACAGGCAGACAGACATTTAGAGACAGACACACACCCCCACACCTGTCCCAGTTGTAGAGGTTGATGTGGACCTGTATGGCTTGGTAGACCAGGCCAGCCTGTAGCAGAGTGGACAGTAACATGTGGGCCACTAAAGATTCCTTAGATGGCAGATCCTTGATAGAGTTAATATACTGCACCTTATCCACTTGGAGAGAGAAATAGATTGATGGAGGGTCTTACCTCTCCAATGGCAGCGTAGGCCACCTCCACTGTCGTCATCTCCCTATTGGCCATTGCCATGCCAGCGAGACACGCCCACAGTGACTGGTCCTATAGGAACGGAGACAGACATTAAGAAAATAGGAAATTACATTTGCCATACACACATTGTCTTAGCATAAATAAACACACACACCACRTACGCACACATACACACACACGCACGCACGCACTCACGCCCGCACGCACAAACAAACACACACACCCACACATGATAGGGAGCAGGCATGAGTGCCAGGGGACAGGGAGCCGGGGTATAGGGGTATTTGTCAGGGGGTGGAACTGCTGCTCAGCCTGACAGGCTGGTGGTGGCGCCGGGGCGTAGCGCGTGGCCCAGCCCTGACCACAAGGCCCTACACAGGGGGGCTAGCTTAGCCCTGCTCGCCTGGGTCATTAAAGGGACGGGGCACTGAGAGAGAGGAGGGCTGTGTGTTATTAGAGGGATGGGAGGTCCATTACACTGGCGTCTCTACAGSGACACTCTTCCCATTACCAGTCTGCTCATCCTTACAACACAGGCCTCGTTAGTGTCACTCTGCAGGGCACACACACTCACACACACCCTGTAATCTGACTTCCGTGTGTGTGATTCTGATATCATACTCATTCAGGACACGCAGACGTACTTAGACAAACATGCAGGCACACACRCACACAGACATAACGCCACTCCCATTCACTCTTACAGTCACACTCAAACTACGCCACTCAACAGTATCGTTGAAAGCAAAGCCCAGAACAACATCCTCATGCATCCTGYCATCTCATCTGAATCCTTCATTAAGACAAACAACATTGGCCATAAAACTGTGAAGACAAAAACAAAATCATCCTTTGCTAAAGCCACTAAATGCTGGTCAGAGAGTCAGAGAGAGATAGGCCAGTTTCCTCCAATCAGAGGAGAGATTGTGGTGTTGGCTCACTGTTAGAGCCTGGCTGGGGACTGAGTCACACTGCTGGGCTGCCCATGTTTGTGTGACTGTGTACAGTATGGTTGTTTGTGTACAGGCCTATCAGCATGTGTGTGTCTATGTGTGTGTGTGCGTGCGTCTGTTACCAACAATCAGYGCCATGAAAGTATCCACAAGGGGCTAATCCTCCATACCTGGCTGACAGGACTTCCCCACAACACTCCTCCCACTCCGGGAAAAAMCACACCAAACGGCCACGAAAGACCAAACCCTTACCAGAAATGAGGGGAGGAAGGAGGAGGGATGGCTATTAAAAGTGGTGACGCTCCTTCTTCCATACAGTGCATTCAGGAAGTATTCACACCCCTTGACTTTTTCCACATTTTCTTGTGTTACAGCCTGAATTTAAAATGGATTAAATTGAGACTGTGTGTCACTGGCCTACACACAATACCCCATCATGTCAAAGTGTAATTATGTACAAATTAATAAAAAATGTAAAGCTGAAATGTCTTTACCCAATAASTATTCAACCCTTTTGTTATGGCAAATCTAAATAAGTTCTGGAGTAAAAATGTGCTTAACAAGTCACAATGAGTTGCATGGACTCACTYTGTGTGCAATAATAGTGTTTAACATGATTTTTGAATGATTACCTCATCTCTGTACCCCACACATACAATTATCTGTAAGGTCCCTCAGGTCGAGTACCGAATTTAAAACAAAGATTCAACCACAAAGACCAGGGAAGTTTTCCAAAGAAGGGCACCTATTAAAAATACATTTAAAAAAGCAGACATTGAATATCCCTTTGAGCATGGTGAAGTTATTAATTACACTTTGGATGGTGTATCAATACACCCAGTCACTACAAAGATACAGGTATCCTTCTTAACAGTTGCCGGAGAGGAAGGAAACCGCTCAGGGATTTCACCATGAGGCCAATGGTGACTTTAAAACAGTTACAGAGTTTAATGGCTGTGATAGGAGAAAACTGAGGATGGATCAACAACATTGTTGTTACTCCACAATACTAATCTAAATGACAGAGTGAAAAGAAGGAAGTATGTACAGAATATGCAAAACATGCATCCTGTTTTCAACAAGGTACTAAAGTAAAACAACAAAAAATGTGGCAAAGAAATTAACTTTACGTCCTGAATACAAAGTGTTGTTTGGGGAAATGTCAACACAACACATCGCTGAGTACCACTCCTCATATTTTTAAGCATGGTGGTGGCTGCATCATGTTATGGGTATGCTAGTCATCGGCAAGGACTAGGGTGTTTTTTTTAGGATAAAAATAAACAATAGAGCTAAGCACAGGCAAAATCCTAGTGGAAAACCTGCTTCAGTCTGCTTTCCAAAAGACACTTGGAGACAAATTCCCCTTTCAGCAGGACAATAACCTAAAACACAAGGCCAAATATACAATGGAGTTGCTTACCAAGACGAAACAATGTTCCTGAGTGGCCTAGTTACAGTTTTGACCTAAATTGGCTTGAAAATCTATGGCAACACTTGAAAATGGCTGTTTAGCAGTGATCAACAACCAACTTGAAGAATAAAAAAAATAACATTTGAAAATATTGTACTATCCAGGTGTGCAAAGCTCTAAGAACTTATCCAGAAAGACTCACAGCTGTAATCGCTGCCAAAGGTGATTCTAACATGTATTGACTCAGAGGTGTGAATACATTGTCAATCAATTAGCTTTTTTTTGCTCATTAGGCCAGACAAAGTTGAATTACAGAATGACTACATCGCTCGCGTCGCGTGCGCGAGCGTTGCAAAATAAATGTAGAAATATATATTATTCAATTATTGCACCCACACTGCTCGAGTGCGCCAAGGGCTAAAATAGAAGTCAGTTCTAACACACCAGCCAGTTTGGGTTCCGTGGTACTGTTTATTTTGGCAAAATATGCGGCTCTTTGTTTATAATGCACTGTCAGCTCTCCCTTGATGACACGGAACCCAACCCGGCTGTGAGCATGCTCCATCGTGCATACATTTAKTTTGTCACCCCCACACCAAATGCGATCACGACATGCAGGTTAAAATATCAAAACAAACTCTGAACCAATTAACTACTGTTATTCCTTTACCACCTAATGATTTTATTGATTTATTTATATATATTTTTTCGCTCGCTCACCTCACTTTTCTGGGGGGAAAATCCGTTAAACAGTGAATCAATTTTGTCTGGCCTTATGGGATATTGTGTGTAGCTGGGTGAGGAGAAAAAAAACAATTGAATCAATTTTGAATTCAGGCTGTAATACAACAACATTTGGAATAAGTCAAGGGGTATGAATACWTTCTGAAGACACCCACCTCACCCCCCTCTCCCATCCCCTGTCCCCTCTAGCCATCCTTCTCCAGGGTTGTGGTTATTGCATCATAACCTACAAGACCCTGCTAGGTAGTCCCTCCTTATCTCAGCTCGCATAGCAGCACCCACCTGTAGCATGCGCTCCAGCAGGTATATCTCTCTGGTCCCCCCCAAAGCCAATTCCTCCTTTGGCCGCCTCTCCTTCCAGTTCTCTGCTGCCAAATGACTGGAATGAACTACAAAAATCTCTGAAACTGGAAACACTTATCTCCCTCACTAGCTTTAAGCACCAGCTGTCAAAGCAGCTCACAGATTACTGCACCTGTACATAGCCCATCTATAATTTAGCCCAAACAACTACCTCTTCCCCTACTGTATTTATTTATTTATTTTGCTCCTTTGCACCCCATTATTTCTATTTCTATTTTGCACATTCTTCCACTGCAAATCTACCATTCCAGTGTTTTACTTGCTATATTGTATTTACCTCGCCACCATGGCCTTTCTTTTGCCTTTACCTCCCTTATCTCACCTCATTTGCTCACATTGTATATAGATTTATTTTTCTACTTTCTATTATTGACTGTATGTTTGTTTTACTCCATGTGTAACTCTGTGTTGTTGTATGTGTCGAGCTGCTTTGCTTTATCTTGGCCAGGTCGCAATTGTAAATGAGAACTTGTTCTCAACTTGCCTACCTGGTTAAATAAAGGTTAAAAAAATAATAATTACAAAACAAGTTACAAACAATGCGAAACAACAAACAAAATAGCATGGTTGATTAAGAGCCGATAAGACGGCAGCCATCACCATGTCTGTCGCTGTGATGTTCCTCTCCTGTGTTGGTGTCTCACACCCCCCACTGAGTCTCTGAGGAAGAGTTGAGTCTCTCTCTCGTTCATTTACGTCTTTGCATGTTGTGATACAGCCCGGGATCGAACCCGGGTCTGTAGTGACACCTTTAGCCCTGGGCCTTGGAATGGTGAAGGGTCCATGACGGAGMCACTGTAGTGGAGCTTTAACGAGACACGACCAGCAGCTTTGAATTAGTTTCTAATTAGCCTGGGTGACACCATTTACGTATTTAACCTCCCCAACACACACATACACACACACAACCCCTGAACCCCAACCCCAGTGAGAGCCTAACATGCTGACCAGACCGGACACGTGCGCGAGCGTCGCAAAATACATTTAGAAATCCATGTTATTAAATTATTGCGCCAACGAGCGTCTGCGTTACCAAGGGCTAAAATAGAACTTCTTTCTATTTCTGACGCAGATCGCGCTGAAAGTCCTGCCTCTCCCATCTCCTCATTGGTTTATAGAAGCAGGTACCCACGTGCCATCTCCTCATTGGTTATACCCACGTGGGTGATTGAAAGACGAAATGTTTTGCCGGTTGTCGTGGTAAAAGTGTAGATGCCAATCACCATATCATTTCAAAGATGAAAAAGCCTGGAAGGAGGAGAGATGACTAGAAATGATTCGGTTGGCCGTCTTATGTGTGGATTAATTGTCGGAGTAGAGGACCTTGTGCATTTCAGGTAAAATAACAACTCAATGTTTATATCCCAGGACAAATTAGCTAGCAACAGCAAGCTAGCTAAATAGGACAAATTAGCTAGCAAGTGCAAGCTAACTAGCTAAATTGTCATACATGTTTAATGCTTTTCGACCTGTCCCCAAATTAATATCATTGGTTCMGAGTTTGTTTTGATATTTTAACCTGCGTGTCGTGATCGCGTTTGGTGTAGGGGAACAAAATACATKTATGCACAATAGCGCACGCGCGCAGCCGGTATGAGTTCCGTGTAAGCATTGAGCTGCATTGGTTATTTTTTTAWWTTTATTTCACCTTTATTTAACTAGGCAARTCAGTTAAGAACAAATTCWTATTTACAATGACGGCCTAGGAACAGTGGGTTAACTGCCTTGTTCAKGAGCAGAACGRCAGATTTGTACCTTGTCAGCTCAGGGATTCGATCTATCAACCTTTCGGTTACTGGCYCAACGCTCTAACYACTAGTCTACCTGCCGCCCCATAATGTTGCTGCTACCATCKCTTATGACCAAAAAGAGCTGCTGGACATCAGAACAGCGATTATTCACCTCGAATTGGACAAAGAGTTTTTCTTTAATGCGTCGTATGGGAAGGATATACTACAAACACCCGAACAGGCCCTCATCCACGTCATTCGCTGGAGAAGGAAACAAAGATTTCGCGGAAAGAGATCAGGGTGCCTTGTGAGGATCAGGCGACGAGTGGCTAATCTKCCTTTGCCATCCGTCCTGCTAGCTAACGTTCAATCGCTAGAGAATAAATGGGACGAACTGAAAGCACGTATGTCCTACCAACGGGACATTAAAAACTGTAATATCTTATGTTTCACTKAGTTGTGGTTGCACGACGACATTAATAACATACAGCGGGCGGGTTATACACCCTATGGGCAGGATAGAACAGCAGCCTCTGGTAAGACACGGGGCGGGGGCCGACGCATATATTTAAATGTCAGCTGGTGCGCGATATCTAAAGAAGTCTCAAGGTTTTGCTCACCTGAGGTAGAGTATCTCATGATAAGCTGTAGACCACACTATCTACCTAGAGAGTTTCTGTATTTTCCGTAGCTGTCTACATATCACCATAAACCGATGCTGGCACTAAAACTGCACTCAGTCAGCTGTATACCGCCAAAAGAAAACAGGAAAATGCTCATCCAGAGGCGACGCTCCTAGTTGCCGGGGACTTTAAAGCAGGGAAACTTAAATCAGTTTTACCTCATTTTTATCAGCATGTTAAATGTGCAACCAGAGGGAAAAAAAACTCTAGACCACCTTTACTCCACACACAGAGACGCTTACAAAGCTCTCCCTCGCCCTCCATTCGGCAAATCTGACCATAATTCTATCCTCCTGATTCCTACTTACAAGCTCAAATTTAAGCAGGAAGCACTGACTCTATAGCACTGGTCTATAAAAAAGTGGTCAGATGAAGCAGATGCTAAACTACAGGACTGTTTTGCTAGCATAGACTGGAATATGTTCCGGGATTCTTCCGATGGCATTGACTAGTACACCACATCAGTCACTGGCTTCATCAATWAGTGCATCGAGGACGTCGTACCCACAGCGACYGTACGTACATACCCTAACCAGAAGCCATGGATTATAGACAACATTCGCAATGAGCTAAMGGGTAAAGCTGCYGCTTTCAAGGAACGGGACTCTAACCCGGAAGCTTACAAGAAATCCCGCTATGCCCTCCAACGAACCATCAAACAGGCAAAACGTCAATAYAGAACAGAGATTGAATCGTACTACACCGGCTCCRACACTTGTCGGATGTGGCAGGGCTKGCAAAYTATTACAGACTACAAAGGGAAGCACAGCCGAGCACTTCCCAGTGACACAAGCCTACCAGACGAGCTAAATAACTTCTATGCTCGCTTCGAGGCAAGTAACACTGAAACATGCATGAGAGCATCAGCTGTTCCAGACGACTGTGTGATCACGCTCTCCGCAGTCCATGTGAGTAAGACCTTTAAACAGGTCAACAAGGCCACAGGGCCAGACGGATTACCAGGACGTGTACTCCGAGCATGCGCTGACCAACTGGCAAGTGTCTTCACTGACATTTTCAACCTCTCCCTGTCTGAGTCTGGAATACCAACATGTTTCAAGCAGACCACCATAGTCCCTGTGCCCAAAAACACTAAGGTAACCTGCCTAAATGACTACCGGCCTGTAGCACTCACGTCTCTAGCCATGAAATGCTTTGAAAGGCTGGTCATGGCTCACATCAACACCATTATCCCAGAAACCATAGACCCACTCCAATTTGCATACCGCACCAACAAATCCACAGATGATGCAATCTCTATTGCACTCCACACTGCCCTTTCACACCTGGACAAAAGGAACACCTATGTGAGAATGCTATTCATTGACTACAGCTCAGCGTTCAACACCTGTCTCTTATACACATCTAGATGTGTATAAGAGACAGCGTGTACTCCGAGCATGCGCTGACCAACTGGCAAGTGTCTTCACTGACATTTTCAACCTCTCCCTGTCTGAGTCTGGAATACCAACATGTTTCAAGCAGACCACCATAGTCCCTGTGCCCAAAAACACTAAGGTAACCTGCCTAAATGACTACCGGCCTGTAGCACTCACGTCTCTAGCCATGAAATGCTTTGAAAGGCTGGTAGAGCTGATCACCGACAACAATCAGACAGCCTTTCGGGAGGAGGTCAGAGACCTGACCGTGGGGTGCAAGCATAACAACCTCTCCCTCAAAGTGATCAAGACAAAGGAGATAATAGTGGACTACAGGAAAAGGAGGACCGAGCACGCCCCCATTCTCATCGACGGGGCTGCAGTGGAGCACGTTGAGAGCTTCAAGTTCCTTGGCGTCCACATCAACAACAAACTAACATGGTCCAAGCACACCAAGACAGTCGTGAAGAGGGCACGACAAAACCTATTCCCCCTCAGGAGACTGAAAAGAATTGGCATGGGTCCTCAGATCCTCAAAATGGTTTTAAAGCTGCACCATCAAGAGCATCCTGACGGRTTGCTTCACTGCCTGGTATGGCAACTGCTCTTAAAACTGCATTGTTGGTTAGGGGCTTGTAAGTAAGCATTTCACTGTAAGGTCTACTACACCTGTTGTATTCGGCGCATGTGACAAATAAAATKTTATTTGAATAAACAACTGGACAGACACGAGACAACCGGACAGACACGAGACAACAAGACCAACATGAGACAATCGAACAGACATGAGACAACCAMACAGAAATGAGGAAAGAAATTTGACACACTGAGACCTGAGACAAGACATTGAGATACACACACACCCCACTTCCAAAGAGTGACAGTGAGTTCCCACGCTGCCTGTTGTTACCACGCTATGGTGGGGGGAACCCATAAGGTCTATCAGAACACAACACTAGAACCCTGGAGAAATCACATTCACTGATCTGTGGCCCCCCAGCCCGCGTGGCCCCTCTCGGGGGGCTGAGTGTTTCCCCTGGGGCCAGGGCTCTGGTTCTCTGGTCCCTCTGGCCCTGCTTTGCTCTGCTGCAACCCACAATGTGCTAGCAATTACAGGCCGCTAATTACACCATTTATCCTAAATAACTGGCTTTAAGAGAGAGCTCAGAGCTCATGGCTCAGAGCAGCCCTCCTCTCCTGGGTAGGGTAGGGGCAGGGCCAGGGAGACAGCAGGCCTGGTGTTAGACATTTGGCACTGGATTATTTCACACCATTATTCTATTTTCAAAATAATGTGAAGAGTTTTTTTAAGATGTGTTTTGTACAGTATTTGGTGTTGAATATGATGTGTGCTTTGCTCTATACAGATCAGACTCATTCTGCACCGGACCAGGGAGTCACCAGAGAATGTCCCCAAGAGAATGTCCCCTCTCCTGTCAGGTGTGTGTTACCTTGGCAAGGCGGCAGAGGCGCAGTGCGTCCTCCCAGCGAAAGGAGGCGCTGTACTCATGCAGCACGGTGGGGTAGGGAGATAAGTTGCTGTACACCAGCGAGCTGTCACCTGGGTCCCGACGTAGTTCAGGATGTGGGCCGCACGGCTGAACTCACTGTGGAGGGGGACAGACCGACAGATATAATAATACATTCTGTACACACAGCCACTCAGCCTAAGGGCAGCCACTCAGGAATCTCTTTTAAACAGCTTTTACACAACATGAAAACATTWCAGATGAAGCAGTACCTTTYATTTCCGATAATGGGGAACTGATTTCTGTGTTTGCGTGTGTGTTTCCGTGCACATGTTACCTGGCGTCTTTCATGTAGAGTGTTTTAGCCAGCAGGTCCAGTGAAGACCGCACCGGGATAGTGCCACACAGTGAACTGTGTGTCCTGAATACCACACAGGATGTTAGCGGAGTCGTTCCAGGACATAGTGTGGACCACAGTACCTATTGAGCAGGATAGAGACAGACAACACACTCTTATTGACTACACACAGAATAACTAACTATAACCTCTACCACRTGGTGTGTAGACCATAGTGCATGTGGGTTATGGTAAGAAAGATCTATCTGGTAGGCTTTAGGTGCTTAACAACACAAAGCAGTTTGAAATCTATCTCCCCCTCCATTTCTCCCCTTCCCTCTCTCCTACCTATCTTGCAGATGTTGTGTTCTCTGTTGATGCGATGCACAGCGGTCAGGTACAGGTCACGGTTCTTGTCTATGACCGCGATCTTCCTATCGCTGGACGGGCCACACTGGTCCAGAGCTATCTCCACCACCTCCATCTGGAACACACGCACGGACACACACACGCACGGACAAACACCACACACACCCACACACACACCAACACACACACACAACACACACACACACACACACACACACACACACACACACAACACACACACACAGTGAAATGAGGCCAGAAAGTTGTGTGAGAGGGCCTGTTCACATGAGCAGCAAACTGAACCCGCAGTGTCAACCCCATCAGTCCCCAAACACATACACTACAATATTGTTCTTTTGATACATCATCTCTTCTCACAACAGATCTACCCCTATCACACCAGCCCTCTCCTACACTCGCTCCCTTACCTCTCTAGGCCCCCCGCTACCAGCCTGAGAGGTATACAGCCCACCAGAGCCTAAGGGGGCAACATTGCAGGCCGAGCGAGGAAGACTCCACTCAGAGGAAACGAGTGGAGGAAAAGGGAGACAGAGGGGAAATAGGCGGAGCAAAGAAGAGTGGAGGGGTGCAGAGTCTGACTCACAGCTCCTGACTCCTCCCACAGTGAGTGTATATGTGTGTGTGTGACTGTGTGTGTGTTACCTGTGTGTGTGTGTGACTGGTGTGTGACTGTGTGTGTGGGTGTGGGTGTGTGTGTGTGTGTGTGTGCTTGTGTGTGTGATATGCTGTGTGTGTCGTGTGTGTGTGTTGTGTGTGCTGTGTGTGTTGTGTGGGTGTTGTGTGTGTTTCAGCCAGTGGCTCCGTGCCGTGCTCAGCTCTGTCTTTGGAGATGTGAGTGTCGAGACAGAACTACTGATCCTGGGTATTCTCTCTTTTCTCTCTCTCTAATTCACTCCCTCTCTCTTAATCCCTTTCAGTCCTGTTCTTCCTCCATAACCCTCCCCCTTTCTCTCCATCTCTTTCTCACACACATGCACTCACTCCAATTTCCACACAGGCTGTATGTCTCCCTCTTAACTATGAAGTTTCTTCTTTTCCCTCAACACCACTAATTCTTCTCTCTGTCTTATCTCCATGGCTCCCTGACCTTTTCACCCTGGCCTGTTGGGGGCACTCGAACCCACAGCTACCCTGAGGCACAGATCTAGGATCGGCTTACCCTCCCCCAATCCTAACAGGTTGCTCAATGTAACAGTATGGATTAAGACGTAGGCACGTGGAGATATGCACAGTCTTCTCATGTCAGTGTGTGCACACTAACAGGAGAGTGTAATGTGTGCTGTGACTGACTGTTGGTGTGTGTTGGTTGGTGAATCAGCCACCTTGTCAGTCAGGGGCTTCCCTTCACCCAGGGCTTTCCCCATCAGGGCACCAAACAGAAAGATGGCTGGAGGAAAAGAAGAGAGGAGAGGACGGAGGACAGGGCGAGAGCGAGCAGGATAATGATGGCAAACAGTCATTGTTACAGTCCTGSTAAAGTCATTTCTCCAGCGTTTTATCTCCTGGTGAAGTGTAATCCTCTTGTTGACAAAGTGCTCCTGATGTTTCAATGTGTTTAGTGACTGTAAATGTCATTGAGTGAAAAAGCCTAAGGCAAATCTCGCCCTGCTCTGTGGACAACACAGTTTAGTATTGTAGTAATGAAGGGACAGCTCGGCTGGCCGAGCTCATCTCACCCTTCTCATCGCTCTTGTCCCAGATGGCGATGGTGTCGTTGCTAAGGGAGACTGACTGGGCATTGAGGATGTCCGTTCTCATGCCGGGGAATCTGGGCGTGGAGATGAGACGGCCCTCGTAGGAGAACACATANTTGAGGATGTCCGTTCTCATGCCGGGGAATCTGGGCGTGGAGATGAGACGGCCCTCGTAGGAGAACACATACACCCCCGTCCCATCCACCAACAGGAAGTGTCTGAGACAGAGAGGAGCCAAAACAAAGAGGAGAAAGGGAAAGATAGAGAGATAAAGATGGAGGGGAGTGATAGAAAGCAGGGTTAGGGACAGAGAGATGGAGAAGAGAAGGAGTGAGAGAAAGGAGGGCGCAACAAAGAGGAGAGTGGGAGTGGTAGAAAGGAGAAGAGAGTAACAAACCGCAAGATGGAGCCAAGATATTACAAACATCTCACCAAATAAATAATAAAGAGTCTGTTTATTTTATTGATATATTCATTCAGTGTATTTGTCAGGGGTCTATCAAGTTCATTTCCATCTACTGTCTCGTTCTCAATCAAATTTCATAACAGAGCGAAGAGGGGATGCCAGAAATCTAAATAGTTTCTATTTCACAGGCGGCTTGATGAACAAACACTGAGGAGAAATGGAGCATTAGGGTCATTCCATGTCATTTCTGCAAGCCATGACACCCACCATCTCAGATTCTTCTGATATCTTTTCTGTAGTTAGAATCAGAAAATATTAGCATTCCTGCAACATGATTTTGTTTAAATATAATTTAAGCTAATTGATTCGAATCAAATTSGCCATTTTAATTTATAGGATTCATATAATATTCAATAAATATAGTACTTAACATCCGATTTGGACCAATTTTTTTAAAACATGGAGTAAGACATGAGGAATCCAAAGAAATGGTCAAAAGCCCCACACAGACTCCACGCGCCAATCCCATCAACGACACAGTTCTCTGTGTCTGACAAGCAGTACGGAGCTGCGACTCAGAGTATTGTTTCTTCATCCTATGTAATGTATTCTCAGTGAATTTGGTGACGTTTTTTTCTCCGTTCAGTGAAGTCAAAAGGGGGGCGAGTGTAACTGATGTGAAATGGCTAGCTAGTTAGCGGGGTGCGTGCTAATAGAGTTTCAATCGGTGACGTCACTCGCTCTGAGACCTTGAAGTAGTTGTTCCCTTTGCTCTGCAAGGGCGATGGGTAACGATGCTTCGTGGGAGGTTGTTGATGTGTGCAGAGGGTCCCTGGTTTGAGTCCAGGTAGGGGCTTACCCTGTAAGCAGTCTATGGACAAGGTATGACAGCAACCCATGCTTTGGTTTTGTTTACCTGGCAACTGTTTCAAATGCTAACTTTTAGCATTAGTGGCATAAATCCAAAGTAAGTCAATGGCATCTATATTAGCAATTTTGCGCTTCATATCCAAATCATCTATAGGTAACATCATTGAGTTACACAATCAMWTTTTTTTTTAACATTAGGATGATTTGGATTGCTGTCATACCTTGTACATAGACTGCTTACARGTTGTGGAAACCAATATATAATTTTGTAAATTCACTCTCTAGTGGTCAGAACCTGGTAATACCAGGATGTAGGATGATGGGACTTAACAAYTTCAATGACTCATTTCTCTGAACAAGGAAAAAAACTATTTCATATTCACTGGGAATAAATTACATAGGATGAACACATTACATAGGATGAACACATTACATAGGATGAACACATTACATAGGATGAACACATTACATAGGATGAACACATTAC
>NC_036841.1:7195181-7196038 GCF_002910315.2 Salvelinus sp. IW2-2015 | reverse complement strand
ACACATTACATAGGATGAACACATTACATAGGATGAACACATTACATAGGATGAACACATTACATAGGATGAACACATTACATAGGATGAACACACAATACTCTGAGCCACAGCTCCATACTACTTGTCAGAGAGCTGACGCTATAACCTCCTTGTTGGGGTGGGATTGGCGTGGGGTGGGATTGGCAAGAGGTGTGAGGGGTCCGAGTGGGGCTTTTGACCATTTCTTTGGATCCTCGTGTCTAACTCATTGTTATAAAAACGTTTGGTCCAAATCAGATGTTAGGTACTATATTTATTTAATATATTATGAATCCTATAAATTAAAATGGCCAATTTGGGTGCAATGAATTATCGTAATTTCTCARAGATCAAATTATATTTCAACAAAGTAATGTGGCAGGAATGCTCAACTTATCTGTTTCTATCAACATAAAYTATTTCAGAACAATCTGAGATGGTGGGAGTTGAAATCCTCTTTCTGGTGCTTTAAGAGATGGAACAACCCAGAGGAGAGAATGATAAATGTCCATCTCTTTGTTCCTCACTGCAGTCAGGCTTCCACAGCCAGACCTGCTCTGCTAATGGCACACACTCTCACACACAGTTCTCACAAACACACACAGACGCACACACACAGAGTGTGTTTGGCAGGAGAGAGAGTGGGAGGGAAAGAAAAGGAGAGGGGGTCCAGAGATCGGCACAACAGGGAGATAGGCCGCAACAGAGAGATAGACGCAACAGGGATAGGCAAGACGGGAAAGACTAAGAAATGGAGGAGGGACAGAATGAGATGCAAGGATAAAGAGAGACTTACAGCCTGTACAATGAGGCTGACGGTCCCCTCCTTCAGGTCA
>NC_036841.1:7191907-7194388 GCF_002910315.2 Salvelinus sp. IW2-2015 | reverse complement strand
GTACAATGAGGCTGACGCCGTCCCCTCCTTCAGGTCAAGAATAAAGAGGGGTGTTCCAGTTCTTAAGCAACTGGGCAGAGCGTAGGCCACTGGCAGGACCACTAGGCTGACCGTGCGGCCAGAGAGGCCTTTCGGTGACCCTGGTCCTCTGGAACTCCGGGAACATCCCTAGCCATCTATCCACCACGTTCCTCAACCGCTGGGGTGATGGATAGAGAGAGACTGTTTAGGAACACGACCAATCACCACACACACCACACACACACACAACACACCACACACACACACACAACACAACACACCACACACACACACACAGCTACACACACACAACACACACACACACACACACCCCACACCCACACACAACAGCACACACCTCACACACACACCACACCACCACACACCACACACACACCACACAACACACACACACAGAAACATGCACATGTAGCTCAGATCTTGACACACAAACACATTGAGTAACAAATAATCTGAAATACTAACAAACTAATTGTAACAAACAGACTACAGCATACACACACAGGACATGTTTTCTGAGACACTCATAGATGTATAGTCGGTATGGAGGCACTCCAGAGTAAACTCCAGAGTGGATTAACTGTTGATATATACAGGAAATAGCCCATGTCTAAGCATAGGACAGAAGGGGACAGAAATGCCTGGTGTGTATACGTACGTCCGCGTCTGTGTGTTTCTACTCTTTTCACCCGTTGGAATAAAAATGTTCTTCCACATTTCCCCTGTGAACGAATGAATGAAATGTGGTTTTCCACCAGCAGGTAAAAGGTGTGGTGGGTATTTATTTAAGGGTTTAAACATCATCCTTCTTTAACCCCCACTAACAACCCAAATTTACTCACCAAACAACCAGGAATAAAAATGTTTAACCGCGAAGTGGTAAATTTAGCCGCCTGATTCACAAACCATTGGCAGATGTGCACTTTTAAAAAAGAGAGGGAGAGCGAGACAGAATGAGAGGGGAGAGAAAAAAMCCCTGCAAGGCTGAAAATAAATGGCTGAAGACCCAGGTTTGTTTGGTTAACGCAAACAGTGCTCAGTGACGGCTGTCTATGGTGAGAGTGCACGTGTGTGTGYGTATGCGTTTATCCACGTGTGTGTGTCCGTTACAGTGTGTGTGCGCACGGGGGTGTGTCGACCGCGTGTAAACGCTACCTTGTGGTTTCTGAAGTTTAAACACACTCTGTGAYGGAGGCTGCTATACAGGCTAGCCATTGTCACTGGTCCACACTGGGAGGCTTATAGCATAATGTATAGCCACAAGTACCCAGGCCTGGGGAATAGTCTGGCCCTTTAAATAGCCTGTTAACTTCACCTCACTAGCGTCTGCCTCTCACACCGGCCCATTCACCCTCAGTTAGCTGTCTCATTAATTCATTTAGGCTCGGGGACTGTTCGGCTTCTTAGGTGAAGTAAAGATTAAGACTTTTTCTGGAGGTTTAACCAATCATATGGCATAAGGAACCTGAAACACCTGCATGGTCCTCCTCTTGGTGAGAGTGATCTGTGCGTTTTACCTGCATGGTTCTCCTCTTGGTGAGGGTGATCTGTGCGTTTTACCTGCATGGTCCTCCTCTTGGTGAGGGTGATCTGTGCGTTTTACCTGCATGGTCCTCCTCTTGNTACCTGCATGGTCCTCCTCTTGGTGAGGGTGATCTGCGTATTCTACCTGCATGGTCCTCCTCTTGGTGAGGGTGATCTCGAAGCTCCTCCACTCCCAGCGCTGCTCCACCATGTAGGCGAAGATGACGTGTCCGTTCCCACAAGTCCCCGTGAGCTGCGTGCTGTCTGCTGACCAGTGTTAGGCTTCTCCAACACATACGACCACTAGAGAGAGACAGAGAGAGAGACAGACAAAGCGAGAGAGAGACAGACAAAGAAAGAGAGAGACAGACAAAGCGAGAGAGAGACAAAGAAAGAGAGAGAGAGACAGACAAAGAATGAGAGAGAGAGAGACAGACAAAGAAAGAAAGAGAGAGAGACAGACAAAGAAAGAGAGAGACAGAGAAAGAGAGACAAACAGAGAGACAGAGAGAGAGAGAAGGAAAGAGGAAGTCAGAGAGAGACGGAGAGAAAGATTGTTGAGTAAATGGCAAAAAAAAGTATTTGGTAGTACTGTACTTAATCAATGCACAATTTCAAACAATAAGACAGATACTGTGCAGCCACAAAGGGGTATACGAGGTAGGGGTACAGTAAACCAGGGAGGTTAGGGATAGAGAGAGGGGTGGGGGTGAACAGGGATAGGTGCAGTATGGGGGTAGTGGGGGGTTTGGTTGGGTGCATGACAGCCCCCCCATGTAAACTGTGTGTAAGAGACACGGGTTGAGTCAGGGCCCAGACACTGAGCTGTGATGAACTGTGAGACACTGAAGGAGCGTTCAGGCCTGCCAAGTCCAGCACTCGCGCTCGTAAACATGCACTCTGCTATCCTCATCT
>NC_036841.1:7189531-7190718 GCF_002910315.2 Salvelinus sp. IW2-2015 | reverse complement strand
TCTCTCCTTTACTCCTCACTACCTCCTTTCACCCCTTCCCTCTCTCCTCTCTTTGTCCACAGTCTAAATTAGGGACATTCCTCCATGTGCACCCAAAGACAGCGATGACCTTCCCTTGGTGATCTTTAACCCCTGACCCCTCTGCCTCAGCCCCTTCCATTGTGCAGGTGGCTGGCAGGGCTCACCAGCTTTACCAGCCATTCCTTTTTTCTGTCTCACCCCTCTCCTCTGGTCTAGTATGTGACCTCTGACCTCTATGCTTCAGCTCTTTCCTGTGTGCAGGTGGCTGGCAGGGCTGAGGCTGCTTACAGAGGGAGAAACTAACACTAACATTACTCTAACGCTGCCTGTTAGAGACTGGACGGGACGCCAAGTGCTGCGCTGCACAGAAAAGGTCTGTGTTGGTTTCATGTGCTGAGGTGTGGCTTTGTATACGGTCTCAACCAGCAGGTTGGGGCACTCTCACTCTCTCAGAGTGGCCGGTGGCCACGGTCAAAGCAGAGGATTTCCTTGGTCAGCTTCCTCCCGTGTAGTACTGTATCAGGACCCAAAATAGCCACAAAAAATATATAATATAAAAAGACCCTCTTTACCAATCTGGACAATACATTTCTTGTTAAACTCATATCAAAGGTGGTGTTTTCTGTCGTTTCGCTTCTGCACGGCCTGCCCCTTTTACCTCTACCGCGCTCTCCCTCCTTCCTCATAAATCCTGCGATTGAAATTACTTTCCTTATTTTTCGGTGTGCGCGTGCATGTGTGTGCTGCAAAGATAAACAGGGTCCGGCCACATAAAGGCCGCTGCAGGGCTTTGAAGTGTACTTTTATATACCTTTTGTCCAAACATCAGCGCTGTGCTTGGACAGGCTCCACCGCCAACGAGAGCATACACGCTTAAAATAATAATACCCCATCTATTCTTCAGCAAAAATCCAAGCTGCTCCGTTTTAGAGCTCCCCTGAGGGAGAGGAGGGGGCGGAGGGGGGAGAGGGGGGTCAGAGATGCAGCTGAATGTATACACATGATATCGGCCTGAGAAGCATTTTGGGATTTGTGCTTACCTAATGCTTTTAACACATTGGGCCATTTGACTCCTGCTGCAGCAAGCATACGTTTGTGCGTGTATGAGAAAGAGAGAACACGGGTGTAGATTTAAATGTGTATAAGACAGATGGTGGGGTGTGTAA
>NC_036841.1:7187310-7189456 GCF_002910315.2 Salvelinus sp. IW2-2015 | reverse complement strand
TGAGAAAGAAGAGGACACTGGGGTGTAGATTTAAATGTGTATAAAGACGATGGTGGGGTGTGTAAATTGTAAGTGATATTCACAGTGTGAGTTGAGTGTGTGTGTGTGTGTGTTGTGGTGTGTGTGTGTGTGGACACTGTGTGTGTGTTGTGGTGTGTGTGTGGTGTGTGCTGTTGTGTGTGTGCTTGTGTTGTGTGTGTGGGTCGTGTGTGCTGTGTCTATAAGGTGCGAGGATCCCTGGGGCTCTCAGTTGACGTCTTTGTCGAGTTGTCAGGCAGTGGAGTTTGAGTTTGGGACACTGGGGGGAGTCCGTTGCTTAGCTCATCGCGAGAGAAGAGGTTACTCTACGTCTTTCTGCTCCCTTCTCATTTTCTACCCCCCCCCCCCCACGATATAACTCCCCTTTTTCACTCTCCTTTCTCTACTTTTATCTTTTCCCCAGGACTAAGCCCCCCTATCACTCTCTCTCTCTTTCTCTTACGTAACTCCCTTCCTCTCAAAAACGGGTGTCAGCATTAGGTAGTACTGTAGCAAGTGCTTTCCAAAAGCACAGAGTCCAATGGATGGCCCTCTTTAAGTATCCCGGTGGGTCCACTCCACAACAGTAGAATCTGTCGACAGGCTGTCCTCCAGACTGCAGGAGTAAATCAGGAGCAATGCGCCGTGGACCTGGAGGATGCTGGTTCACCTCTGGGCCACAAGAGCGCCACACTCCAGGACTCTCTTGCTTCAACCCACAACTTCAGTATTAAGGAAGGCTCAGCCATAGGACAAGCCATAACGAAGCTTCAGCGCATAGACAACCGTAGAGGCTTTCAGCCATAGAGCAACTGTAGGGAGCAGCTTCAACCCATCCGACAACCATATAGAGCTTCAGCCGTAGAGAGCTTCAAGGCCTATGAGACAACCATAGAGAGCTGTCAGCCATAAGACAAGCCATTAGAGCTTTCAGCCATAGAGCAACAGCGTTAAGAGGGCTTCAGCCAGTAGACAACTGTAGAGAGCTTCAGCCATAGACAACCATAGAGAGCTTCAGCCATAGACAACCATAGAGAGCTTCAGCCATAGACAACCATAAGGTGCTTCAGCCATAGACAACCATAAGGTGCTTCAGCCATAGACAACCATAGAGAGCTTCAGCCATAGACAACCATAGAGAGCTTCAGCCATAGACAACCATTGAGAGCTTCAGCCATAGGCAATCGTAGAGAGCTTCAGCCATAGGCAATCGTAGAGAGCTTCAGCCATAGGCAATCGTAGAGAGCTTCAGCCATAGACAACCATAGAGAGCTTCAGCCATAGACAACCATAGAGAGCTTCAGCCATAGGTAATCGTAGAGAGCTTCAACCATAGGGAGATGAGTGATAGAGGGGGAAATAGGGAAGCAAGGAGTGAGGGAAGGGGAGAGAAGGATGAGAGGAGGGATATAAGGGCTGAAAGGGGATGAGAGGAGCGATGGAGGCGAATCAGTCAGCAGCAGATTTGCTGACTAGTTTGATTGGAGCCAAAAGGGATGACCCTAGCCCTGCTTCAACCACTCTGCTCTCTCCTCGGGAACACTGGACTAGCTAGGGGATATTCACAATCACTCTGGAAACTGGGGAGGGAGAGAGAGGGGGGAGCAGCAGGAGAAGGGGAGAGCCCTGTGAAGAAGAAGGGTGGAGGCGTGCTGGTAAGGGTCTGCTCTGGTCACTGAGCCCTGTCTATAATGGGAAGCTTTGTGGCCAGAGGGAAGGTGACAGACATGACGTGGAGCTCTGCTGAGGTCTGTGGGAGAGAGAGGGGGGAGGAGAGAAAGAGAGACCCCTAGCTCTTTCAATGAGCTCATGCACTAAGACAGCACACAGCAGCATAGCGCTATACAACATACACACAGCAGCATAGCACTATACAACATACACATTGCAGCATAACACTATACAACATACACACTGCAGCATAGCACTATACAACATATACACACTACAGCATAGCACTATACAACATACACACTACAGCATAGCACTATACAACATACACACTGCAGCATAGCACTATACAACATATACACACTACAGCATAGCACTATACAACATATACACACTAAAGAGAGAGATAAGTGCTATGGCTCGGATCGTGTGTAGTTGCTAATAGTGTTATGCTGTG
>NC_036841.1:7164449-7183007 GCF_002910315.2 Salvelinus sp. IW2-2015 | reverse complement strand
CCTTGGCGGTCACTTGTTTCATTTTGGAAGACCCATTTGCCGACCAACCGCTTAACATCCTGACTGATGTTATTGGATGTTGCTTCAATATATCCTAATAATTTCATCTCATTGATGCCATTATTTTGTGAAGTGCACCAGCCTCCTGCAGCAAGCACTCCACAACATGATGCTGCCACCCCGTGTTCACGGTTGGGATGGTGTTCTTCGCGATTGCAGCATCCCCTTTATATCCCAAACATACGATGGTCGTTATGGACAACAGTTCTATTTTTGTTTCGTTCAGACCAGAGGACATTTCTCCAAAAATACGATCTTTGGCCCATGTGCAGTTGCAACCGTGTCTGGCTTTTTTTATGGAGGTTTTGGAGCAGTGGCTTCTTCCTTTGCTGAGCGGCCTTTCAGTTATGTCGATATAGAGACTCGTTTTACTGTGGGACATAGATACTTTTGTATCTGTTTCCTCCAGCATCTTCACAAGGTCCTTTGCTGTTTGTTCTGGGATGATTTGCACTTTTTCTCACCAAAGTAATTCATCTCTAGGAGACAGAATACGTCTCCTCCTGGCAGACTGATGGCTGCGTCGGTTCCATGGTGTTTATACTTGCATACTATTGTTTGTACAGATGAACGTGGTACTCAGGCGTTTGGAAATTGCTCCCAAGGATGAACCAGATTGTGGAGGTCTGCATTTTTATTTTCTGAGGTTGACTGGCTGATTTCTTTTGTTTTTTCCCATGATGTCAAGCAAGAGACACTGAGTTTGAAGGTAGGTCTTGAATACATCATCACAGGTACACCTCCAATTGGCTCAAATAATGCTCAATTAGCCCTTAGAAGTTTCTAAAGCCCATGACATAATTTTCTGGAATATTCAAGCTGTTTAACGGCACAGTCAACTTAGTGTGTTGTAAACTTCTGACCCACTGGAATTTGTGATACAGTGAATTATAAGTGAATAATCTGTCTGTAAAACAATTGTTGGAACATTACTTGTGTCATGCACAAAGTAGATGTCCTAACCGACTTGCCAAAACTATAGTTTGTTAACAAGAAATTTGTGGAGTGGATGAAAAACGAGTTTTAATGACTACAACTAACTGTAATCTGTTCAACTGTCATGTTGTATCGTGCTAGTGTCGCAGTGTGTATACTGTTGTATAGTGTGTATTGCTTAGTAGTGTGTATGTTGTAGATGTTATCATGTTATGATGGTATGTATGTGTATTTGATAGTGTTATGCTGTAGTGTGTATATGTTGTATAGTGTTTCTGTAGTGTAGTGTATTGTTGTTTAGTGTTATGCTGCAGTGTGTATGTTGTATAGTGCTATGCTGCGTGTGATGTTGTATAGTGCTATGATTGTAAGTGTGTGTATGTTGTATTAGTTTATGCTGTAGTGTGTATATGTTGTATAGTGTTATGCTGTAGTGTTATATGTTTGTTAGTGTTATGCTGCAGTGTGTATATGTTGTATAGTGTTTTGCTTGTATGTTTGTTATGTTGTATACTGTTATGCTGTAGTTGTATATGTTGTATAGTGTTATGCTGTAGTGTGTATCTTGTATAGTGTTATGCTGTAGTGTGTATGTTGTTATGTGTTATGCTGTCGTGTGTATATGTTGTTTAGTGCTATGCTGTAGTTTGTAATGTCTGAATATATGTTAGCTGTAGTGTGTATATGTTGTATAGTGTTTTGCTTAACGCGGAGTGTGTTACTTGTATAGTGTTCATTGCTTGTAGTAGTGTCTGTCTGTTAGTGTTTGTGTGTGTGTATATGTTCTGTTTAGTGCTATGGCTGTATGTGTGTTATGTTGTATAGTGCATCTCGTCAGTTGTGTAATATGTTGTATAGTGCTATGCTGTAGTGGATGTTGTATAGTGCTATGCTGTAGTGTGTATATGTTGATATAGTGTTATACTGTAGTGTGTATGTTGTATAGTGCTATGCTTGCTGTGTGTATGTTGTATAGTGCTATCCTGTGTGTTATATGTTGTATAGTGCTATGCTGTAGTGTGATATGTTGATAGTGCTATGCTGTAGTGTGTATATGTTGTATAGTGTTATGCTGTCGTGTGTATATGTTGTATAGTGCTATGCTGTAGTGTGTATGTTGTTTAGTGCTATGCTGTAGTGTGTATATGTTGTATGTGTTATACTGTCGTGTGTATGTTGTATAGTGTTATGCTGCGTGTGTATGTTGTATAGTGCTATGCTGTAGTGGTATTATGTTGTATAGTGTTATGCTGTAGTGTGTATATGTTGTATTGTGCTATGCTGTAGTGTGTATATGGTGTATAGTGCTATGCTGTAGTGTGTATATGTTTGTATAGTTGCTATGCTGTAGTGTGATATGTTGTATAGTTGTTTTATGCTGTCGTGTGTATGTTGTATAGTGTTATGCTGCAGTGTGTATATGTTGTATAGTGTTTGCTGTTAGTGTTGTGTATTGTTGTTTATGTGTATGCTGCAGTAGTGTATATGTGTATAGTGTTATGCTGTAGTGTGTTGTTGTATATGTTATGCTGTCAGTGTGTATATGTTGTATAGTGTTATGCTGTAGTGTGTATTTGTATAGTGTTTATTGCTGTGTGTGTTATGTTGTATAGTGTTATGCTGTCGTGTGTATTATGTTTTTTAGTGCTATGCTGTAGTGTGTATGTTGTATAGTGCTATCCTTGTAGGTGTTATGTATTGTTTATTAGTGCTATGCTTGTAGTGTGTATATGGTGTATAGTGCTATGCTTGGTGTTATGTTGTTTAGTCGTATGCTGTAGTTGTATATGTTGTATAGTGTTTATACTGTAGTGTGTAATGTTGTATAGTGCTATGCTGCTGTGTGTATATGTTGTATAGTGCTATGCTGTAGTGTGTATATGTGTATAGTGCTATGCTGTAGTGTTATGTTGTATAGTGTTTTGCTTGTAGTGTGTATATGTTGTATAGTGCTATGCTGTAGTGTGTATATGTGTATAGTGCTATGCTAGTGTGATATGTTGTATCGTGCTATGCTGTAGTGTGTATAGTTGTATAGTGTTATGCTGTCGTGTGTATGTTGTATAGTGGTTATGCTGCAGTGTGTATATGTTGTTATTAGTGCTATGCTGTAGTGTGATATGTTGATAGTGTTATTGCTGTAGGTGTGTATGTTGTATAGTGCTATGCTGCTGATGTGTATATGTTGTATAGTGCTATGCTGCTGTGTGTATGTTGTATAGTGTTATGCTGCGTGTGTATGTTGTATAGTTGCTATGCTGTATGTGTATGTTGTATAGTGTTATGCCTGTAGTGTGTATATGTTGTTAGTGCTATGCTGTGTGATTTATGTTGTTATAGTGTTATGCTGTAGTGTGTGATTGTTTGTTATAGTGCTATGCGTGTTTAGTGTGTATGTTGATAGTGCATGCATGTAGTGTATATGTTGTATAGTTGTATATACTTTAGTGTGTATATGTCTGTATAGTGTTATGCTGTAGTGTGTATGTTGTATAGTGCTATGCTGCAGGTGTATGTTGTATAGTGTTATGCTGCAGTGTGTTATGTTGTAATAGTGCTATGCTGTAGTGTGTATATTGTATAGTGCTATGCTGCAGTGTGTATATGTTGTATAGTGCTATGCTGTAGTGTGTATAGTTGTATAGTGCTATGCTGCAGTGTGTATATGTTGTATAGTGCTATGCTGTATGTGTTATGTTGTATATGTATGGTAGTGTTATGTATGCTGTGTGTGTTGTTGTATGTGTATGCTGCAGTTGTATATGTTGTATGTGTTTGCTGTGTGTGTATATGTTGATATAGTGCTTGCATGCAGTGTGTTTTGTTATAGTGTTTGCTGCAGTGTATATATGTGTATAGGTGTATGCTGTGTGTGTATATGTTGTATAGTGTATGCTTAGTGTGTATAGCTATGTTGTCGTGTGTATATGTTGTTTGTGCTATGCTGTAGTGTGTATGTTGTATAGTGCTAGCTGTAGTGTGTATATGTTGTATAGTGCTATGCTGTAGTGTGTATATTTGGTGTTATAGTGCTATGCTGTAGTGTGTATGTTGTTTAGTGCTATGCTGTAGTGTGTTATATGTTGTATAGTGCTGTATAGTGTAGTGTGTATGTTGTATAGTTGCTATGCTGGTGTGTATTGTTGTATAGTGCTATGCTGTAGTGTTGTATATGTTGTATAGTGTATGCTGAGTGTATATGTTGTATAGTGTTATGCTGTAGTGTGTTAATGTTGTATAGTGTACTTGTAGTGTGTATATGGGTTATAGTGCTATGCTGAGTGTGTATTGTTGTATAGTGCTATGCTGTAGTGATGTTTATGTTGTATAGTGTTTGTGTCGTGTGTTTGTTAGTGTTATGCTGCAGTGTGTATATGTTGTATAGCTGCTTGATTCTGTGTGTTTGTATATGTTGTATAGTGTTATGCTGTAGTGTGTAGTTGTTGATAGTGCTATGCTGCTGTGTGTATATGTTGTATAGTGCTATGCTGCGTGTGTGTATGTTGTATAGTGTTATGCTGCGTGTGTATGTTGTATAGTGTATGCTGTAGTGTGTATGTTGATAGTGTTGCTGAGTGTGTATGTTGTATGTGCTTATGCTGTGTGTTATATGTTGATATAGGGCTATGCTGTGTTGTATATGTTGTATAGTGCTATGCTGTAGTGTGTATGTTGTATAGTGCTGCTGTAGTGTGTATTTTTGTTAGTGTTATATGTATGTGTTATGTTGATAGTGTATGCTTTAGTGTGTATGTTGTATAGTGTATGCTGCGTGTGTTGTTGTATAGTGTTATGCTGCAGTGTGTATGTTGTATAGTGCTATGCTGTAGTGTGTATGTTGTATAGTGCTATGCGCAGTGGTTAGTTGTATAGTGCTATGCTGTAGTGTGTATGTTGTATAGTGCTTATGCTCAGTGTGTATTTGTATAGTGCTATGCTGTGAGTGTGTATGTTTGTTATAGTGCTATGCTGTCAGTGTGTTTTAAGTGCTAGCTGTAGTGTGTATGTTGTATGTGTTATGCCTGGCAGTGTGTATGTTTTTTTGGATTAGTGTATGCTTGTAGTGTGTATGATGTATTAGTGCTATGCTGCAGTGTGTATCTTGTATGTTTATGCTGCAGTGTATATATGTTGTATAGTGCTATGCGTAGTGTTGTATATGTTTTTTTGTATAGTGCTATGCTGTTTATGTTGTATAGTGCTATGCTGTAGTGTGTTATGTTGTTTAGTGCTATGCTGTAGTGTGTATGTTGTATAGTGTTATGCTGCAGTGTGTATGTTGTATAAGTGTTATGCTGTTAGTGTGTATATGTTGTATGAGTGCTATGCTGAGTGTGTATAGTGCTATGCTGTAGTGTGGTATATGTTGTATGTTCGTATCTGCAGTTGTGTATGTTGTATAAGTGTATGCTGCAGTGTGTATATGTTGTTTAGTGTTATGCTGCTAGTGTGTATTGTTGTATAGTGTATGCTGTAGGGTATGTTGTATAGTGCTATGCACTAGTGTGTATTTGTAAGTGCTATGCTGCAGTTGATGTTGGTATAGTTTATGCTGCTAGTGTTGTATCTTTGTTTATGAGTTGCTATGCTTGTAGTGTGTATATCGTTGCGTATAGTGCTATGCTGTAGTGTGTATTTGTATAGTGCTATGCTGTAGTGTGTATTGTGTATAGTGCTATGCTGTAGTGTGTATTATATTGCTATAGTGCTATGCTGATTGTGTATGTTGTATAGTGCTATGCTGCGGTGTGTATGTTGTATAGTGTTATGCTGTCCAGTGTGTATGTTGTATAGTGTTATGCAGTGGTGCTATATGTTTGTATTAGTGCTATATACTTCCAAAGTTGTGGCACAATGGCTTAAGGATAACAAAGTCAAGGTATTGGAGTGGCCATCACAAAGCCCTGACCTCAATCCTATAGAAACATTTTGGGCAGAACTGAAAAAGCGTGTGCGAGCAAGGAGGCCTACAAACCTGACACCAGCTCTGTCAGGAGGAATGGGCCAAAATTCACCTAACTTATTGTGGGAAGCTAGTGGAAGGCTACCTGAAACGTTTGACCCAAGTAAAACAATTTAAAGGCAATGCTACCAAATACTAATTGAGTGTATGTAAACTGTTGACCCACTAGGAATGTGATGAAAGAAATAAAAGCTGAAATAAATCATTCGCTCTCCTATTATTCTGACATTTYACATTCTTAAAATAAAGTGGTGATCCTAACTGACCTAAGACAGGGAATTTTTACTAGGATTAAACGTCAGGAATTGTGAAAAACTGAGTTTAAATGTATTTGTCTATGGTGCATGTAAACTTCCGACTTCAACTGCAGCATAGCACTATACAACATATACACTGCAGCATAACACTATATATCATATACACTGCAGCATAGCACTATACAACATATACTGCTCACATGATCATTCAGAGAAGTAAGGGATATACACACACCTGTCTAGAGAGTTAACACGGGTGTGTTAACCTGATTCACACCGCACCCTCACACACTCCTCAGCCTCACATGATCATGCGTTAGCTGCACTGTGGTGATAAGCCCGGTGGCTGAGGAGAACAGACTCTATGGGATGATGTTACTAAGGAGTATCATTTGTGAAAGTAGCACTTTGTTCCCTCCCCCTTGTCTTTTCATTGTCTGGATCCCTCTTTCGTGTAAGTTCATACTCAAGCGGTGTTCCACACACTATGGGTTCCAGCACGCAACCACCTACACACGCAGGCATACATACAAAGAAACACACTTCAACAGAGACACACACTTGTACACACACAAGAAGATAAACTCAGTCACTCACTCAAACCCATTACACACAACAGACAACAGATCAACGTTCAACAACCATGCGCCCAACAGGACATTTGCGTCCCTCCGCCCCCCCTCCCTCCCTCCTCCTACCCTCCGTCTCTCCACTGCCAGTACGTTTTGCATTAAGATTGGCAGGTTGCGTGAGCCTGCGCCTCATCCCTACGCGGTAACGTGCCAACAGCGAGCTGCAGGGAAAAATACTCCAAACTGATCCAAAGCCATGGAGAGGGGTAAACTCCTCAAACCCCCCATCCTCACTACAGCACCAGCCCAGAGAGGCAAACTTCTTCTCCCTCCCTCCTCCCTCCCTCCCCCCTCCTCTCCCTCCCCGCCCTCCTTTTGTTTTGGGAGTGGAGGAGAGGGAGAGATAAAGAGAAAGACAGTGATTTAAATAACAGACGGTCCTCTCTCCACCTCGGACAGTACTTGGCTGGGAGGCTGAGGGGACTTGCATGGACGCAGACGGGACTGGGCGTCGGGGCAGGGAAGGGGTTAATGACACCATTTTGGGCCTAATGGCCCCACGGAGCTATCCTGATCTCAGCCCCATTACATCAGATGCATTAAATATAGTCTGCACGACGCTGCAGACAACCTGCTTCTCCTCACAGCACGCTAATCGCAGGGTGGCATGTCCCCCCATCTCCCAGGTCTCCCCCTCCTGAAGGCCTCCCTAGCAAAGGAGAGAATAAAGGAGGGGGACAGAGTGAGAAAGGAGAGAGAGCAATGCGCGTGGTGTGTGTGTGGTTCCTCTTATCACGGAAACCCACTGCCTCCTCTCGAAGACCTAGTTGACCAAAATATCAGGTTTCAAACTAGTCATTCACGAGACTGCTCTTCTCTGTGTCACGGAGGCGCCCGCACTGCTAAAGCTAACTCTCCTCTCTGCCCATCCTTCAGACTCAATAGCGGCTCTCTTGAACTGTGAACCATCAGATCCTCCTCCACACCCCTCAGCTGCATCTCCGGCGCGGCCACGCTTGGATTGCGTCTAGCCTGACAGGTCGCTCCTACCAGGTGCGTCGGCGAGAATCTGTCTCCCGCACCACGTGCTCCACACACTGGTGTCCCCCAGGGCTCTGTTCTAGGCCCTTCCTATTCTCGCATACACCAAGTCACTTGGCTCTGTCATATCCTCACATCAGCTCTCATACATTGCTAGGCAGACGACACACAATAACCGCCTTTCCCCCCCTCTGATAACCAGGTGGCGAATCGCATCTCTGCATGTCTGGCAGACATATCAGTGTGGATGACGGATCACCACCTCAAGCTGAACCTCGCAAGACGGAGCTGCTCCCTCCCGGAAGGACTGCCCGTTCCATGACTCCGCCATCACGGTTGACAACTCCATTGTGTCCTCCTCCCAGAGCCTAAGAACCTTGGCGTGATCCTGGAAACACCCTGTCGTCTCAATCACATCAAGGCGGTGACCGTCTTCCGTGTAGGTTCATGCTCTACATACATCCGCAGAGTACGACCTGTTCACACAGGAAGCGCGCAGTCCTAATCCAGCATTGTCATCTCCGTCGGATTATTGCAACTCGCTGTTGGCTGGCGTCCCTGCCTGTGCCATTTAAACCCCTACAACTACCAGAACGCCGCAGCCCGTCTGGTGTTCAACCTTCCAAGTTCTTCACGTCACCCCGCTCCCGCTTCTCCCTGGCCCATTGAAGCCTGCATCCGCTACAAAGACCATGGCTTGCCTACGGAGCTTGAGGGAACGGCACCTCCGACCTTCAGCTCTGATCAGGCCCTACACCCAAACAAGGCACTGCGTTCATCCACCTCTGGCCTGCTCGCCTCCCTACCTCTGAGGAAGTACAGTTCCCGCTCAGCCCAGTCAACTGTTCGCTGCTGCGGCACCCCAAGGGTGAACAAACTCCCTCACGACGCACAGGTCAGCGGAGTCACAGCGGAGTCAATCACCACCTTCCGGAGACACCTGAAACCCCACCTCTTTAAGGAATACCTAGGATAAAGTAATCCTCCTAACCCCACCCCTCCCCCTTAAAAGAGTTAGATGCACTATTGTAAAGTGGTTGTTCCACTGGATTTCATAAGGTGAATGCACCAATTTGTAAGTCGCTCTGGATAAAAGCGTCTGCTAAATGACTTAAATGTAAATGTAAATGTAGTCTAGCGTTGGCTTAATTTAATAAAGTTAGTTAGCCTAGCTCTGGTCTATCATCGACAGTGTGGCTAATTCTATAAATCAACATGGCTAGCATTTGGTTAACCGATAGCTATTAGGTACACCAGTGTGGCTAGCTTATAGCTTGGCTAACATGATAAATCAGTTTGGCTACTGGAGAGCTGGCTGCTTGAAGAGCCCAGCTGGCCTCAGTTAGCCTCAGTGTTCCTGAGAGACGACCTGGCAGGGCAGGTATGGGGTGTAAATCCCTACACGAACCTTCACATTAATGTACACTACCACGCAGGCATGGACAGACACACACGTGCGCACACACACAAGCACGAACGTGTGTATGCACGCATGTGCGAGCTCGCACACACACACTCTTGATGGCACTCATAACTCAATATTTTGTCGATCCGCTGGACAGGGTTGATGAGAGCGGTTAATAAATAGCAGCATAGCATCTCCGTCTGATTGATGCACACTGAGGGAGGGAGTCGGACCATTAGAAGACCCATAGAGCATTTCCTGTACACACACACCATCTTTCTCTCTCTGTTCCCCAAACTCTGCCAGCTGCAAGAAGCACCAAACAAACAGCAAGCCCAATAAAGGGGAGCATAAATCTGCTGCTAGTAGAACAGTGTGTGTGTGTGAAGGCACAGACATCCATGGAGTCTAACACTCATGGCTTGTTCTCTGCAGACATCCACAAACAAGGAGAAAAATGCTCACATTTTCCACTGTTATTATTACTATATCTAGTGTCACAGCTGTGTCATTATTCTTGTAAGTAGTGTAAGAAAGGCTAAAAGTAATCCATGTGTTGAGGTGGAGGAGGGAGAGGTGGAGGTGGAGGGGGGCCCATCAATCTCTCAGCAGATTAGGAGGAGTTGTAAACATCGCTATGCAGTGACCCGGGCCCCCCTAACAGGCCCATGGAGCTGGGGCTGTAGTAGTTGGGCTGTGTTGGGTTGTGCTTTGTGATCTGGGTTGGTACTTTGGCCTGTGCTGGGCTGAACTGACATGGCAAGGCTTGGATGTGTTCTGGGATGTACTGGGTTGTGCTGGGGGCTGGAGGTGAGGAGGTAAGGAGCTGGAGGTGAGGAGCTGGAGCTCCCAGATAGGAGCTGTAGGGATGAGCTGACCCTGTTTAGAACACCTCGCCAAGGTGGAGGGGGTGGGGGCGCTGACCCCGTACAAACCAACCCCTCCCTTGGCCTTGTCCACCCCTCCCAATGGGCAATCCATCATACCAAACACACACATACAACCGTCTGCCAGACCTAAAACTATATCTGCAGATAAAAGTCTTTAAGAGGGAGTAGAGAGACAAAATGTCAAGGGCTCCTTGGGAGCAAAATGATGTGCATCTCTTTCTAATAAAGCCTGGCCCACTGCATTAAATTACACGCTATCAAACAGAACCAAGACTCAGGCCCATAAAAGAGCTGCTTTGAAATGTCCCATGGCACCGCATAGTCTGAGCTTCCTTAATCACACTGAGACTCACACACACGCTCTGCTCAGACCCTCTGTCTGTCTGCCCACTGTCTCAGAGAGAGAGACATACACACAAACACACACGCTTGCATGAATGCACACACACAAGCGCACTGATCCACTTTTCACAGTTTTTTTGTGTAACCAGTCACCTGTGAGGAGAGCATATCTGTGTGCAAAACTCAAGCACCCTATTCTCAGTCTCTGGTCAAAACTAGTGTACTACATAAGGAATAGGGTGTAATTTAAGACGCARCTTGTGTATTTTTATCCCGGCAATAGGAACTTATTCAGTAAGATTGTAAAATAAACTAGCAGTCAGGAAGGCCTAGTTCATCAGCACTGGAAGAGGTCTCCACAGAATCCCTTTCACATTACTTTCTCTCTGCCTCTCTTTGCTTTGGCACTTTTTCGTCAAAGTGAGGGTATTCCGAGGTTAAAGAATTCAGGAGCCGGCTTGTGTGTGAGAAAGAGAGAGCGAGAGAGAAAGAGAGAGCAAGTGTGTGTGATGCAGAGCATTCTAGAGGGAGCCAGGATTGCGTCCCCTCAGTGAAATTCAATGCCATAATAACACTGTATCCATAACACATCCCAACTACGTTTCTGTCTGTCAAAAGAAATGACACAATAAAGGCTCCAACTCCTGTCTACCTAGAGACCATCTTTCAGTCTCCGCTAAACGTGAAACATTAAGCCATTCTTAGAAACTGTCTATAATAACACACAATAGTCTGTATATAGAAGTAAAAGCTGGAGATAAACATAGGCTGGTGAAAAGCAGGCCATCTCTCTGCATTGTAATATAGGCTTGGCTCCCAAAGACACAGAGCCTTGGCCTGGGGGTTGTATCGAGTGGCACAAGTCAGAGATTTGGCAGGAAGGGAGAGGGTAATGATATACACATGGCTTCATGCTGGAGCCTCAACACAGTAACCATAGACACATGCTGGGGCCTCCTGGGACTCATCAGCCAGCTGAGGGCACTACTCAGCTGGGGGCGCTTACTCAGTTGGGGGCGCTACTCAAGCCGGGGGCGCTACTCAGCCGGGGGCGCTGACCAGTTAGGGCGCTACTCAGCCAAGGGGGCCACTCAGCCAGGGGGCACTACTCAGCTAGCGGGCACTTACTCAGCTGGGGGCGCTACTCAGGCCAAGGGGGGCCACTAGCCAAGGGGCCTACTCAGCTAAGGGGCACTACTACAGCCTGGGGGCACTACTCAGTAGGGGCACTACTCAGTTGGGGGCACTACTCAGTTAGGGGCACTAACTCAGCTGAGGGGAACTACTCAGTATAGGGGCGCTACTCAGTTAGGGGCCTACTCAGTTAGGGGCGCTGACTCAGTAGGGCGCGCTAGACCTCAGGGGGCACTACTCAGTTAGGGCACTTACTCAGTTAGGGCACTACTTCAGTTAGGGCACTAACTCAGCTTAAGGGGCCACTACTCAGCTAGGGCATACTCAGTTGGGCACTACTCAGCTGAGGCACTACTCAGCTGGGGGCGCTAACTCAGTTGGGGCGCTACTCAGCCGGGGCGCTACTCAACCGGGGGCGCTACTCAGTAGGGGCGCTACTCACCAAGGGGGCCATCAGCCAAGGGGGCAACTAACTCAGCTAGGCACTAACTCAGCTGGGGCGCTACTCAAGCCAAGGGGGCCACTCAGCAAAGGCGGCACTGACTGCAGCTAGGGGCACTACTCAGCCTGGGACTACTCAGTAGGGGCACTACTCAGTTGTGGGGCACTACTCAGTTAGGGGCACTACTCAGCTGAGGGGCTACTCAGCTAGGGGCGCTACTCAGTTAGGGCCCTACTCAGTAGGGGCGCTACTCAGTAGGGCGCTACTCAGTTAGGGGGCACTACTCAGTTAGGGGCACTACTCAGTTAGGGGCACTACTCAGTTAGGGGCACTACTCAGTTAGGGGCACTACTCAGCTAAGGGCACTACTCAGTTGGGGCACTATCAGTGGGCCTCCAGTTGGGGCACTACTCAGTTAGGGGCACTACTCAGTTAGGGGCCAGCTACTCATTTAGGGGCGCTACTCAGTTAGGGCGCTACTCAGTTAGGGGCGCTTACTCAGTATTAGGGCGCTACTCAGTTAGGGGCGCTACTCAGTTAGGGGGGCGCTACTCAGTTGAGGCGCTTGCGCTACTCGGGGGCGCCTCACTCTTGGGGGCTGTACTCAGTTGCCTACAGTGGGGCCTACTCAGTTGGGGGCGCTAACTCAGTTGGGGCGCTACTCAGCTGGGGGCCGCTACTCAGCTGGGGCGCTACTTCAGTTGGGGCGCTACTCAGTTGGGGCCTACTCAGTTGGGGGCCGCTACTCAGTTGGGGGCTCTACTTCAGTTGGGGGCCACTACTCAGTTGGGGGCACTACTCAGTTGGGGGCACTACTCCAGTTGGGGGCACTACTCAGCTAAGGGCACCACTCAGCTAAGGGCACCACTACTCCAGCTAGGGGCACACTCAGCTAAGGGCCCACTCAGCTAGGCACCACTCAGCTAGGGGCACCACTCAGCTAAGGGCACTCTCAGCTAGGGGCACCACTCAGTTGGGGGCACTACTCAGCTAGGGGCACCACTCAGTTGGGCATACTCGCTAGGGGCACCACTCAGCTAAGGGCACCACTCAGCTGGGGCACCACTCAGCCTGGGGGCAACTACTCCAGCTACGGGCACCATCAGCTAGGGGCACCACTCAGTTAGGGGCACTATCAGCTAAGGGCACCACTCAGCTAAGGGCACCACTCAGCCCGAGGCACTACTCAGCTTAAGGGCACTACTCAGCCTAGGGGCACTACTCAGCAGGGGCACTCATCAGCCAGGGCACTACTCAGCAGGGGCACTACTCAGCAGGGGCACTACTCCAGCTAGGGGCACTACTCAGCTTAGGGGCACTACTCAGGCAGGGGCACTACTCAGCGGGGGCACTACTCAGCTGGGGCACTACTGCAGCTAGGGGCACTACTCAGCTAGGGGGCACTACTCAGCTAGGGGCAACTCAGCAGGGCCTACTCAGTTAGGGGCACCACTCAGCCAGGGGCACTACTCAGCGGGCACTACTAGCTGGGGCACACTCAGCCAGGGCACACTCAGCTAGGGGCACACTCAGCTAAGGGCACTACTCAGCTGAGGGCACTACTCACAGTAGGGGCACTACTCAGCTAGGGCACTACTCAGCTAGGGGCACTACTCCAGGGGCACACTCAGTAGGGGCACCACACCTCAGCAGGGGCACTACTCAGCCGGGGCACTACTCAGCTAGGGGCACTACTCAGCAGGGGCACTACTCAGCTAGGGCACTACTCAGCTAAGGGCACACTCAGCTGAGGGCACTACTCAGCTAGGGCACTACTCAGCTAGGGGCACTACTCAGCTAGGGGCACTACTCAGCTAGGGGCACTACTCAGCTAGGGGCACCACTCAGCTAGGGGCACCACTCAAGCCAAGGGCACTACAGCTACAAGCGCCTACAGGGGGCACTACTCAGTTGGGGGACGAACTCAGTTGGGGCACTACTCCAGTTGGGGGCACTACTTCAGTTGGGGGCACTACTCAGTTGAGGGCACTACTAGTTAGGGGCACACTCAGTTAGGGGCACTACTCATTAGGGGTACCACTCATTTACGCCTACTCAGTTGGGGGCCACTACTCAGTTAGGGGCACAATACTCAGTAGGGCACTACTCAGTTGGGGCACTACTCAGTTGGCACTACTCAGTTAGGGGCACTAGCTCAGTTAGGGGCACTACCTCAGCCAGGGGCGCTACTCAGGCCAGGGGCGCTTACTCACTAAGGGCAACTTACTCAGTTGGGGCACTACTCAGTTGGGGGCACTTACTCATTGGGGGTACTACTCAGTTGGGGGCACTACTCAGTTAGGGCACTACTCAGTTAGGGGACTACTCAGTTTAGGGGGCACTAACTCAGTTGGGGGCACTCTCAGTTGGGGGCACTACTCAGTTAGGGGCACTACTTCGTTGGGGGCACTACTCAGTTGGGGGCACTACTACATTGGGGGTACTACTCAGTTGGCGGTACTTATCCAGTTGGGGGCACTACTCAGGTGGGGCACTACTCAGTTAGGGGCACTTACTCAGCTGGGGGCATACTCAGTTTGGGGTACTACTCAGTTGGGGCACTGTGGCTACTCAGTGGGGGCCACTACTCGAGTAGGGCCACTACTCAGTTAGGGCACTACTCATTCAGGGGCCACTACTCAGTTGGGGGCACTACTCAGTTAGGGGCACTACTCACGTAGGGGGCACTACTCAGTTGCGGGGGCCATTTTTAAAACTACTCAGTTGGGGGCACTAGCTCAGGCACACTCAGTTGGGGGCACTACTCAGTTAGGGGCACTACTCAGTTAGGGGCACTACTCATTAAGGGGCACTACTCCAGCTGAGGGCACTACTCCGTTAGGGGCACTACTCCAGTTAGGGGCGCTACTCAGCTGAGGCATACTCACTGGGGGCGCTACTCAGTTGGGGCGCTACTCAGCTGGCGGGCGCTACTCAAGCGGGGGCTGCATAGTTAGGGCTACCTCAGAGGGGGCGCTACTCAAAGCAAGGGGGCCTCACTCTCAGGGGCCTATCAGTGGGCCACTACTCAAGCTGGGGGCGCTACTCAGCCAAGGGGGCCACTCAGCCAAAGGGCGCAACTACTCAGCTAGGGCACTATCAGCGGGGGCACTACTCAGTTAGGGCCACTAACTCAGTTTGGGGGCACTACTCAGTTTAGGGGCCACTACTCAGCTGAGGGCACTACTCAGCGTAGGGCGCTACTCAGTTAGGGGCGGCTACTCAGTTAGGGGCGCACTCTCAGTAGGGGCGCTAGTTTTGGGGCTACCCGTAGGCACTACGTAGGCTACTCAGCTAGGGCACTACTCAGTTGGGGCACTACTCAGTTAGGGGCACTACTCAGTTAGGGGCACTACTCAGTTAGGGGCACTACTCAGTTAGGGCACTACTCAGTTAGGGGCGCTACTCAGTTAGGGGCGCTACTCAGTTAGGGGCGCTACTCAGTTAGGGGCGCTACTCAGTAGGGGCGCTACTCAGTTAGGGGCGCTACTCAGTTTGGGGGCGCTACTCAGTTGGGGGCGCTACTCAAGTTGGGGGCGCTACTCAGTGGGGGCGCTACTCAGTTGGGGCGCTACTCATTGGGGGCGCTACTCAGCTGGGGGCGCTACTCAGCTGGGGCGCTACTCAGTTGGGGCGCTACTCAGTTGGGGCGCTACTCAGTTGGGGGCGCTACTCAGTGGGGGCTCTACTCAGTTGGGGCACTACTCAGTTGGGGGCACTACCTCAGTTGGGGCACTACTCAGTTGGGGCACTACTCAGTTGGGGCACTAAGTTAGGGGCACTACTCAGTTAGGGGCCTACTCAGTTAGGGGAACTACTCAGTTAGGGGAACTACTCAGCTGGGGGAACTACTCAGTTAGGGGCACTACAGTTGGGGGCACTACTCCGCTGGGGGAAGTACTCAGCTGGGGGAACTACTCAGCTGGGGACTACTCAGCTGGGGGAACTACTCAGCTGGGGGAACTACTCAGCTGGGGGAACTCCTCAGTTAGGGGCACTACTCAGTTAGGGGCACTACTCAGTTAGGGGTACTACTCAGTTAGGGGTACTACTCAGTTAGGGGTACTACTCAGTTAGGGGCACTACTCAGTTGGGGGCACTACTCAGTTAGGGGCACTACTCAGCTGGGGGCGACTACTCAGTTGGGGCACTACTCAGTTAGGGTCACTACTCAGCTGGGGCACTACTCAGCTGGGGCACTACTCAGCTGGGGCAACTACCTCATTAGGCACTACTCAGCTGGGGCACTACTCAGTTGGGCGCGCTACTCAGCTAGGGGCACTACTCAGCTGGGGCACTACTCAGTTAGGGGCACTACTCAGTTGGGGCACTACTCCGCTGGGGGAACTACCTCAGCTGGGGACTACTCAGCTAGGGGGCGCTAACTCAGTTAGGGGCACTACTCAGTTAGGGGCGCTACTCATTAAGGGGCCTACTCAGTTAGGGCACTACTCAGTTAGGGGCACTACTCAGTTTAGGGGCACTACTCAGCTAGGGCACTACTCAGTTGGGGGCACTACTCAGTTAGGGGCACTACTCAGTTAGGGGCACTACTCAGTTAGGGGCACTACTCAGTTAGGGGCACTACTCAGTTAGGGGCCTACTCAGTTAGGGGCGCTACTCAGTTAGGGGCGCTACTCAGTTAGGGGCGCTACTCAGTTAGGGGGCTACTCAGTTAGGGGCGCTACTCAGTTGGGGGCGCTACTCAGTTGGGGGCGACTACTCAGTTGGGGGCGCTACTCAGTTGGGGCGCTACTCAGTTGGGGCGCTACTCAGTTGGGGCGCTACTCAGCTGGGGCGCTACTCAGCTGGGGGCCTACTCAGTGGGGCCTACTCAGTTGGGGCGCTACTCAGTTGGGGCGCTACTCAGTTGGGGGCTTACTCAGTTGGGGGCACTACTCAGTTGGGGGCACTACTCAGTTGGGGCACTACTCAGTTGGGGGCACTACTCAGTTGGGGGGCACTACTCAGTTAGGGGCACTACTCAGTTAGGGGCCTATCAGTAGGGGAACTACTCAGTTAGGGGAACTACTCAGCTGGGGAACTCTCAGTTAGGGGCACTACTCAGTTGGGGCACTACTCCGCTGGGGGAAGTACTCAGCTGGGGGAACCTACTCAGCTGGGGGAATACTCAGCTGGGGCTACTCAGCTGGGGGAACTACTCAGCTGGGGGAACTACTCAGTTAGGGGGCACTACTCAGTTAGGGGCACTACTCAGTTAGGGTACTACTCAGTTAGGGGTACTACTCATTAGGGTACTACTCAGTTAGGGGCACTACTCAGTTGGGGGCACTACTCAGTTAGGGGCACTACTCAGCTGGGGGCACTCTCAGTTGGGGGCACTACTCAGTTAGGGTCACTACTCAGCTGGGGCACTACTTCAGCTGGGCACTACTCAGCTGGGCACTACTCAGTTAGGGGCACTACTCAGGCTGGGGCACTACTCAGTTGGGCGGCGCTACTCAGCTAGGGCACTACTCAGCTGGGGCACTACTCAGTTTAGGGGCACTACTCAGTTGGGGGCACTACTCCGCTGGGGAACTACTCAGCTGGGGGAACTACTCAGCTGGGGGAACTACTCAGCTGGGGGAACTACTCAGCTGGGGGAACTACTCAGTTAGGGGCACTACTCATTAGGGGCACACTCATTAGGGTCTACTCAGTTAGGGTACTACTCAGTTAGGGACTACTTCAGTGGGCACTACTCACGTTAGGGGCACTACTCAGCTGGGGCCACTACTCGTTGGGGCACTACTCAGTTAGGGGCACTACTCAGCTGGGGCACTACTCAGTTAGGGGCACTACTCAGCTGGGGCACTACTCGCTGGGCACTACTCAGTTAGGGGCACTACTCAGCTGGGGCACTACTCAGTTGGGGGCGCTACTCAGCTAGGGGCACTACTCAGCTGGGGCGACTAGGTCACTACTCAGTTGGGGCACTACTCAGTTGGGGGGCACTACTCAGTTGGGGGCACTACTCAGTTGGGGGCACTACTCAGTTGGGGGCACTACTCAGTTGGGGGCACTACTCAAGTTGGGCAACTGACTCAGTTTGGGGCACTACTCAGTTAGGGGCACTACTCAGTTGGGGCACTACTCAGTTGGGGGCACTACTCAGTTGGGGCACTACTCAGTTGGGGGCACTACTCAGTTAGGGCACTACTCAGTTAGGGCACTACTCAGCTAGGGGAACTACTCAGCTGGGGGAACTACTCAGCTGGGGACTACTCAGCTGGGGAACTACTCAGCTGGGGGAGCTACTCAGTTTGGGGCGCTACTCAGCTGGGGGCGCTACTCAGCTGGGGGCGCTACTCAGCTGGGGGCGCTACTCAGCTGGGGGCGCTACTCAGCTTGGGGGCACTACTCAGTTGGGGCACTCTCAGTTAGGGGCACTACTCAGTTAGGGGCACTACTCAGCTGGGGCACTACTCAGTTGGGGGCACTACTCAGTTAGGGGCACTACTCAGCTGGGGGCACTACTCAGTTGGGGGCACTACTCAGTTGGGGCAGCAGTAG
>NC_036841.1:7153206-7164424 GCF_002910315.2 Salvelinus sp. IW2-2015 | reverse complement strand
GGGACACAAGCTTGTGTGCCCGCCAGCAGAATTCAATTAGCACCACTCAGTTGGGGGCACTACACAGTTGGGGCACTACACAGCTACCGAGCACCACTCAGCTAAGGGCACACTCAGCCGGGGGCACCACTCAGCTAGGGGCACTACTCAGCTAAGGGCACCCTCAGCTAAGGGCGCCACTCAGCTGGGGGCGCTACTCAGCTAGGGGCACTACTCAGCCAGGGCACCACTCAGCCAGGGGCACCACTCAGCTAGGGGCACCACTCAGCTAGGGGCACTACTCAGCTAGGGGCACTACTCAGCTAGGGGCACTACTCAGCTACAGCTACTCAGCAGGGCACCACTCAGTTAAGGGCACCACTCAGCTAGGGCACCACTCAGCTAGGGGCACTACTCAGCTAGGGGCACTACTCAGCTAGGGCACTACTCAGCAGGGGCACTACTCAGCTAGGGGCACTACTCAGCTAGGGGCACTACTCAGCTAGGGGCACTACTCAGCTAAGGGCACCACTCAGCTAAAGGGCACCACTCAGCTACGAGCACCACTCAGCTGGGGCACCACTCAGCTAAGGGCACCACTCAGCTAAGGGCACCACTCAGTTAGGGTCACTACTCAGCTAGGGCCCTACTCGCTAGGGGCACTACTCAGCTAGGGGCACCACTCAGCTAGGGGCACTACTCAGCTGGGGCCACCACTCAGCTAAGGGCACCACTCAGCTAAGGGCACCACTCAGCTAGGGGCACCACTCAGTTAGGGGCCTACTCAGCTAGGGGACTACTCAGCTAGGGGCACTACTCAGCTAGGGGCACCACTCAGCTAGGGCACTACTCAGCTAGGGCATACTCAGCCTAGGGCACACTCAGCTACGACACGCACTCAGCGGGGCACCACTCAGCTGGGGGCACTACTCAGCTAAGGGCACACTCAGCTAAGGGCACCACTCAGCTAGGGGCACAATCAGCTGGGGCACTACTCAGCTAGGGGCACTCTCAGCTAGGGGCACTACTCAGCTAGGGCACTCACTCGCTAGGGGCACTACTCAGCTAGGGGCACTATTCAGCTAAGGGCCCACTCACTAAGGGCACCACTCAGCTACGAGCACCACTCAGCTGGGGGCACTACTCAGCCGGGGGCACACTCAGCTGGGGGCACCACTCAGCTAGGGGCACTACTCAGCTAAGGGCACCACTCAGCTGGGGCGCTACTCAGCTAGGGGCACTACTCCAGCCGGGGGCACCACTCAGCCGGGGCACCACTCAGCTAGGGGCACTACTCAGCTAAGGGCACCACTCAGCCAAGGGCACCACTCAGCTACGAGCACCACTCAGCTGGGGCACTACTCAGCCGGGGCACCACTCAGCTGAGGGCACTACTCAGCTAAGGGCACCACTCAGCTAAGGGCACCACTCAGCTAAGGGCACCACTCAGCCAGGGGCACCACTCAGCTAGGGGCACTACTCAGCTAAGGGCACCACTCAGCTAAGGCACCACTCAGCTACGAGCACCACTCCAGCTGGGGCACTACTCAGCCGGGTGCACCACTCAGCTGGGGGCACCACTCAGCTAAGGGCACCACTCAGCTAAGGGCACACTCAGCTAAGGGCAATACTAACCTAGGGCACCACTCAGCTGGGGGCACTACTCAGCTAGGGGCACCACTCAGCTAAGGGCACCACTCAGCTAGGGGCACCACTCAGCTAAGGGCACCACTCAGCTAGGGCACCACTCAGCTAGGGGCACCACTCAGCTAAGGGCACCACTCAGGTAGGGGCACCACTCGTTGGGCACTACTCAGCTAGGGGCACCACTCAGCTGGGGGCACTACTCAGCTAAGGGGACCACTCAGCTAAGGGCACCACTCAGCTAGGGCACCACTCAGCTAGGGGCACTACTCAGCTAGGGGCACTACTCAGCTAGGGGCACCACTCAGCTAGGGCACTACTCAGCCAGGGCACTACTCAGCTAAGGGCACCACTCAGCTAGGGCACCACTCAGCTAGGGGCACTACTCAGCTAGGGGCACTACTCAGCTAGGGGCACTACTCAGCTAGGGGCACTACTCAGCTTAAGGGCACCACTCAGCTAGGGGCACTCCTCAGCTAGGGGCACTACTCAGCTAAGGGCACCACTCAGCTAAGGGCACCACTCAGCTACGAGCACCACTCAGCTGGGGCACTACTCAGCCGGGGGCACCACTCAGCTGGGGGCACACTCAGCTAGGGGCACTACTCAGCTAAGGGCACCACTCAGCTGGGGGCGCTACTCAGCTAGGGGCACTACTCAGCCGGGGCACCACTCAGCCGGGGGCACCACTCAGCTGGGGCACCATCGCTAGGGGCACTACTCAGCTAGGGGCACTACTCAGCTAAGGCACCACTCAGCTAAGGGCACCACTCAGATACGAGCACCACTCAGCTGGGGGCACTACTCAGCCGGGGGCACCACTCAGCTGGGGGCACTACTCAGGGGGGCACCCTCAGCGAGGGCACTACTCGCTAAGGGACCACTCAGCTAAGGGCACCACTCAGCTAAGGGCACCAAACCCCCCCTCCCAGCACCACTCAGCCAGGGGCACCACTAGCAGGCACCACTCAGCCAGGGGCACCCACCATCAGCCAGGGCACCACTCAGCCAGGGGCAATACTCAGCTAGGGGCACCACTCAGCTGGGGGCACTACTCAGCTAGGGGCACCACTCAGCTGGGGGCACTACTCAGCTAAGGGCACCACTCAGCTAAGGGCACCACTCAGCTAGGGCACCACTCGCTAAGGACCACTCAGCTAAGGGCACCACTCAGAACGCGCACCACTCAGCTGGGGGCCTACTCAGCCGGGGCCACTCAGCTGGGGCCCTACTCAGCCGGGGGCACCACTCAGCTGAGGGCACTACTCAGCTAAGGGCACCACTCAGCTACGGACACTCAGCTAAGGGGCACCACTCAGCCTGGGGCACCACTCGCTAGGGCACTACTCAGCCAGGGGCACACTAGCCAGGGGCACCCCTCAGCCAGGGGCACCTCAGCCAGGGGCAATATACTCAGCTAGGGCACCACTCAGCTGGGGGCACTACTCAGCTAGGGGCACACTCAGCTGGGGCACTACTCAGCTAAGGGCACCACTCAGCTAAGGGCCACTCAGCTAGGCACCAACTCAGCTTAAGGCACCACTCAGCTAAGGGCACCACTCAGCTAGGGGCACCACTCAGCTAAGGGCACCACTCAGCTAGGGGCACACTCAGCTGGGGGCACTACTCAGCTAGGGGCACCACTCAGCTGGGGGCACTACTCAGCTAAGGGCACCCACTCAGCTAAGGGCACCACTCAGCTAGGGGCACCACTCAGCTAAGGGCACCACTCAGCTAGGGCACCACTCAGCTAGGGGCACCACTCAGCTAAGGGCACTACTCAGCTAGGGGCACCACTCAGTTGGGGCACTACTCAGCTAGGGCACCACTCAGTTGGGGGCACTACTCAGCTAGGGGCACCACTCAGCTAAGGGCACCACTCAGCTGGGGGCACCACTCAGCTGGGGGCACCACTCAGCTAGGGCACACTCAGCTAGGGGCCACTCAGTTAGGGGCACTACTCGCTAAGGGCACCACTCAGCTAAAGGGCACCACTCAGCCGGAGGCCACTACTCAGCTAGGGCACTACTCAGCCAGGGCACTACTCAGCCAGGGGCACTACTCAGCCAGGGGCACTACTCAGCCAGGGGCACTACTCAGCAGGGGCATATCAGCTAGGGCACTACTCAGCTAGGGGCACTACTCAGCCAGGGGCACTACTCAGCCAGGGCACTACTCAGCGGGCACTACTCAGCTGGGGCACTACTCAGCTAGGGGCACTACTCAGCTAGGGACTCTACTCAGCTAGGGGCACTCTCAGCTAGGGCACTACTCAGCTAGGGGCACTACTCAAGCCAGGGGCACTACTCAGTTAGGGGCCCCACTCAGCCAGGCACTACTCAGCAGGGGCACTACTCAGCTAGGGACTACTCAGCCGGGGCACTACTCAGCTAGGGGCACTACTCAGTAGGGCACTACTTCGCTGAAGGCACTACTCAGCTAGGGGCACTACTCAGCTGGGGCAACTCAGCTGGGGCACTACAGCTGGGGCACACTCAGCTAGGGGCACCACTAGCCAAGGGCACTACTCAGCTAGGGCACTACTCAGTTGGGGGCACTACTCAGCGGGGGCACCACTCAGCCGGGGCACCACTCAGCTGGGGGCACCACTCAGCTAGGGGCACTACTCAGCTAGGGGCACTACTCAGCTAAGGGCACCACTCAGCTAAGGGCACCACTCGATACAGACCCACTCAGCTGGGGCACCTACTCAGCCGGGGGCACCACTCAGCTGGGGGCACTACTCAGCCGGGGCACCACTCAGCTGAGGGCACTAGTACCGACTATACCTTTAGCAGCACTCAGCTGAGTCTCCTGCGGCCAACAGTAACAGCAGCAGAATGAGTTAGGGCCAGCCACCGGAGGACTGGGGGGGTCAAAGATCAGGGGGTGAGGTGGTGACACATCTCCCATAAGTGTGAAGTGTGTGTATTATTTTTTTGTGTGAAAGATAGTGTGTGTGTAGTACTCCATCTATGAGTGTGTGAAAAGTGTGTGTTTGTTTGTGTATGTGTGTGTGTGTTGGGGGGAGGGTTGAGAGAGAGCGAGAGAGGTTATTAATTCTCCTGAGCAGCGGCACTCGTGGCAGATTCTAATTAGATTACCCATCTCAGGGTAGAGATGTGAGCAAACAAGCCGTGCCAGGTTACCCCCCGTAACACTGAGGTGTGTGTGTGTAGAAAGAAGCTAATAGCAGCCCTCTATAGGACTGTCCCAAATTGACCCTGGTGTAGTACACACACTGTTTATTGGAAAGCATGGCAGGAGAGGACTGACTGGAGAAGCACTAACAACACATATATTTACTGCTGTCAAAGGGTAAAATGTCTGGCTCTTACTTTTTTACATAATACCTTAGTTCTCCTGCACACACAAACAGGCATCCACACTAATAAATAGGGCTGTGACGTAATTGAATAAAAAKAATATACATTCATTTTAGGATTTTTTGTTGTTGTATTAACTTTAATTTCATGTAGATACACGTTACCTAATAGCAGGGAGTGATTACAAATGATTATAAGTAATTATTTTGCTAACTTAGTCTGTTAAACTTTCATCTTTCCAACCTTGCTTTGGTGCTTAAGCAGCTAAGCTAGATGCTTGGGGTATAGAGCGGTATAGGCTATGGCACTTCAGTAAAAATAAAAATAAAGAATCTTTGGTGTGTGGACTTTCTTTTATACAATGCACATTTTCATTGCTTGCTGGTAAATAAATGAGTCGGTCTCCTTTAAAAAAAACAGCAGTCAATAAGGTTGTTTCTGGCCCTGAGGTCTATAATGCACTAATGTTGTGTCAAATGGACAATGTGCCAATCCACTCCAACTTGGAATGGTTTCATTTGATAAGGATTTTTTTCTTAATTTACAGTGCGTTCGGAAAGTATTCAGACCCGTTGTCACAGTCGTGTGTATAGGTGGCAGGGAAGTCAGGCGCAGGAGAATCAAAACTTGGTGAAATGGAGTAGTTTAATAACTTAAAACACATAACTCCAAAACCATGTAATACAAATGAAACAAAATGGGTACGAGGACCCGTCGCGCACCAAATACAAAAACACGTATACTGAACATAAAACAATCTCTGACAAAGACATGAGGGGAAACAGAAGGTTAAATACACAACAGGTAATGAATGGGATTAAAACCAGGTGTGTAGGAAGACAAGACAAACCAATGGAAAATGAAAAATGGATCGATGATGGCTAGAAGACCGGTGACGTCGACCGCCGAGCACCGCCCGAACAAGGAGAGGCTTCGACTTCGGCCGTGACACCCGTTGACTTTACCACACTTTGTTATGTTACAGCCTTATTCAAAAATGTCTAAATTGTTTTTTTCATCATCAATCTAAACACAATACCCAATAAAGACAAATCAAAAGCAGACATTTTTGCAAATGTATATAAAAGAATACAAAATATTGCATTTACATACACTACCAGTCAAATGTTTAGGCACAACTACTCATTCAAGGGTTTGCTTTAGTTTGACTATTTTCTACATTGTAGGATAATAGTGAAGACATCAAAACTATGAATTAACACATATGGAATCAAGTAGTAACCAAAAAAGTGTTAAATAAATCAAAATATATTTTAGATTCTTCAAAGTAGCCATCCTTTGCTTTGATGACAGCTTTCCACATTCTTGGCATTCTCTCAACCAGCTTCACCTGGAATGCTTTTCCAACAGGGAACACATATGAAAAGGTAGTGTGTGTCAACTAGGCAAATGAGAAAGCAAAAACAAAATCATACAAAGCAAGACTACACAGAGGTCCAAGGGAGTGGCGTAGACAGTCAGTGTGTTGGTATGGGACAAATTATATACAGATTATGTACACCGAGCTACAAAAGTATAGTGACAGTGACACATATGCCGAGCACTTGTAGGCTSCTTTTCCTTCACTGTGGTCCAACTCATCCCAAACCATCTCAATTGGGTTGAGGATGGGTGATTGTGGAGGCCAGGTCATCTGATACAGCACTCCATCACTCTCCTTCTTGGTCAAATAGCCCTTACACAGCCTGGAGGTGTGTTTTTGGTCATCGTCCTGTTGAAAAACAAATGATAGTCCCACTAAGCGCAAACCAGATGGATGGCGTATCACTGCAGAATGCTGTGATAGCCATGCTGGTTAAGTGTGCCTTGAAATCTAAATAAATCACAGACCGTGTCACCACGGCACCCACACACCATCACACCTCCTCCTCCATGCTTCACGGTAGGAACCACATATGCGAAGATCATCCGTTCACCTACTCTGCGTCTCACAAAGACACGGCAGTTGGAACCAAAAATCTCAMATTTGGACTCATCAGACCAAAGGACAGCTTTCCACCGGTCAAATGTCCATTGCTCGTGTTTCTTGGCACAAGCAATTCTCTTCTTATTGGTGTCCTTTAGTAGTGGTTTCTTTGCAGCAAATCAACCATGAAGGCCTGATTCATGCAGTCTCCTCTGAACAGTTGATGTTGAGATGCATCTGTTACTTGAAATCTGTGAAGCATTTATTTGGGCAGCAATGGACTGTCATTTCTCTTTGCTTATTTGAGCTGTTCTTGCCATAATATGGACTTAGTCTTTTACCAAACAGGGCTATCTTCTGTATACCACCCCTACCTTGTTACAACACAACTGATTGGCTCAAACGCATTAATAATGAAAGAAATTCCACAAATTAACTTTTAACAAGGCACACCTGTTAATTAAAATGCATTCCATTCCAATTATATGCATATTCTAGCATCTGGGCCTGAGAAATAGGCCCTTTACATTGGGAACGTTATTTTTCCAAACATAAAAGTCTGCCTCCTAGCGTCAAGAAGTTAAGTAGTACTTTCAAGTATTTTTACTTAAGTACTTTACACCACTGCAGACACACACATGAACGCACAAAAATKATGGCAAGACCATTACTTATTTGTGGACGCAAACAGATCCATCAAATTATGCCATTTGTGGAGGCAGTCAATAAATTTGTCAATGTCAAGAAGTAGAGCTTGTCTATGTGGAACAAAGAGGGGAGAGAGAAACTCTGGGGACCAGCCAAAATCTTAGACCCCTGCTCCTACCCCCTACCCCTTTCCTCACCCGTCCATCCCCCATTCTCCCCTCTCGCCCTGGCCTCTCCCCTGGTCCCCAGTAATAGCATAATGAACTTGGCAGCCCTGCTTGTTACGCCACTGAGCTTGGGCCATGTAAATAAGCGGTGAAAATTAAGTGAAACACCAATAAACAGTCGTCTTCAGCCCCCCCCCCCACACACACACGGAAGCATGCACACAAATGCAATAACACACACCAAATACATAAATTCAACATCTCTCACAGCCGTGCACAACAAACTTTGGGAAAAATGTGGAGGCTGCTTTGTGTGCTTTCAGGGTCAAATTAATAATTTAGCTGAATGTAGAACCTTTTACTGACATTGATATTAATAACATTTCTTAACAAACTCTATATACAGTACCTCACTCACTTTCTCTTTGCATCTCTGATCCTTATTTTTTATACCTCCTCATTTCTCTTTTAAAACATTTCACTCCTTAGAATTACCCGCATCTTGCCTCCCATTACATCCTCTCTCTCTTTCCTTGTGTGTGGAGGTAGTGATTTAGTGGTGTGGGGAGTGATGACTGTCAGAGGGCCTGGCATGGCACTGTCTCAGGCTGTCATACATCTTACCCTACACCAGACCAGAGAGGGGGAGTGAGGGGAAGGGGTGAGGAGTTTGGAGAGAGCACAGAAGGGGGGTAACGACCATCTTTTATGGAGACCAATTCTCCCAGCCCCACTCTCCAGCCAACTTCACAGGATATATTGGACAGATCCACACTACATTTCTCCATCAACCGTTCCCCCTTTTATTTTTACTCTTTTTCACGCTCTCTCCATTCACTTTCCAACATGGCAAGCCTGAAGCCCAGCTCCAGAGAGGTGTAAAAGTAATACCATGTCAACAAGTGCCTCTCACTCTGACCGATATTACACACACACCTAATAGTCCAACACACAGACACAGACACACACACACACACACACACACACACACACACACACAACGGAAGTGCAGTCAATCATCTGAAAAAAGACCGTGAAACACATACACTTTTCCACCAGCCGTGCCAACAAAAGTCCAAGCACAGCAAACCAACACCTGGTAATGACTGTCCCTCCACATCCTTACCTGAAGACACACTATTATAAAATAGAGAAAATAGGAGGCTGCTTTAACAGGGACATTATTTTTTATTTGATGCAGGTTGATGTAGCATTCCACTGTCCTGCAACGATCATTTAAGACCAGGACTTGAACCTGCCTGCAGTGCCAGCCTGTGTTATTACCATGCAAACTGGAGAGACATACATTTGATGGCTGTTTTAACTGGCTGAGAAGTAGAGGCTGTTAAAACCAGAATGTGCCCACTTTTTTAAAAACATTTCATAGGCAGCCTCACCCAGACGTGTTAAAAGGAGAAGTAAAAATTATTTAAAAGAAAACAGAGAAAATGTGTGAAGGAAGAGAGGCTTGACTTAAGTGGTAAGATAGACCCCAAAGTGCCCTTTTCACTGCTTAAACTCTCTACCTCTCTAAACTGGAGCTGGGGGCAGAGAGCGAGCGAGAGAGAAAGAGAACATGTAGAGAGTTTGGCTCATAAGGGGAGGAGAAAGGTGGAGAAAAGGGAGAATGAGTGGAGTGAGAGAAAGTCTCCACCTTTTTTCACAAATTGAGTTAATTTGATAGTTATCTTCATACTTTTGATCTAATGAACTGTCTTTAACTGCTATGACAAGATTGTTGTACCTGTAAACTGCATGGCAATAAAGCATATTTTACCTTTTTGAGAGAGAGCGAGAGAAGAAGGAGATCGAGGAGACAAAGTAGGAGCATGTGGAGTATGTCAGGCAGAGCGAGAGAAAGAGAGAGAGAGAGAGTGGAGGAGCCCAGCCCAGTTGCCTGGGGAGAAAACTGCTCTGCAGTTGCTGACTCAGGACTCTCTTTGTTTCACTGCGCTCTCTCTCCCTCGCCCGCTCTATCTCTCTCTCCCACTCTCTCCCTCTGGTGTGTAACCCCCCCACATCTGCTGTTTTTCCATGCAGCTCTCCTCTCTCTCTTTCTTTCCCCCTGTCCCACTCGTGCAGCCTGCCCTCTCACTTTTACAGTGACATTTTTGCCATCTGCATTCCGCTAACCATCATAGCTCATGTGATGAAAACAGATAAAGCAGAAAATACATCTACAATAGTTTTCTCTGCCCTTTTCATGCTCCACTAAGAGCACTTCAGGACTCGAACCAGCGTTAAGTTTAGAGGCTTTTTATATTGCTCCAGCAGCAGGGAGAGTTTCCAGGCCAGCATTTAGCAGCCAGGCAGGGCACACTGGAGTGGCACAGCCTGGAGAATAGAGACTGATACTTTATAGGGAGGGAGGGAGAAACACAGATGCCAGCCTTACAGGGTCTAAGCTGACAGGGCCTCACAGGGAACCTAAAGTCGCATACCTTCCCCAGAGAGAAAGATAAAACTGAGGGAATATGAGTGGTGGGATAAGTAGTGAGTTAGGAGAAAGACCAAAGCCAGGGCAAATGGATGAGAGAAAAGAGAGCGACCAAGGGGTGGGGATGAGGAATAAAAAAATGTGAATTGATAGCTCTTGTAGAAAAACTGAAAGCGAGAGATGCTGCCTATAAATAGGGCAAGGTGACCGGGAACAATAGTTTGGTTAAACCGTACAAATACAACCTACGCAGATTGATCAAGATGGCGAAACACAAGTATAGGGACAAAGTGGAGGAGAAATTCAGCAGGTTGGATACAAGGCGTGTGTGGCAGAGGCTCCTAGTGATCACCGATTAAAAGAAGAAAGCCAGCCACATCGCAGTCACCAACGCCACCCTACCGGAGGAGCTAAACACCTTTTTCTCATGATTCGAGCAATATGACCCTGAGCTGCCGAAAGCCCCTGATGACAATGTGGGCTACACACTCGCAGTCTCTACTGAGGACGTATGAAAGTCATTCAAACGTGTTAACCCTCGCTAGGCTGCCGGGCCAGACGGCATCCCTAGCCATGCTCTCAGAGCATGTGCAGACCAGTTGGCTGTTGTGTTCTCTATCTAGCTCAGGCCGCTATACCACCTGCTTCAAGATGTCCACTCTCATCCCTGTGCCCAAGAAAGGGAAAGTAACTGAACGACAACCGACCAGTAGCACTCTCTTCCGTCATCATGAAGTGCTTTGAGAGGCTGATCAAAGACCATATCACCTCCCTCCCTGACACACTCGACCCTCTTCAATTTGCCTACCGCCCTGACAGATCCACGGAAGACGCAATCACCATTGCACTGCACACTGCCCTTACTCACCTGGACAAAAGGAATGCGTACAGTTGAAGTCGGAAGTTTACATACACTTAGGTTGGAGATGTTTTTCAACCACTAAACAAATTTCTTGTTAACAAACTATAGTTTTGGCAAGTCGGGTAGGACATCTACTTTGTGCATGACAAGTCATTTTTCCAACAATTGTTTACAGACAGATTATTTCACTTATAATTCACTGTATCACAATTCCAGTGGGTCAGAAGT
>NC_036841.1:7145922-7149768 GCF_002910315.2 Salvelinus sp. IW2-2015 | reverse complement strand
TTACATACACAAAGTTGACTGTGCCTTTAAACAGCTTGGAAAATTCCAGAAAATTATGTCATGGCTTTAGAAGCTTCTGATAGGCTAATTGACATAATTTGAGTCAATTGAGGTGTACCTGTGGATGTATTTCAAGGCCTAACATCAAACGCAGTGCCTCTTTCTTTGACATAATGGGAAAATCAAAAGAAATCAGCCAAGACATCAGAATTTTTTTTGTAGACCTCACAAGTCTGGTTCATCCTTGGGTGCATTTCCAGACGCCTGAAGGTACCACGTTCATCTGTACAAACAATAGTATGCAAGTATAAACACCATGGGACCACGCAGCCGTCATACCGCTCAGGAAGGAGATGCTCCTGTCTCCTAGAGATGAACGTACCTAAGTGCGAAAAGTGCAAATCAATCCCAGAACAACAGCAAAGGACCTTGTGAGATGCTGGAGGAAAACAGGTACAAAAGTATCTATATCCACAGTAAAACGAGTCCTATATCGATATAACCTGAAAGGCCGCTCAGCAAGGAAGAAGCCACTGCTCTAAAACCACCATAAAAAAGCCAGACTACGGTTGCAACTGCACATGGAAACAAAGATCGTACTTTTTGGAGAAATGTGCTCTGGTCTGACGAAACAAAAATAGACTGTTTTGCCATAATGACCATCGTTATGTTTGGAGGAAAAAGGGGGATGCTTGCAAACCGAAGAACACCATCCCAACCGTGAAGCACGGGGGTGGCAGCATCATGTTGTGGGGGTGCTTTGCTGCAGGAGGGGCTGGTGCACTTCACAAAATAGATGGCATCTGAGGAGGGAATATTATGTATATATATTGAAGAAAACATCTCAAGACATCAGTCAGGAAGTTCAAGCTTGGTCGCAAATGGGTCTTCAAATGGACAATGACCCCAAGCATACTTCCAAAGTTGTGGCAAAATGGCTTATGGACAATAAAGTCAAGGTTTGGAGTGGCCATCACAAAGCCCTGACATCAATCCTATAGAAAATTTGTGGACAGAACTGAAAAAGTGTGTGCGAGCAAGGAGGCCTACAAACCTGGCACAGTTACACCAGCTCTGTCAGGAGGAATGGGCCAAAATTCACCCAACTTGTGGAAAGTTACCCAAGTTAAAGAATTTAAAGGCAATGCTACCAAATATTATTTAAAAAAATAATTATTACCACTTTTTTTTCTCCTCAATTTTGTGGTATCCAATTGGTAGAAGTTACAGTCTTGTCTCATCGCTGCACTCCCGTACGGACTCGGGAGAGGCGAAGGTCGAGAGCCATGCATCCTCCGAAACACAACCCAACCTAGCAGCACTGCTTTCTTGACACAACGCACATCCAACCCGGAAGCCAGCGGCACCAATGTGTCAGAGGAAAACCGTACACCTGGCGACCTGGTCAGCGTGCACTGCGGCCGGCCCGTCACAGGAGTCCTAGTGCGCGATGAGACAAGGATATCCCTGCCGGCCAAACCCTCCCTAAGCCGGACAACGCTGGGCCAATTGTGCGTCGCCCCATGGACCTCCCGGTCGGCGGCTGGCTGCGACAGAGCCTGGGCTCGAACCCAGAATCTCTGGTGGCACAGCTAGCACTGCCTTAGACCACTTGCGCACCCGGGAGGCTTACCAAATTATTAATTGATTGTAAGTAAACTTCTTGACCCACTGGGAATGTGATGGAAGAAATATAAGCCGAAATAAAGCATTCTCTCTACTATTATTCTGACATTTTACATTCTTAAAATAAAGTGGTGATCCTAACTAAAACAGGGAATTTTTACTTGGATTAAATGTCAGGAATTGTGAAAAACTGAGTTTAAATGTATTTGGCTAAGGTGTATGTAAACTTCCAACTTCAACTGTATGTGAGGATGCTGTTCATCGACTACAGCTTGGCCTTCAATACCATAGCGCCCTATAAGCTCATTACAAAGCTCACGGCCCTGGATCTGAACTCCTCCCGATGCAACTGAACTCCTCCCGATGCAACTAACTCCTCCGATGCAACTCCCGATGCAACTAGACTTCCTGACGGGCCGCCCCCAGGTGGTGAAGGTAGGCAACATTACCTCCTCGACACTGATTCTCAACATGGGGGTCCCACAAGGGTGCGTCTTCAGTCCCCTCCTGTATTCCCTGAATACCCACGACTGAGTGGCTTCACACAGTTCCAACTTCATCATCAAGTTTGCTGACGACACAATAGTAGTAGGCCTGATTACCAATAACAGGGAGGAGGTAGGCACTCTGATGGCATGGTGCCAGGTAAACAACCTCTCCCTCAACATTAGCAAAACAAAAAGAGCTGATTGTGGACTTCAGGAGGAACCAGGTTGGAATCCTCATCGACAGCGCCACCGTGGAGACGGCCAAATTCCCCGGCGTACATATCTCAGAGAAGCTGAAATGCTCTAACCACATGGACACCGTGGTGAAGAAGGCATGACAGCGAATCTTCAACCTCAGGATGCTGAAGAAATTCGGCCTGTCCCCAAGGGCCCTCACAGTGTTCTACAGCGACACCATCGAGAGCATACTGTCGGGGTGACTCACAGCCTGGTACGGAAACTTCACCACCACAGACCGCAAGGCACTTCAGAGGGTGATACGTGCAGCCAAAAGCACCATTGGGTGCACATTGCCTGCCCTACAGGACACCTACAACACCTGGTGTCGCAGGAAGGCCAATAAGGTCATCAGGGACCAAGCCACGCCTGTCCTCAATAGTTTCTACCCCAGACCATCAGCTGCTGAATATCCACCACTAGTCAGCTACCTCTCCCCACCCCCTAAACACTCTTTTCACCCTAATGGACATTTATTTTTTTCATCAATGCTACAGTTATGATGTATATAGTGTTATTTCTATTTGTTTTTTATTTATTTATTACCATTTTCATAATTTTATTTAACTTAATCCTGCATGTTGGAGCTCGGCGACTAAAATATTCACTGTACCCTGCAATCACACCTGCAACCCTGTACATGTGACTATTAAACACTGTGAAACTGAGGAGAGGAATGAGACTAGACTGACCCTGACCTCATAGGATTCTCCACATCACACCATGTTACACTAAAAACCCTCCTACAACGTTTCCAAACGCTATCAGAACCCATTGTATGGAGTGTTTTCTGTGTAGTTATGTGAGCCAACACACTGAAATCTTATCAGGCAGAAAAATCACAGCTGGAGACATTAAATCAATAAATCATTGATCACATTGATTTGGGACCTTTTGCGTGTTGCACAAAATATAAATCTGCATTACACCAGATACCAGTGGTTTTACACTCCAAATCATGACCCCCTCCTCTTCAGAACAACACTGCAATCGTGAGCTATACATTTGACGACTTATCTCCTATGGCTGTGTGAGTGGGGCAGGCAGATGTTATGGGTGTGGAGAGGGAGCCTCAGACTTTCCTTTTTCCAGTGTGTGTGTGCGTTGTGTGTGTGTCAGGTGGTAGGAAACAGATTTAGGATACATTCTGACTTCATGTCATTACATGTAACAGCGCTGTTTCAGATGAGGTCAAATAGATGGGCAAATAGCAGCTTTAAGAAGCCATCAGCCGCTCCTGATTAAGTATAGGCTTTCTATAGCAGGCCAGCCATTGGTTTTGGCTAATTAGTGGAGTGAAGTGTTCCTGGTTGTTGGACTGGGCCAGAGCTGGGCCACGTTTTCAGTCCCGACCACATCGYGGGAACAGCAGGTATTAATAGCCCAATGATTGTTCTGGCCATTTCAATTAAGGCCTGAAACAAGACCCAACATGGGACAGAACACGGAGTCTGATGTGTGTGTGTTCGGTTCTTTAGTAAGCTCGAGTGGGGGT
>NC_036841.1:7033737-7143832 GCF_002910315.2 Salvelinus sp. IW2-2015 | reverse complement strand
CACACACACACACACACACACACACACACACACACACACACACACACACACACACTCTTTCATAACCTCGGTGTTGTGTAGACATCTGCGTTGGCTCAGAGTCTCTCTCCAGACCATTTGTTCGGTGCAACAAAAAAAAATGCAATTTGATCCTAATTAGATAAAAATGTACACTGTAGCATGAAATACGTGGTGATCAGTACAGAGGACCAGAGCCCTGTGCTGTTTGTTTTCATTAGGCCACGTCTCATAGAACAATACACTGACATTTCTATTCTAACTAAACAATAAACCCAGCTGAGACTCCACATGTTGTTTCTGGCCATACGCTGAAGAATAACAAAACAACAATTACAAACTGGCCGATTTGAGCCCTGAATACTGATTGGCTGACAGCCATGGTATATTAGACCGTATACCACGGGTATAACAAAACATGTATTTTTACTGCTCTAATTAGGTTGGTAACCAGTTTATAATAGCAATAAGGAACATCGGGGGTTTGTGATATATGGTCAATATACCACGGCTAATATACCTCTGCGTTGTGTCGTGCCTAAGAACAGCCCTTAGCCATGGTATATTGGCCATATACCACACCCCCTCGGGCCACTCTCATTACAAGTCCACTTACTATCAACAGCACTATCAGCACCAGGTATTAATACGAACATGTGACAGGGACTAGTGAGGGAGGTATACAGAGAGACTCACACCATGCATTCACCATCTATTTCCACACACTAGGGAAGAGACGGAGGACCTCTTACAAAACCTGGTTTGTCACACTGAAAAGCACAAACAGTGACAGTACCTAGAGGTGTGTGAGGGATTGGCAGAGGACAGGGGGGTGGGGTGTGAGGGGAGCCCTTACCCCGGGCATGTCACAGAGATGCAGGCTGTTGAAGGAGTCCACTGCGAACACCTCCCCATCCGGAGACCAGGACATGGAGGTCACAGGGTAGTCATGTAACGAGGACGTGTAGAGCAGACGACCATAGCTGTCCCACACCTGAGAGAGAGAGAAGGAGGGAGATGACGGAATGAGGGGGAGCGAGCGAGAGAGGGGTGGGAGAAGGAACAGGGTCAATTACACAGTGTTGCGACTGTGTGATGCACACGTTATAACATAGATAATCATTTTTGGATCACGGGACACACTTGACCTTGTATTTACAGTCCTCTCCACTTGACAGTATCAGGTCATTCCCAGAGTTCCAGTCCACCTTCAGAATGATCCCATCATGGGACTCCCACTGGGGAGAGGAAGGGAGGGAGGGAGGGAGGGAGGAACAAGGGAGAGAGCAGAGAGAGAGCAGATGTTTATGCAAGAGCAGGGATATTCTCCAAACACAACCAATACAATCAGGATCGCACCTCAGTTAACCAGTCCCAGGCTCTGTCCCACACCTGAGAGACAGAGGGAGGGAAAGAGAGAGAGAGAGGAGAAGGGGGGGTAGATGGGGAGAAGGGGAGAGTGGTTGAATGAGAGAGGGGGGCCCAGGTCCATATCAATATACTACCCGCTGGGCTGCAGGCTAATATGACTCTGAGTTTTTTTGTTGTCAAGGACAAGCAGGAGAAGACTGCAGGGAGAGTTCACACACAGGAGACATGATAAAGCAAATACAGGGGAGAGGAGAGAGTTCTTATCAGAAAGAGCATAGAGGACAAGAAGAGAGAGAGCTAGAGCTGAAGGTCGAGCGAGGTGCTCTCTCTGACAGCCTCCCAGTCTGCTCTGTGTTAATGTAATAGTGTGGACTTGGCTCTAATTGGAAACAGGGCAGAGCCTTCACAGGTCGCCACGGGGACGAGATCACACACACGACCCCGTCAGAGACCCCATTACATCTCTGGTATACACACACACTAACTAACTCACACACCCCAGCGTTCGCCAAGTGACTTACTGACACATCCTGATGTGCTGCTTATTGTTCAGCATACTGAATGGGACTGGGAAAAATCTTCAGAATAGTTTCCCCTTCAAAAAAGTCAGGAAAGGTTGGACAGTCACACACGTCAATGCTCATGAGATGTATCGACCAACAGATAACCAGAGGCACGTGCCATAAAAGGAGGACAAGAGGAGTCAACTCAGTCATTATCTCCTTTCTCCTCCTGCCATGTGAAGGTTATCACTACAACTCCTGATCCCCCCCCCCCCCCAACCCCCTCTCCCTCCCACGGGTCTGTCTCTCCCAGAGGGAGCAGGGGGATGAGGTGAGGGGGTTATAGGAGTTGGGGGATGGGGGATGGGGGGGATTGCAGGGGTCACAGAGTTGTGCAGGGGGCTTCTCCATACACAGCCAGCTGTTGCTCTGCTCAGGGGGAGGGGGGAGCGAAGGGGTGGTGAGGTGAGAGGGGTGAAGGGGGGGAACACTAAACCCTCTGGTGTTTACTCAGGGTCCCAGGCACAATTCAGTGCCAAAAAGAACAATAAACAAATGCACATGAACAAGGAAAATACTCACTGTAGTGCAAGGTCTTCAATCCCCACACACACACACAGTACCTGTAGGACCTTGGCGCTGGGTTGCAGGGGCCTAATTATCAGCAGTCTGCCTGATGTGTACAGGATCCTATCAGAGTACGGGCTCCAGGCCACCGAGTATACAGGAGACCCTGAGAGCTGTCTCTTATACACATCTAGATGTGTATAAGAGACAGCAGAGACACTGCAGCAGCTGGAGGAGATTGCATTTCTAATTTCCACACCACAGCAGTGTCATATTTACTCTGAGTGTTCACTTCGTACAGCCTGTAGGGATGGGATTTAGCATGCAAAGCTTGCTTCAATCCTGCAGACCTGGCTGTGTGTCACAGCAAGACAGCTGAGCGTTAAGAGAAACCTGCCTAAACCATGTGGTGTGTGTGTGTCTGTGTGTCTGTGTGTGTGTGTGTGAGTGAGGCAGGCTGACATTTAACCCTGCTCCAGGTGCTTGCGGTTTCTCACAAATGCCAAGAGGTCACATGATTGCGGGCTGACAATGAGAGACGGCTGAGACGAGTTCTCTCTGCCCCACCTCCTCCCCCTATCCACCCCCTCCTCTCCTCCCTCTCTCTTTCTCCCCCTCTCCCACACAAATGGGACGCGGTTACATCATCGCACTCAAGACTCACAACAACGGCCCCCAGCTGTACCTGTGTCTCCTGCAGTGTGTGTATGTGTCTGTGTGTATGTATGTGTCTGTGTGTATGTGTGTCTGCATAAGGGGGAGCAGCACCTGCACAGATGCATCTGCAGTGTGGATGAGGTGTCTACACCTGTTAGGTGACACCACCAGTTCCTCCATGCGCTCTACAAATTGTACGTGCAACAGCGGCTGTGCAGCTCACTCCCTCTCAAGCCTGTCCAGTCAATGCCATGGTTCACAACAACAGCACAGACGGACACATTAAACAGAGAACTGAGGGAGAAATAGAGCCCGTTCATTTGGCAGAATGCATCCACATCACCGCCGAAATGTTGAGAACACTGAAGATATTTCAAATGGCACAATGAATCAATTAATAAGAGACCCATCTGTATGTGAGTACTGGATAGAGAGATTTATCATTAAGAGTCTTTTTTATAGATTTTAATAAAACTCCACTCCAATAAACCTTTAAAACTTTATGATGCTTTTAATAAAAATGGAACTGGAGGATTGGCTGCATTTTCAAATGTATCCAGCAGCATTATACCCTAATAGTCCAACATACACACACACACACACACACACACACACACACACACACACACACACACACACACACACACACACACCACACACACACACACACACACACACACACACACACACACACACACACAACACACACACACACACACAAACACACACACCACACACACACACACACTTCTCTCTCTCTGCCAGATTGTCATCTTAAATCATCTGGCTGGACTAAATCACTGTTAACACAAAGGCCATCTTTCAGATCATCGCACCGGCATAGTTTACAGCAGTTTCAAATACACACAGACACACACTGTACGCACAAACACAAATCCCGACTGTGGAAGTAAATGTGAAAGTCAAAAAATTGTAAGAACATGAGGCATATCCTGTAGTGCTTCAAACTGTATGAGTCTATCGATATGTACGGTGACGACATTATCTAGGTTACTATATAACCTCTGTTCCCAGAGCTGTCTAATGGCAGCGCATCATGCTCCACTTGGCGTCAACCAAAAGCTCAGTTTAAGCAGAGAAACTTTCGTGTCATGGCACAGAGGGAAGGGCTCCCTGAATACACATTAACAGTATTGTCCCCCTCTGTGACAAGTCTTTTCCCTTTTCATCAGATCCCTTTCTCTCTCTTTCATCCAGTGAGGTGCCCTCAAAAGCAGAAGAGGCCTTAATGAACACTGCGGTCTGTGTGTGAGAATATAATTGGAGGCTGTGTGTTGCCTTATGTTTACAAAATGTCCACCAGTGCAGTCTCTCTCTGTAACTCACGTGGCTGTGTTCATGGGTTTGACCTCATTACAACTGTCCAAAGCCCGGCCCAAGCCACAGCAGCAGCAGGTCCTCTGACTGGGCACACCAGAGTGTGAGAGAACTACCGACGGCTTGAGAAAGCACCAGGGTGACACACTCAGCCCCTATGATTAATACCGTGCATCCTCATTCACACATGGATAGTGAAATAACATCCTAGTTCCAAATTGAGGTTTCAAAATTAGTTCAGTGATTAATTCAGTGAAAGCCAATATCAATATACATGTTGTGTGTAAAAGCACATTCAGTACATGGACTGGTTCTGTTAGAGAGTAACAGAACCACCTGTAGGTGACTTTACAGACAGGGACATGGCTGATCTAAGTTCAGCAATGGTACAGTACATGACCTGACATGTTAGTGCTAACCACACAGCACCAACAGGCGTCCACATGCTTCCCATCCAAAAGAGTTTGTGCATATATTAGGATGACATTTTGGGACGTTTAAGTTCGATTTGGTCTTCAGCAAGGGTTTTTTCGACTGTTCGTGCACACAACATTTTTTCCTTGAGGCAAGCCGAAGTCAGTAGACGAAGTCTATGCCTCGTTGATTTGTCAACAGTAGGGATTCTTCAATTGAGTATTTGTTGTCATTCGTTTTCATGCACATTTTTTCATTTGAGAAATACTGCACCAAACATCTTAGTTAGATGTAAAATTGCGCGACTAAAATGTCCTTGGAATATACGTCAAAATAATTACAGATTTCTTGAGTTATCGTGGGAGTAATTCTGACTATTTTGAGGAAGCGTATACTGGCTATGGCATATGAAGAAAGACAAACAGAACTATTGCCGCAAAGGTCTTTTAAGGGAGTATGCGAGCACAGTTGTTCAGTTTGGCTAGGCGCCAGCCGAACCATGCTGACTACACTGGGCTGGAAGATTAGCATACACACACACACTCACATACACCTCTTCACACAGAGAGAGTGCAATGCTGGCTCTACACTGTGGAGCAACTGCACCACAAAAACTACAGGGCCCCATTCTGACAAAACAGGAAATTGTTAAAAGGGACAATATTGGTGGCTGCATTTGTTTCAAAACAAAGTGTGGCTATGCACTACGAGTCTGCTGCACTCCAAATTTGTTTCGAAATACAGTCATTTCTGAGCTGAGTGTTTGAAAGGATAGTTTGAAACTTTTTTCCCTAGTAATCTTACCTGGCCAAGGTGGACCTCAGCATGCCACTCTTAGACCAGATCTTGACGTGCCCATCCTCCCCAGCTGAAGAAACAACATCAACAATCTGAGTTACAACCTGCGGCAGTTATAACAAACTTGTTACTGAGCAGCGCATTACATTTTAGTGTTCTTGTTGTGTGTGTTGTGTGTGTTTATTACCCTGTGTATCCCTCACCTGTGATGAGAGCGGTCCCGTCGTAGTTCCATCTCCCGGCTAATACAGCTCCTTTGTGGGCCTCCGCACTCTTCTCAATACGGCCCATCTTACAGGCCAGGTGGAACTTACCTACAGACGGACAACAGAACCGACAGGTAGAAGACATTAGATATGAAGGAAATATACTGTCTAAACTGTCTCTCCATTTATAAATCTCACTTAAGGGGCAACAAACAGTCAAAAGGCACGATAAAAGCATACGGCATGATGTGAGGAGAGTTAATAAATACAAAAGACCAAGAATATAGGCACTCGGCCTCACACATAAACAAACAAACTGAGATAAACATACAGAATTGTAACCCATGGAGTCAGGTTCCAATACATAATGCCTTTTGCTCCACTGTCCTGGTTGGTAGCTACCTCCCGAAGACACGTTTCTTACACAAAACGGAATAATGAAAGCAAAGTCTCTCTGCTGCTTAAATTAAACAGTTTCCTATCTGCTAGAGACGGGGAGCGATCAGGCATGGAGACAGTTATCAAAGACACTAGCCTACCATATACTTTGTGGCGGTGCGTATTAAAAAATACAGAGTGTTCTATGTAATTTCTGGTTGCCTAAAACTGCAAATCAGCATGATGCTGCTCTCTCCCGTTTCTATATTTGGATGTCCTAACAAATGTGAATGTCGCCGACGCAGAAAAACAGGTAGTGTGTATACGACCATGCTGTATTAAAAGGACGCTTAGAATTAAAATAGCCTTTTAAAAATGTCAATTCTATTAAAGACCCGACTGTTAAACACCACATTCAAACTGCTACCAGCATTTGCTCTATGTCTGTCAGTACTATGAACCAAAACCATTTTTGACATATCGCCTCAGACAGAGGCCCACGCACCAAATGAGGTTGGAGAAAGCCACAAAAGTTACTATAGATTTTCCCCACCCACCAAAGCTATACATCTGTGGTTTCTATTTAACCATTTCATAGCAATGTGAAGTTTCACTGACATTAAAAACAGAAAACAGAAAAATATGCCGTTACAAGCTGCAGTGGACTATTTTGCAATCCACCCCAACATTTTGAGGTTGCTGTGCATTAGGATATAGGACTAGTACACTAAAAACATATACACWGCCTCTCCATAGAGTAGACCAATGACTTGCTCTAAAAAGTAGTCGATTGTGACAATATTACCTATATGATGACTATAATCATTCTGTACCAGAAAGACAGATGCAAACATTTTCATGACTACATGGTCTGCCAGGGAAAATTGTTGCTTCAGTTTGTGGGTGTGTTTATGCAACCCTACACTGCCATTAACATTGTGACCACACGTCGCCTGCCATCTCCGCACATCTCCACTCTGTGTGTTTAGAGCTGATATAGACAGAGCCCTCTGCTATGAATCAGGTTTGAGGACTTAGCGAGGTAACTTTTGTCATCTCTGAGTTCAACTTGGGATAACCGGAACCACGAAGGTGGCTAACCATTTAGCCAGGTACATTTCTATGACAATGAATCCTTCAGAACTAACCTGATCCGGGCAGGCTAACTCAGGGCTAACTCCATTTATCCTGAATGAAGTGTCTGAGTCATGAGTTGAGGCCCATAAATCAGATACCATCCCTCTCGCAAAGATTGTGTCATCATCCTCTTCATCTGAGGAAGACGGCAGATCAAATATTTTATTCAAATGTTTTTTTTGCGTGTAAAAAAACAGTAATGTTAAAATATATATTGCATTACATATTTAGTAGACAGCATTTGCTTTCCAAACTGTACGTTTTTCACGTGATTGAAAGAAGGCAAACCGACAGCCGCAACCAACCATAGACATACAGTATAATCCATAGATGGCAGTTCCCATTCAAGTCAAGACAGGAAGCCATTGTTAGTGTACCCATGAGTTTAACAGTCAAATTGCCAGGGTTAGAGACTCCCAAACCCTTGTATGGATTATAAATACAGTGCCTTCAGAAAGTATTCAGACCCCTTTACTTTTTCCACGTTTTGTTACGTTACAGCCTTATTCTGAAATTGATTAAATAAAACTATTTCCTCATCAATCTATTATACACAATACCCAATAATGACAAAGCGAAAACACGTTTTTAGAAATGTTTGCAAATTTATTAAAAACAAAAACCAGAAATACCTTACATACATAAGTATTCAGACCCTTTGCTATGAGACTCGAAACTGAGCTCAGGTGCATCCTGTTTCCAGTGATCATCCTTGAGATGTTTCTACAACTTGATTTAGTCCACCTGTGGTAAATTCAATTGATTGGATATGATTTGGAAAGGCACACATCTGTCTATATAAGGTCCCACAGTTGACAGTGCATGTCAGAGCAAAAACCGAGCAATGAGGTCGAAGGAATTGTCCGTAGAGCTCCGAGACAGGATTGTGTCGAGGCACAGATCTGGGGACTCTTCCTAGAGCTGGCCGCCACGCCAAACTGAGAAATCGGGGGAGAAGGGCCTTGTCAGTGAGATGACCAAGAAGCCGATGGTCACTCTGACAGAGCTCTAGAGTTCCTCTGTGGAGATGGGAGAACCTTCCAGAAGGTCAACCATCTCTGCAGCACTCCACCAATCAGGACTTTATGCTAGAGTGGCCAGACGGAACCTGCTCCTCAGTAAAAGGCACATGACAGCCCACTTGTAGTTTGCCAAAAGGCACCTAAAGACTCTGACCATGAGAAACAAGATTCTCTGGTCTGATAAAACCAAGACAACTCTTTGGCCTGAATGCCAAGCGTCACTGGCACCATCCTTACGGTGAAGCATGTTGGTGGCAGCATCATGCTGTGGGGATGTTTTTCAGCGGCAGGGACTGGAAGACTAGTCAGGATCGAGGCAAAGATGAACGGAGCAAAGTACAGAGAGACCCTTGATGAAAACCTGCTCCAGAGCGCTCAGGACCTCAGATTAGGGTGAAGGTTCACCTACAAACGACCCTAGGCACACAGCCAAGACAATGCAGGAGTGGCTTCGATACAAGTCTCTGAATGTCCTTGAGTGGCCCAGCCAGAGCCTGGACTTGAACCCGATTGAACATCTCTAGAGAGACCTGAAAATAGCTGTGCAGCAACGCTCCCCATCCAACCTGACAGAGCTTGAGAGGATATGCAGAGAAGAATGGGAGAAACTCCCTGAATACAGGTGTGCCAAGCTTATAGCATCATACCCAATAAGACTCAAGGCTGTAAYCGCTSCCAAAGGTGCTTCAACAAAGTACTGAGTAAAGGGTCTGAATACTTATGTACAGTCGTGGCCAAAAGTTTTGAGAATGACACAAATATWAATTTTCACAAAGTTTGTTGCTTCAGTGTCTTTAGATATTTTTGTCAGTTGTTACTATGGAATACTGAAGTATAATTACAAGCATTTCATAAGTGTCAATGGCTTTTATTGACAATTACATGAAGTTGATGCAAAGAGTCAATATTTGCAGTGTTGACCCTTCTTTTCAAGACATCTGCAATCCGCCCTGGCATGCTGTCAATTAACTTCTGGGCCACATCCTGACTGATGGCAGCCCATTCTTGCATAATCAATGCTTGGAGTTAGTCAGAATTTGTGGGTTTTTGTTTGTCCACCCGCCTCTTGAGGATTGACCACAAGTTCTCAATGGGATTTAGGTTTGGGGAGTTTCCTGGCCATGGACCCAAAATATCAATCAATCAATAGTTCCCAGAGCCACTTAGTTATCACTTTTGCCTTATGGCAAGGTGCTCCATCATGCTGGAAAAGGCATTGTTCATCACCAAACTGTTCCTGGATGGTTGGAAAAAGTTGCTCTCGGAGGATGTGTTGGTACCATTCTTTATTCATGGCTGTGTTCTTAAGCAAAAATGTGAGTGAGCCCACTCCCTTGGCTGAGAAGCAACCCCACACATGAATGGTCTCAGGATGCTTTACTGTTGGCATGACACAGGACTGATGGTAGCGCTCACCTTGTCTTCTCCGGACAAGCTTTTTTCCGGATGCCCCAAACAATCGGAAAGGGGATTCATCAGAGAAAATGACTTTACCCCAGTCCTCAGCAGTCCAATTCCTGTACCTTTTGCAGAATATCAGTCTGTCCCTGATGTTTTTCCTGGAGAGAAGAGGCTTTTTTTGCTGCCCTTCTTGACACCAGGCTATCCTCCAAAAGTCTTTGCATCACTGTGCATGCAGATGCACTCACACCTGCCTGCTGCCATTCCTGAGCAAGCTCTGTATTGGTGGTGTCCCGATCCCGCAGCTGAATCAACTTTAGAAGACGATCCTGGCGCTTGCTGGACTTTCTTGGGTGCCCTGAAGCCTTCTTCACAACAATTGAACCGCTCTCCCTGAAGTTCTTGATGACACGATAAATGGTTGATTTAGGTGCAATCTTACTGGCAGCAATAACCTTGCCTGTGAAGCCCTTTTTGTGCAAAGCAATGATGACGGCACATGTTTCCTTGCAGGTAACCATGGTTGACAGAGGAAGAACAATGATTCCAAGCACCACCCTCCTTTTGAAGCTTCCAGTCTGTTATTCGAACTCAATCAGCATGACAGAGTGATCTCCAGCCTTGTCCTCGTCAACACTCACACCTCACACCATGATATCAGCTAGTCCTTTTGTGGCAGAGCTGAAATGCAGTGGAAATGTTTTTTGGGGATTCAGTTCATTTGCATGGGAAAGAGGGACTTTGCAATTAATTGCAATTCATCTGATCACTCTTCATAACATTCTGGAGTATATACAAATTTCCATCATACAAACTGAGGCAGCAGACTTTGTGAAAATTAATATTTGTGTCATTCTCAAAACTTTTGGCCACGATTGTAAATATAATATTTCAGTTTTAAATGTAATAAATTAGCAAACACCAAAGCCGACATTAACGATAAGTAATAAAATAAAGATGGCACTACTAAAAAGCTATTTCACACCATAGCCTGCTGAATTTGCAAGATATATTTTCTTTCATTTTGATTTCGGCACAAATTTAAATGACTGACTCGCCCATGGATTAATGTTTCAGCATTGTCTCAAAGAGCTCGACGTTCGAGTAACCACGTGCGACATACCTGTTTGAGTCAGCGGCAGGCGGATGAGCAATATCCACCGTCGTAGTACGGCTGAAGCCTGACCTGGAATGTGCAGCTAACTGAAGATGGCTAGCTTTATAAAAGCCTGAGTAGATCCAACTTGCTTCGTAGTATACCACTTAACACCTGGACACACAAAGAGCTTGTGAGCTTGTCAACCAGAGACATTTCACACAAACTATGCAGTTATGTACCTTGGGACTCATATCCTCTTTCACCTACCTAATTCAATATCAATCTGTCTTGTTGAATAATGTGAGAAAGTATCATTGTTTTAAAATTCAACATTTTCTATGTTAACGGTGTCGTAAACATGTTTCAGATAGCACTTTTTGGTTATCAAAGTCTCTTACGAGAAAATCATTATTGGGCCCTTCTGTGACTTGCCGTCAGTACTGGTGAGCACAAAGATCTCGGCCTGGGCCTGCTTCTTGCCTCCCACCGTCTTGGGGAACCAGTGCAGGTCAATGGGGAAGAGGTCCTCCTGCACATTCACCACCAGGCTGATCTCACTGGTCAGCAGGTTCTATCTTTGGATCTGGTGGTCCTCACTGCAGGAGTACAACTCGTCTGCAGTGGTCCTGCCCACACAGCTCACAAGCTCTTTGTGTGTCCAGGTGTTAAGGAGGACAATGGTAAGGTGGAAATAGATCAGTGGTTGCTGCAAAATATCTCATCTTGATTACTTGAATCAGGTGTGTTTGCCTTAAACTGGTACAAACGTTTTCACACCCTGTAGACTAACTCTTCGGGTCCAGGGTTGGTGGCCGCAGTAGACTCAAACACAGTGGTTGCTTTCAGCCAAATTAATGAACACAGATCCTGTATTCACCTTTCTTTGTATTGAGGTAGGTGAGATCCACACAGATGTGATCACAAATAGCACAAAGAAAATCTTTTCACCTCCATATAGGTTGCAAAAAGCATGCCTTTAGTAAAAAGGTTCCAGTCAGACTTGGGTTCAAACACTATTTGAAATCTATACATTATCTGTGCTTGATTGAGCTTAGTGGGCTTAATGAACCATTAGAATAGTCCCAAAACTGCAAACCTGCCCATCTGGCACTCCGGGCAGGGTAGAGCAAACACAAAAAAATATTTGAACGCTTTCAAATAGTATTTGAACCCAGGTCTGGTGGTGCAAGGTGTACTGAATATAATATGTCTCAGGAGGCCCAAGCTTTGGTCCATGGTGTTAGAGCAACGGGTACTAACCCCCTGGACCAGAGCTAAGGAGGCCTAGTATGTTATTAGAGGCACAACTTCATAATAGATTTTTAATTCATGATTGCTGACTGTCCATATTTTTTAAACGGAAAAGACCAACAATCAAGTCAAAGCACTGTTGTAGTATCTTTCTATCATTCACACAATTGAAAAGGATATGTTCTGGTTCCTTGAGTAATGATGTCTTTAATCTCATTKTGGTGGCTAATGTGAAAGAGGTAATTCAGAAAATAGGTACTTGAAAAGCCTTCTGTTTACAGTGAGTTCCAAAGATCATTCAAATTGGACATAATAGTGAATGTAGCTACAAAACAGACTATTAGCTTGTTATACAATTAGCAAATAGAGTTGCAAAATAGCTAGCTATTCATAGCTAACGATACTTAGTTTGCAAGTATCACTTGCTGATATTGGTCTGGTCAAAAATAAAACTCCGTTGTCTAGCTAGCTAAGTTAAGCCTGTATATAACTAGCAATAACATTAGTGTATAGCAAATAATAAGTAGCGGATAGTTACTGACTAACCGTAGCTGCTACGCTAGCTACAGTACATATCTAGTCAAACAAGCGTTAGTCGTTGCTACGGAACATGCATTGTAGCTAACGCGTGGTGAGTCTTCTTCACTGTTGTCACACTTGCTAGCAGACAACTAAGCATGTCCAGTTGCCATAGTAGTTCCACCGTTAATAGTTCATGCATATAAGGTGATATATATTCCTCAACAATTATACTTATCGACAAAACCAGACAAATAGACTGATCGCTATACAAACTAGCTCTGTTCTGGAACGTACCCAGAGATACTCATTTTCCAATATCGCTGACGTATCTCGACTTTGTGAATAACTGTCGCGAGAGTTCCTTGTCAACAAACTTGGAAAGAGAACCTGCTTTTTTAAATAAAAATATAGGACAAAACACACATCATGACTAGAGAGACAACACTACATAAAGTGACCTAAGACAACAACATAGCGTGGCAGCAACACATGACAACACAGCATGGTAGCAGCACAACATGGCTGCAGCACAAAACAGGGTACAAACATTATTGGGCACAGACAACAGCACAAAGGGCAAGAAAGTAGAGACAACATTTTGAATGCTTATTAGGACAGGAAATGGTCCAATTCACGCACTTATCAAGAGAACAACCCTGGTCATCCCTACTGCCTCTGATCTGGCAGACTCACTAAACACAAATGCTTCGTTTGTAAATTATGTCTAGGTGTTGGAGTGTCCCCCTGGCTATCAATAAATAGATAAACTAGAAAATGGTGCTGTCTGGTTTGCTTAATATAAGGAATTTGACATTATTTATACTTTTACATGTACTTTCGATACTTAAGTATATTTAAAAGCAAATACTTTTAGACTTTTACTCAATTAGTATTTTACTGGATGACATTTACTTGAGTCATTTTCTACTAAGGTATGTTTACTTTTACTCAAATATGAAAATTGGGTACTTTTTCCACCATTGGATATAATCAATTTGAGACTTTAACTCTCTTATGCATTCTCTCTAGAAAATAATGTAACTCTTTGGAAGGCTAGTGCCACTCCACTAGTGCGTCGTGGCACACACTATCCACCTAGAGCATTATTTTCCATAGAACACATAGCCCGTAGTTGATTATCCCTTACATATTATCGACTATTCAACCAATACAATCCAAATACAAAATAATAAATTGACCCGTACTGTTAACAACACCCTTCCGTCGTCTCTAGGTAACAGTGCCCATACGTCACGGGGCGCGTTCTGTTTAAAAAAATGTTATGAAAATATCCAAAATCATGACCAAAATATTACTTATATTCAGTATAATGTTAACTTGAATGCAAAAAAAAAAGTTTATGTTCATGGTTGCCTGGCATCGGCCTTCTTTTTGAATATATATATATATATATATATATTTTTTTTACCAATGTCGAGGTTCCATGGTGCCTTGCATCAGTTTGTAACGAATTTTGGTTCGACAACAGAGTTTAGGCGCCAATTACGAGTGAGTTTGCAGCGAGCTAACGATTTGAGATGACACAGGGTTGACTTTTACGCACTTCATTTTTTTTTTTTAGCTTCGGGATATCGAGAAACAGTTTTCAATTGGCTTTGAAAAGAGAGTGATACACAGGGAATTCTTACAACAAAATAACTTCGTCCGCAAGGTAAAACTGTCATTTTATCTGAACACGAAAGAGCTAGTTAACTTTAGCTAAAAGAAAACTAGTAAGCTCGCTAGCTAACTATCAAACAAGCAAGTTTGTGAGCACCTCTCGTCGATTATATGTGGTTGTTGAGCTAGGTAAAGTAAGCTAGCTAACGTTAACTGAGTAACGTTAACTTAAAATGATCAGACGACAGCTAACATTTAGCTATATCCCATTTGTCTATCKGCAACACATCAAAAACTAACTAAAATTGCCTAGTAACATTAGATAGTTATCTACCTTGGCGAACCAGTGCAAAGTAACGTTAGCTAAATTAACCTAACTTGTAAGCAAAGTACCGGTTTCCCCTATTCATCTGTGCTCTAGTTCTGTTCGCTATCCAGGTAGCGTACTTTAGCTAATGTTATCTGAATTTGTTCGTGGCTAACAGTTGACGTGAAAATCATGCCTAACAAAGCCCAATGTGGCCTACCTGACAAACGCTAGCTAGCTAATTACCAGACATTAGTCTACTCTATACAGCAGCTAGCTAGTGTAATTGGCTATTTCCACGTCTTAGTTTAGGCAAATTATTAACGTTAGCTTAACTAGATTACAAGTGGACAACTGAAGCATAACACTAACGTTACTCTACCTAAAAAAAACAAGACCAAGTCAGTGAAATCTTCTATACACAGGTGACATTTTTATTCACTCGTTAACGTTAGTGATATAGCTATTTAGTTAGCCATATTGTAGCTACATAATCATAGATTATTCAATTGATTATAACTCTCGATTTGTAAAATAAACTAAACATTACACTTTCAACTGTTGCTGGTCAATTTGGACTACTGAGTGTAGCCTACATGGCACTAATGATAACGTGGCTCTGATTGGCTACTTCAGTGCTATGACTTTATTTTGCACATTTACCTCCATCTTTTTCTAGTTCTCGGTAACAGTTGATTTACTTTTGAGCTCAGTTTGACAATACTGACAGCCTGTAACGTCACAATTTTTGTCCGTCTTTTAGTTACACGCACTTTACGGAAAACGTAACAGTTCATTTCTCGATAATTGAGTGAAAATCGATGCATGTTGTCAGCTTATGTTAGACAAAATCACGCTATTTGACAAGGGGAGATTCAAGTTAGACAGCTAATTCAGTTTTGTTAAATTGCAATTTCGTGTCAAGTATTTTCTATTATTTTGGGTTATGGGTACATCTCTGAATATCGCTTATATACACCTATGCTACAGTTAAAACGAAACATATTTAGCAAAGAAACTAAAACAGAACACTTTTAGATCTGTGGTCTTATCAGACAGCACAGACTGGCAATTTATTTGCAGCTTTATAATTGACTGGGTAACCGATTTATGACCCGAGGTTAAGTTAACTCAGTGTAGCAATCAATATACTTTGGATAAAATGCCCGATGGTGATAGGAGATGACGGAGGGGGGTAACGGTGCTTCACGTTGACTATCAATTGTGGAGAAGTGATTGACAAGCGAAAACACCTAATGGATTTTACTTTTACTCCTGTGATTTGAATTATATATTTTAGATTCTAAATCATGACATTCAAAACGTCGAAAAGTATAACTACTTCCAAGCCAAGAGGGAAAGGGTCGCAGCCTCGGGATGACTCCGAAGACGAGTTGGACGTACCCCATAAAGAAGCGAACTCCAATGGCCAAGAGGCTCCGCCGACAAATGGTAAGTAACAAAGGGTGTTTTGGTGTCTGCATCTAAATAAGTTGCGCGTCTACTCAATGGCAACGTGTTTTGTTGAATGTAACGTTAAGTGCGTGATGGTTGAGTCCAACTGGCACAGTTGTGGTAGTTGTTGTCTTGATTCATAACACGTAGCTTGTTGGCTAGTTTTTCAAACGTGAGCATGGCATTAATAAATGTCTCTTGTGATTTTTGAGATGATTTATAATGGTGGCGTGTGCGCGTTTGTCTCCAGCCTGCGCAACTTGCAAGGTAATTTATGTTTGGATATGAATGCGTTTTAAACGATTCGATCTTCTAGAAGGATGGTTATGATTTTCTATCTTTCGACTTATTTAACGTTGAGCAGCGGTTTGTCAACAAAACTTCGTCTGAAAACAATAACCGTATTTGACATGTTGTCTACTCTTGATTTAGAAAGTATTATGGTTGCAGCGTTTGTTGGCCGCGAACTATTGTCAGGGTCATTACATTTTTTTTTTTTTACTGAGCACAACAATAGACTTGAGACCAAACGTTTTGTCATTGTGATATGGTACCATAATCGGTATGTATTTGCAGCAAGGCTCGATTTTTATTAATTTGTTTTGATTGGAAAGTAGGTTTTGGTGTGGGGGAAACAACGTGGAATCAGATGTCCGAAATATAATGAAAATTGTTGTCGTTGGTGAGTGCATATTGTGTATTTGCTTTGCAATGTGAGTGTTTGTGAAAGGGGTTACTTCAAGCGTTCGTTTATGATTACGTTAATCTAGTTATAATTTAGTTTAGTTAACAAAGGGATAACATTCGATCTTCCTCTGAGTCTTTGTTCCTCCACTGTGACTTGCTCTATAATGCTTATGTTTGTTTGTTTTTTTTGTTTCGCCACCCCTCCCCCATACACCAGTGTCCCCACCTGAAATGAATCGCACTGGGGAATAAAAGTTAAACTCTTTGCCCTAGCTCCCGGGGAGGGTGCCGAGGCTGTTGATAATCGAAGTTTGGAGGAGATTCTTGGTAGCATCCCTCCACCCCCGCCCCCAGCAATGACCAATGAACCAGGCGCTCCTTGCTTGATGATTACACATATAGTTAATTAGAACGTCAAATCCTATGCTGGCGAGCAGATTCTGGGCCCTTTCCATAAGGTACGAAAAAGCATACTAACTCCCCGTTATGGCTCTTGTGACACTGGGAATTGTGGTTTTGTGTTTTAATCATTGCCTCAGTATGGGGTGTTGTCCATTTCCTTAACATTTATTTATATATATTTGTATCTTCAGTGACAGCAGCATTTGGATAGTTGTAATTTAATTGTTGATTATTTTACTGGATAAAGTTGTCTCCATAGTTTGCAGCATATCATACTCCTCCATTTTGGCTTTGTGTGTGTGTGTGTGTGTTTTTCACACTAGTGGTGATCTAGCTGTGTCTTGTCCTCAAAAAGATACAACATAGGGGGGGACAGTTAGTGGGAAATCCTATCACATTTTCTTAGTTGTTCTCTTTATTGTATCATGGACACAGGTGCAATAAAATATCTTAAATACACCCACTGAGGTTAGAGGCCCACCATTTTAATCCAGCAGAATTTTCTAGTTATTCAAAGCGGTCTAAAATTGTATTGTGAATACGGTTTCTATTTAATTAAGTTTGATTTGAACAGATTGTAAGTACAGATTGTAAGTACATTTTTATTTTCCACCCACTTCATTTCTCTTTTTTTCTCTCCCTTCCCTAGCGTTTTTCTTGTATCATTGGTCCAAATGGCAGTGGGAAGTCCAACGTGATAGATTCAATGCTCTTTGTGTTTGGCTATAGGGCTCAAAAAATCAGATCCAAAAAACTCTGTGCTGATTCACAGCTCTGACCAGCACAAGGATGTGCAGAGCTGCACTGTGGAAGTGCATTTTCAGAACATTACTGACAAGGTAACACACACTTACTTGCTCAGCTGTAACAAAACAATTTAACATTTTATAAGAGATTTCGGTAAAGTGGCAGAATCGTATTATTWTTWTTTTTTTGTATATATGTGTTATTTTAGGGTGTAGCTTTAATTGTCTTGTATGCATTTGGTTTAGTATTTTTTTATTTAATTTTTTTTATACAATGACTGCARCACTCAGAATAGACATTTGAAGTTAACTGACAATCAAGTAAATTACAAACCTTGCCATTGTTCCTTTATTTTTGTGATTTTATATTGATTAGGACCTCAAGTTTTTTTTCTTCAGTTTAGTGGTGGTTAAATGAATGTTAGTGGACAATACAGTTTCTCCTTTTCTGTGCAAACCTAGAATACTGTATATATTAATTCTATGCAGAGTAAGAAATATTTTTCCAAAATTGTAAAACCACTGGGGGTGTAGTACGGTAATTATCGACATAATTGACATTTAATGTAAAATAATCTCTTTGCAGCCAAGCTGTTTTTTGTCAATTCGATACAACCATCTCCTAACACTGCAGTTTTAAGCCTACACACAATATATATTTCTCTATTTAAAAAGTTGAACATGTTATAGCTATTCTGTTTTTGCCCCCCCCCTTCATTTCTTGACAATGTGTTGACAACATCATTTATTTCCTGTTGTCTCAAAATTAGTTGAATTTAATAAACCATATGAATCTTACTTTTTAATAAATGTGCAAGTTAAATACATTTTAAATGATTACTTGTATCACACCAATATCTGTTTGCAGCAACATTTCTGTGGTTGAGGCTTCACTTTCGTATGTAGGTGTGTGTTTAGCTGGTTACTTGCCTATATTTGGGAGGGTTGTATTGCTAAGCATTTTTATTTTTTGTCTTGTGTGTTCTGAAGAATGGATCTAAGCTGGTGTGTTTCTTGTGCCCCTCCCCCTCTGAGTCAGGAAGGAGATGACTACGAAGTCATCCCCAACAGCAAGTTCTATGTTTCCAGAACTGCCAGCAAAGACAATTCCTCGTCCTACCACATCAATGGCAAGAAGGCCACTTTCAAAGATGTGGGGACTCTGCTGCGTAGCCATGGCATTGACCTGGACCACAACAGATTTCTGATTTTACAGGTAATTAAATAGTTATTCATTTTTAGTTTTCCTTTCAGTTTGTCTTTGATCCCTCCTGTGTCACACATCCCATCCTGTAAAAGCTTTGCTGCTCAGACTTGACCCCTTTCACTATGAGGAAAACCGGTATTATGCCTGTGTGAGTCACCTGTTAAGTGGACTTGAACTGCTATAGCAGCGCATCATGGTTTGAAACAATGTTGGAAAGGTGCGAACCATCATTTGCTGCTTTAGTATTTTAAGGAAAATCTAACATTCCTGGAATTGTCTAGTGGGTGAATGGAGACACAGGTCAGTTTGGCCCCCCTTTACCTGCCACGCTATAGCAGCACGTAAATATTGGCGTGAGAATACAGACCCCGACCCCAATATTAGCTGTGCTGCTTCAGTGTGGCAGGATCAAGCATCCACTCTTCATTTCTATCATTTGAGTGCATGATTATGTCTTCAGTTTGGATTTTGTTGCAATTATCTTTCATGGAATGTAATGCCAATGTCAACATGTGTAGTTGTTCAAAGACATATTTTTGTTTGCGTTGGGTCATATTTGCTGCTTTTTGACAGTCACGGTCCAAATGAATACATTTGAGATATTTTTATCAATACAGTTTTGGAACATCCCTGTGGTGTTCAGCTTGGTTTGTAGACTCCTCCAGGGGTTGTTTGAAGAACAAGCCAGTCCACTTGTTGCACAATACAGTTTTGGGGGTTTTCTAGTACCTATCAACTCTTGGATGAATGAGATGACTAGTTTTTAGTGAATATTAGATGTTGTGCTGCATTTTATAATATTTATTTTGGGAGAAGATGCAGGTTCTGTCCTGATTTGTAAAATGTTCTTCATCTCCTCTCTTCTGGAATTTTCAGTGTTTTATTTTTATTTTTTTGAGCTCACTAAATATGACAGGGTTGTTCTGACTGAGGCAAGAAGCTTCAGTTTGTTCTCCAAAGTCACAGGCCTACGGCTCAGGGGAAGGTTCCTATTTAGTGCACTGGTCAGGCAGAGCAGGAAAATGCTTTTTACACACACACACACACACACACACACACACACACACACACACACACACACACACACACACACACACACACACACAGAGAGAGGATTAAAACAAGATTGACCATTCTGAAAATTATATAGGTCATCATTCAGGCTTGTGTTTAATACATGTTTCAAGGACGGTTCAGTCAAGGACTATTACCCCATGTCTATGACATAGAAAGGAAATTCATAATTTTATTAAAACACAGGCACCAGTTACATTTGCCAGATGCCCCTTTTAGTTTATGTATTTATTTCTTGACCTCATAAAATATAAAACCTTTATTGTAGCGGTTCCAATTGATGAGATGTTTGGTTCTATGTTTAAGTGATTATTATAGTTTTGCCTTTCATTGTTTTGTCATGGATATGGACAAATGTTCTCTGTGTTGTGGGTGCAGTAAAAGTTATTATTTGAGGCTCAGGTGTGTGTGTGTGGGCTGAGACGTTGTGTAAGAAGTACATTACATTAAAATGCCCAAATGTACTGCAAATAGCCCATTTGACTGGCTGCCCATAAACTGTAGGGTTATATCATAAAGGAGAGGTTAATGTGTTTTAATGAGGGGTTATCATAACATCAGCAAAGTTTCCTCAATACTTTAGTGAGCAGAGCAACCAATTTATTTAAAATCAATAATTAAATTGCTGTTTGAGATTCACACAGAAGTTGCTCTCTTTCTGGTTTTAGCCCAGGTTAGTTTGAATTGCATTTTAACTTGCTTCCGAAGGGGGGAATTAAAAAATATATTTCAGGTATTTTCCCCCTCGTTGCTTTTCAGACGTTAGAAAGTTGAAAAAAAGTATAAACCCACTCAATGTCAATTCTGGGATGGTAATCAGGTGGTCTCAAACACAAAATGTATCCAAGGTGTGTGTTTGTAGAGTTTATGGTGAGAAGAAGCTATAACCGTGTGTGTCCTTGCTTGCGTCTCTCCCTCCCTGTGCATTGGTCAGGGTGAGGTGGAGCAGATAGCCATGATGAAGCCCAAGGGGCAGACGGAGCATGATGAGGGCATGCTGGAATACCTGGAGGACATCATTGGCTCCTGCCGCCTGAAGCAGCCCATCCACACCCTGAGGCGCCGTGTGGAGCTCCTCAACGGGGAGAGAAGGTGAGCAACAACCCCAGTAACAAGACATTGGTCCATTTGTTGTATTTAAAAAAAAATAAATATATATATATATATATATATATATATACACACATTTTTCCTTTTTCAAATGATGATGGTTTCCCCTGTGGGGGTGTGTTAGGGAGGCTTGTTTCACTGTGAAATCTGTGAGGTATGCTGTGTCTTGGCCAGAATGACTGCCCCTGGCCTGACACCTGCCTCTTCTTTCAAGGCAGCAAATTATCTCCATTCACACACCTCAGAGATTGCTGTATCTAGGCTAATCCCCTTGCTTGTTAGTTACTTTTTTAAATTTATTGTTGTGCCAAAAACAATTGCTTTGCAGTCAGTCATTTAATTATTATTTTTAAAGCGCGGTTGAGAGAAGGAATAAGAACGGGATGCGCAAGTCATATTTTTTGGTAATCGAAGGCATTTAATGACCAGCCATAGATCAGGTTTTTATTAGAAATGTGTTAGTAATTATGTGAGCAGGGGGTGAAGTTTGGCTGATAATTACCTGATATTTGTTAATATATTTCTTTGTATTGCAGTACTAGTKACATTGTTGTTTGGGCATGGTGTTGGAGTTACAGTGTACCAGCCAGGTTGACAGAGTAGGGTTTCATTTGAAGTGAAATACTGCTGGATGTCTGGTGAAGCCAGCCGGTTCAGTAAATCTCTTGCAGGCTACACTAATATCACATCACTAATTAGGCCTGTTTAGAAGAAAAAAAGTTTCTCCCTGTAATGTATTAACTAATTGGTCTGTCTTGTGATTGTTTTTATTACTTTAACATATCTATGATTTTTCATATGGGTGACATGATTTACACTTTTTGGTTCATGCAGCTTTACAGTAGTCAATAGATTTAGTATTCAGAAATCWGCATTTTCATAACGCAGAACAAATCTGCATTTTAAACCATTTCACCTGTTTTATATTGAAAGTCAAGTGTTTTTTTGCTTCAATAGTGATCAGGGGCATGCAACTATAATTTCTTTACACAAAATACATTAGTGCAACGCAATAGGCAGAYAATAGCTTTGTTTTCATCAGATGAGAAGTGCAAAGCTAGCAGACGTTTGTGAGTGGTGGAATTTGATTGGGCAAGATGAGAGCAAAGCTATTTCATCCAAGTGGAGAAGTGTAACCGAAGCACAAAATTAGTCCTTTTACATTCATGATTTGGAACAAAGCCTGACTGAAGCAGAGCAGAATTTACAATAAGAAGCATTTTAGATCTGCGTTTGTAAACGCGGTATGTTATTTTATCTGTGTTAACGTAATGCCTGCAGTAGATATAGCAGTAAAAAAAATGGCAATACCACATACACAGGGTCAAATGCTTTATTTGAGTCATGACTGGTTTTGACTAGCCTCATTTTATAAGATTATAGGTTGATCTTATGGCATTGTGCAGTGTAGCATCCTATCACACTTCTGCCTTTATCCGAGTTCTATCGTTTCCCTTTACTCTGCATTTGTCTATATTTGATTAAGTCACGTATGCCTTTTGACTGACTAAAAATGGCAATTTTGGTATTGAAGCCAAATTAACCCTAGCTTGTGGAGTAAAATGTTATTTTTTGGGAAAGCTCAGAGTTTATCAATAAATGTCCGGCATGGTCAATCACAGTGCGAAAAAAAAATTCTGAGCATACCTGAGAAGGAACAAAAGTAAATTCAAAGATTTTATTCAGGGATTGATCTTATGACAATTCAGCATGAATGTTTAAGTCAGAGGTGCTGTAGCTTTTGTCTTCCTGTTTCATCATTTTGTGGACCATGTGTTACAGCTAAACAGGGTCAAAATGGTGGAGAAGGAGAAGACTGCTCTGGCGGGAGAGACGAACACAGTCGTGGAGTTCCTCACTCTGGAGAATGATATTTTCAAACAAAAGAGCCAGCTCTGCCAGTACTGTGTGTGAGTATTACAACCACACAGGGTGTTGCTAAATGTAGTGTCTTTTACTAACAGGAAATCAGGTTTGAAAGAATCTGGGAGGAAGTGATGATGCAGTTGGGTGTAATTACTACAGGTGGTCACTTTTTAGAGTTTATATATCCATGTTGACCAGAGTGCGATTGTTTCTTTGTTAGCCATGACTTCCAGAAGAGAGTGGCAAACAAAGAGGAGGAGAAGCAGAGGATCCAGGACGACACCAAGGAACTCACAGAGAAGAACAACATCGCTGAAGAACCAAGATCTGAAAAATGTGAAGTAGGCCTTTCTATTTTTTTATTTGTTATTCATGGGTTTTGTTGCTTACATGGAAATTGACACCAAAGGGACACATGTATGAGCAAAATATAGTCCTAATGTAAAATGAATGTCAGTCTTCGGTGCAATAATGTTATGGAAAATGTTCATGGACCTGCTGGCAACCAGTGATACAGAAAAGCAAAATTARCAGTAATTTGTTTGATTGCCATTCATAATGTCCATGTTGTGATTTTTCTCCCAGGAAACAAGGAAAGCTGACCAAGTACATTGAGTTCCAGAAGGAGAAGTTTACCCAGCTGGACCTGCAGGATGTGGAGGTCTGAGAGAAACTGAAGCACACCAAGAGTAAAGACCAAGAAACTACAGAAACAACTGGAGAAGGACAAGGTGTGTTTAGGTGTGCATGTGTCCCTTTTCCTGTGAACCTAATTCAGGTCTCTAGAATCGATGCTTCAGTGATTCCATTTCAGGGGGGTTTTGTAACTTTGACCATTTATTATATTGGCCAATCTCTGTGTACATGGGTAGCTCATGGTGGCTCTCCAAATCTATACGTTAGGAGGCTGCGAATGTGCTACATAACTTACAGGTCATACTCATAAACAAACACAATGGTGCTCTGTCCTCTCAAGACAGGCCAGCACCAATGGCCTGACACTTCACTTTTATTCTGTTGATTTTGTCCCCTGGCCAAAGTGAAACACGGCCACTCGTAATACAGTTTCCCTCTATACAAACACAAGGCCTGTTGTGCTGAGGCCCTGGAGAAGGCATTGCCCAGGGGTTTACAGATGACCTTATTAGTAATTGCCATATTGCTTAATTACCCATTTTATAATTACTAGCATCAATGTCACAAATAAACAAGCGTGTTCATTTTTATTACGTTAACTTGCGTGGGATTGGCTCTAGGTGGGAAMGGGTGTGTAGCCCACGTTTTAATATATATTTTTCTGTGTCATGAGGTCCCCCTTGATAAAATTATATTGTTACATTGCTGAGACTAAAATGAGTTGATAAAGTGGCTGGTATACCCAATTTMTYTWATWARAKAAACTCCTCCAGTTGGCCACTAGGGGGTAAAACTTAAACGCAAACCCTCCAAAGCATGACTGCTTGGCTCTGGTGCCTCTCACTCACTTTCTCCCATGCTCTTTTCTCTCCTCCATGGGCTCCCTTTTTCTCTCCACACTCAATATGCTCCAAGTCTCCCTTCCTTTCTCTGCCCCTGTTCTGCAGCCTGTATGATACAGCACCAGTGGCTGTGATTTGGCAGTGTTGTGTTGTGGAGGCCGGGTAGAGCAGAGCAGTCCTCTGGGGAGCCGTGTTCTGCAGTGTGGTAGTGAAGTATGGCCTTGTGTAACACTACCAGCAGCCACATTCACTCTTCACCCACAGTTAACCCTGCTAGCATGGCTTCYTCCACTCCCTCTGCTACTCCCTCTCACCACCCAGCACACTGGAGAGAGGTGCAGTTCACACAGACTGCCTGCCAGTCTGATGRCGGTGCTGCTAACTCTGTCTGCTAGTTGATTTTAAAAGAGTATATTTTGGTCTTTCCTGGTTTTCTAAGGTACCTCCCCTAGAGTCTCATATTTTCTCTCCCCCCTTTACCCTCTGTCAGCTGGAGGAGGTGCGTAACGTGCCGGCCAGCAGTGAGAAGATCATTTCTGAGGCGTCCGCTCACAGGGAGGTGTTGGAGAAACAGAATTGGAAGGAGAAGGAGAGACTGAAGGACGTGATGGAAAGTCTGAAGGAGGAGACCAATGGCCTGCAGCAGGAGAAGGAGGTGGGTGTCTTTCATTATCAGGAATTGCTGATTCGTTTGAAGTAGGAAACACTATTCCTGATTTAATTGAATTTGACCAGTATCCTTTTCCCCCTGGTATTCCATGTTTTCTGATCACATAATCGTGTGGCTGTTATTCCCATGGCTCCGTCCCCAGACTATGGAGAAGGAGCTGATGGAGCTGAGTAAGGCTGTGAACGTGACACGCTCCCATCAGGACGTGGCCCAGTCTGAGCTGGACATCTACCTGAGTCGCCACAACACCGCTCTGACCCAGCTGAACATGGCCACGCAGTCCCTGCAGATCGCCTCCGACACCATCAAAGAGCTGCAGGTCAAAATACCCCAGTGTGAGCAGGAGCTCAAGAAGGTACGTTAGTGTGTGTGTGTGGGAGGGTCTCAAGCGTCGAGCTGTTCTTAAGGTTAGGGGTGGACTGTGACTTGTGGCAGTAAGATGGAAGTATTTCAGGTTTCTGGATGACTGTGTGCTGACCATGTATCTCTGTCTGCTCCAGGATGAGGCGGAGCTGGAGCTGCTGCTGCAAGCAGATGGTCAGACCAGGGAGCTGGTGAGGGACATGAGGCGGAGGAGGCCAAGAGCTCCCTGTCCTCTAACCGCAGCAGGGGGAAGGTGCTGGACGCCCTCATGCAGCAGAAGAGGAGCGGCAAGATCCCCGGCATCCTGGGACGACTAGTGAGGACCATGTCCATGAATAGACTACACCAGGGGTGTCAACCTCATTCCATGGAGGGCCTAGTGTCTGCTGGCTTTGTTTTTGCTTTTCAATGAAGACCTAGACCAGTGGTTCCCAAACTGTGGGGCGCCTAGGGGAGGTGCGAAGGGTTGGTGAGGGGATCCGGCTTTCAACCTACTATTGAAAGTTGTAATGGTAGCATGCACAAGGTGCTATTTCAAAATTGGGTGGTGCGGCATCAGTTTTCCTCTTGTCATGTTAGAGCTATTTATAACTGGTTAGAAATGTCCAGATCAACTAGCCCATGTCAGTTAACGTGTTTTAGCTAGGTTTTTAGGCCATAGATTTAGTTGTAATGTTTGTCACTCTATCACAACTAAACATTAGACATGGCAACATTTATAGAAAATTGGAAGAAAATTTGCTTTAAAACTGCCAAATGTTCTCTGCACCGCATGAGAAAATGTGTAGAATTGCAGGAAATAAGCTTTGAACCTGCAAGATGTTCTCTTCGCCAACAAGAGGGGTGTGAACAGTTTGACATTAACAGTGCTTCTGCTCATCGAGATAGACATGGCGCGCTGAGTGGGTGCAGGATTTTCCCCAATGCTGGAAGGGAGGCCTGAGTGAAAAAGTTTGGGAACCCCTGACATAGAGAACCAGGTGAGGGGAGTTCCCTACTAATCAGTGACCTTAATTCATCAATCAAGTACAAGGGAGGAGCAAAAACCTGAGGACACTTGGCCCTCCGTGGAATGAGTTTGACACGTGGGCTACACAGATGACATGTGGCAGCTGAGAGATGCACACACACTCAGTGAGACTGTGTTCTTGTCCCGACAGGGTGATCTTGGGGCCATCGATGAGAAGTATGACATCGCCATCTCATCCAGCTGTGGCTCTCTGGACAACATCCTGGTGGACAGCATCGACAGCCCAGAAATGTATCAACTTCCTCAAGGCCCAGAATATCGGAGTGGCCAAGGTGAGAACAATTCTCAAACACCTGTGGCCTCTTATCAATATTGTGTAGAAAATATTATAAAAATACTACTTACGAACGGAGTTTAGAATGGTTGTACGCATAGAAAGAGTGATTTACAAAACAGTCCTACACGCTTCATACGCACACTGGTAAGAGAGAACCATTGATAAATACCATGTTCTCAGCCTCAGTGCTCATGCACGACTTTGGCCATTTGCATTTCGAAAAGCCCCTAATTAACCATATATGGTCAATCATCCATTTAAAGCCCGTGGGGAATATTCAATGCCGTACCTTAAAATACAACGGTGCAACCAAAAAAAAACRTAGGAAAAGAATCGGACTGAAATGGAGGTGCTAGTGTCAGAGATTGGGCATAACCAAAAGGTTTTATTTGGCTCGTTCAGTTGTGGCTTGACCAGTGTAAAATAAAAACATGGCTACAAAGAGAGGACCGATGGCAAATATAGGCAACACTCACCAGTTAGCTAACCATCCATCCTCAACAGCTCCCTCCTGTAGGTTTTTAGGCCAGCATTGCTGTTCTGCAGAATGAACGATTTTGTGCGTTCCACCTGGCTAATAGCCAACACATTCAGCAGTGTCTCTTGCGTCTCACACCTGCACATTAAGAGTGAAAACTGTCTGTTCATAGTTCAAATCATTTTGGGGTAGTTATTTAATGGCGGTGGGTGCTGTCTATTGCACCGTTCGTATTTGGGAACCTATTGATGGCATCATGGCAAAGAAACCCCTCTTGACTTCAACCTCTTGTGCGATGGTGTATGGAAACATTGGCTTATCGAGGGCTGTGAGATGCCGATTTGGCAAGATCCCGTTGAAAAGTGCCTGTTGCTAAAACCCTAAGGGTAGATAGTACTTAGATGTGCACCGGAATGGCATGCGTTGGTCTTTTTAAAGCAGGTCCTTGCAAAAATCCTATAAATTGTTTTTGGGAAACGACATCTGATGACCCAATCTGTAGAAGTCCCACCTGTCTCTTAACGTGCTCTCTTGAGGAATGCGGTGTGTGCCTAATTTTCCAGCAGAGCAACATCAGCCATCTCTCATTCGATTTCCCATTGTCTTATAGTATTTCAACAATGGTTTCACACCTGCCTCTAATTAAAAAAGTTACTGTACGTTATATGGATTATCATCATTATCATCATAACAAATGCACTGATGTGGTCATTTTATGATATAGCTACCCTGTCAAGATATGTTGCATGAATTCACAATGGAAATACAATGACATTTAATTATTGCTCACATTTTCCCCATTCCCTTATTCCACCACAAATGTTCATATTGCTAAATCTCACAATTACATTTGGATTATTTTTGTTTGACTTTTTCTCCCCAATTTCGTGGTACTCAATTGGTRGTTAGTCTTGTCCCATCGCTACAACTCCCGTACGGACTTGGTAGTGGCGAAGGTCGAGAGCCATGCGTCCTTCAAAACACAACCCTGTCAAGCTGCAATGCTTCTTGACACACTGCACGCTTAACCCGGAAGCCCGCCGCACCAATGTGTCAGAGGAAACGCCGTATGACTGAAGTCAGCTTGCAGGTGCCAGGCCAGCCACAAGGAGTCTCTAGAGCGCGATGGAACTAGGACATCCCGGCCGGCCAAATCCTCCCCTAACYCGGACGACGCTGAGCCAATTGTGCGCCACCTTATGGGTCTCCCGGTCACGGCCGGCCAGCTGTGATACAGCCTGGGATCAGACCCGGAGCTGTGTTAATGCAGTACCTTAGAATGCTGCGCCACTCGGGAGGCCCTATAAATCTCACACTTTGCGTGGAAATGATCCCACGCTGGTTAACCCACAAATTTGTACTAGAGGTCGACCGATTAATCGGAATGGCCGATTTAATTAGGGCTGATTTTTCAAGTTTTCATAACAATTGCAAATCGGTAATTTTGGACGCCGTTTTTTATTTTTTTTAACACCTTTTATTTAACTAGGCAAGTCAGTTAAGAACACATTCTTATTTTCAATGACGGCCTAGGAACGGTGGGTTAACTGCCTTGTTCAGGAGCAGAAAGACAGATTTTTACCTTGTCAGCTCAGGGATTCAATCTTGCAACCTTATGGTTAACTAGTCCAACGCTCTAACCACCTGCCTTACGAGGAGCCCGCCTGTTACGCGAATGCAGTAAGAAGCCAAGGTAAGTTGCTAGCTAGCATTAAACGCATCTTATAAAAAACAATCAATCATAATCACTAGTTATAACTACACATGGTTGATGATATTAATAGTTTATCTAGCGTGTCCTGCGTTGCATATAATCGATGCAGTGTGCATTTGTGTTAAAGGACTGTCGTTGCTCCAACGTGTACCTAACCATAAACATCAATGCCTTTCTTAAAAGCAATACACAGAAGTTTATATTTTTAAACATGCATATTTAGCTAAAAGAAATCCAAGTTAGCAGGCAATATTAACCAGGTGAAATTGTGTCACTTCTCTTACGTTCATTGCACGCAGTCAGAGTATATGCAACAGTTTGGGTCGCCTGGCTCATTGCGAACTAATTTGCCAGAATTTTACGTAATTATGACATAACATTGAAGGTTGTGCAATGTAACAGGAATATTTAGACTGATGGATGCCACCCGTTAGATAAAATATGGAACGGTTATGTATTTCACTGAAAGAATAAACGTTTTGTTTTCGAGATGATAGTTTCTGGATTCGACCATATTAATGACCTAAGGCTCGTATTTCTGTGTGTTATGTTATAATTAAGTCTGATTTGATAGAGCAGTCTGACTGAGCGATGGTAGACACCAGTAGGCTCGTAAGCATTCATTCAAACAGCACTTTTGTGCGTTTTGCCAGCAGCTTCAAACTTTAAGCMAACTCCCGAGATTAGGCTGGTGTAACCGATGTGAAATGGCTAGCTAGTTAGCGGGGTGCGCGCTAATAGCGTTTCAAACGTCACTCGCTCTGAGAYTTGGAGTAGTTGTTCCCCTTGCTCTGCATGAGTAACGCTGCTTCGAGGGTGGCTGTTGTCGATGTGTTCCTGGTTCAAGCCCAGGTAGCGGCGAGGAGAGGGATGGAAGCTATACTGTTACACTGGCAATACTAAAGTGCCTATAAGAACATCCAATAGTCAAAGGTATATGAAATACAAAGGTTATAGAGAGAAATAGTCCTATAATTCATATAACTACAACCTATAACTTCTTACCTGGGAATATTGAAAACTCATGTTAAAAGGAACCACCAGCTTTCTCATGTTCTGAACAAGGAACTTAAACGTTAGCTTTCTTACATGGCACATATTGCACTTTTACTTCTCCAACACTTTGTTTTTGCATTATTTATTTGAGGCTAAATTTGATTAAGTTAAAATAAGTGTTCATTCAGTATTGTCATTATTACAAATACATTTAAAAAAAATTGACCTCTCTTGCAGAAATTACTATGTTGCAGGTTTTACACTGTCAGTTCGAGTCATCAGGACATCGATCTGGTTCAATTTCAACTTTGTTACAGTATACCCCAGTCTCACTTTACTAGCTTTCTCTCTTATGGGTTTGCTGATAGACAACTTGTACAAAGCCTTTAACCTCAAATTTAACCTCTAACACTCTGATCCACTCTTTTCCTGTCTCAGATGAAGGTGTGGGAGAATAAGATGGGGCCATTCCATCCCAGAGAACATCCTGCTGTTTGAACTGGTGCGGGTGCAGGATGAGAGTATGAGCCAGCTTTACTTTGCCCTGAGGGACACCTGGTGGCCAAGGACCTGGAGTAGGCAACACTATCGCCTTCCAGAAGGACAAACACTGGAGAGTGGTCACCATGCAGGACAGATCATAGAGATGGCTGGTGGGTAGACCGAGCGGGAGCTCATCTCTTCTCAGTGTCTCTATAGATGGTCGATATGGTGACATGTCTGACACTATGCTCTGTCCCGTCTCAGGTACCATGATGAAGGTGGAGCGAGAGTGATGCGGGCAGGATGGCTCCATCGGCACTGAGGTCACCCAGAGGAGGAGAGATCTTCTGGAACTCTTCTAGAGCTTTCTCTGGCCTCCAATCACTGTTATAGCTCACTTTAAGCTCTGTGCTGGGTTAATGACCTACTGTCTTATTTTTTGTGTTTCAGCTGGACTGTATGGAGAGCAAGCTGATTGAGAAGGTGGTGCAGCTGCGGGTGCAGGAGAGGAAGCTGGCGCTGGAGGAGAAAGTCCAGAGACTCTGACAGCAGCTCAGAGACTGAAGAACACACCAATAGCATGCAGGTAAACACACAGTTATACAGATATGAAATGTATTTGATGTGTGGTGTAATTCTTGTTCATCATCAGACTTGTTTAGGTAAAGCTGAATGTATGTTTTTTTTTGGCTTGCTCGTAATGCGGCTTGCTGTCTCGATGTTCGTCTTTCTAGATTGCCCCTCTATTGATTTGGTTTGTATTATGTCTACCATCCACACAGCAACACTATTGCAACAGTCATAATTATGCAATATGCAATAGCCTTATGAAGCACAAGTTTTTCATACACAGGCTCACACATTTTTTTTAATATAGGCCTAATGTTCAAAGTTTTGTCATCAGTAATGATTTGATGGGATAAATGGTCTTTAGACTGATTGGTTATTGCTTTGTCAGATCGACCAGATTTTATTATTTGCAATCATTGTAAAGGCTCTCAGGTACGCTTTTTTGTAATTGACGTGTTTTGTTTTTTTTATTGCAGAGTGAAAGTAAAGGGAGATTGTCAGAACCTGGCCTTGGGATGGAGGGGGGAAAGATGTTTTAACTTTTAAACTCAATACTACTGTTTTCATTTTTGTAAAGAGTTTGTTAAACAGGCAAGGCTAAATGGTGACTGGTGATTACGGGGAAGCAAGAGTCACTTGCGCAATGTGTAGCCTAAGATTGGAGGTGGAGCCTGCCTGTGCCCGACTCCTTGTTTGCTCCACCGCAGTTCACCAGCTGATGTAGGTTGTGTGCCCGTGTCGTGCGTCTTCACTGCTAGAAAACCAAACTCCGCTGCTAATATTCTGCTTATAATATAGCTTATCGAGTACAAGTCAATGGTCGCGCACGCGTAATGAAAATTAGGACTAGAGTACTACAACCCTTGAGGCTGGTGATTGCGAGTGAGGTTGTGCTTGACTGTGTGTTTCTTCCAGAGCTTGGCAGAGCAGGAGGCTCACCTGAAGCAAATTAAAGTAGGAGGCCAATGTCCTGGCTGTACCGACAAGAAACAAAGTAACAGTTGGAGAAGACCCTGAGGGACTTCCAGAAAGGTGAGAATTTTGAACCCCAAATGTAACGTGAGTCACTTAGAAATTGAGGCTACACTGTCAGTTCTAGTCTTCAGGACAATGATCTGGCTCAATTTGAGCTTTGCTACCGTGAACGCATTTGACTCCACTAGGCATTCTCCCTCAGGCTTGCTGCGGCGACAACTGGTACATACAACTAGGGGTGTGCCGATCTCGTCCTACTTGTAATTGTATCTGTTTTGTCACACTTGATACTCGTATCGCTTTAATGCCAGTAAGCTATACTAAGTGCGGCTATCACAGAGCGCATGCTATGTCACTCACTATTGTTCAAATCAAAGAAATGAGCCCAACAGCTGAAAATGCACATGATTGATTTACTTACTTTAGTCCTATTAAATGAAAATAAATAATGCATGGCTGGCTACTGCTGCTGTGTTTATTCCAGAACAGATTTAGGTAAATTGCTTGCCCATATATTGTTTCACTTACGAGAAGAGCAAAACTTCTCCCTGACACTTACGGCTCAACCTACCACCCGCCAATTTAGTTATTTAGAAGCGCCCAGCGTTTCACACTTTCAATAATGTGCAATTTCGGGTGTTCCTGCATGTGGACACTTCCTGCGTCTGCAAAGGACACTGCCTTGGTGCCGCTCCCAGCTAGCACGCAGGCGGGAGCGACCCTGCTGTGTACCGAGAGAACCATGCCGACAGACGGGGCGAAGGACACAGCAGCCCGCTAGCTTCTCCAGGCGCCACCGCTAGCTTTTCTTCACGGCACAGCCACCGCTATGTTCTCAGGAACAGCCCGTAGTTCTCCAGGACTGCAGGTAGTTTCTCGGACGGCCCGTAGTTTCAGGAACAGCAGTAGTTTAGGGAAAGCCGACGTGCTAGTTTTCTCCAGGGCAGGGCCACGTAGCTTTCTCAGAGAGGAAGCGCCTGAGGTTCTCGAGAATCAGGGACGTAGCTTTGCCAGGGAACAGCCGACGCTAGTTTCTAGGCCGTCACGTATGCTTTTCTCCCAGGACGCCCCAGGAAGGTAGGTTTCTAGGAAGCCACGTATCTTCTCGGACAGGAGCATCGTAGCTTCTCAGGAACAGCCAGCTGCTTCTAGGACACACCGTAGTTCTCCAGGACACAGCCCACCGCTAGCTTCTCCAGGACACAGCCCACCGCTAGCTTCTCCAGGACACAGCCAGCTGGGGCGACACTGTGTGCTAACTAGGGGGGAAAGGTGGAGGCGGAACGCACCGAATTTCAGGCTGCAGTTGCACCCTTCTCCATACTAAGTGATGGTAAAATCTCTAGATCCGTTACGATAGTGGTTTTGTCCGAGTATTTGGCACACCCCAAATACACGCTTAACCCTGCTCCTTTCTCATATAACTTCCTCTCTCTTTTCTCGCGCTCTCAGACTGAGGCAGCTTCCAGTAAGGCAGGGAAGGTGGTGAAGAGGCTCCACACCCTCATTGTGGACATCAACAGCCACAAGCTGAAGGCCCAGCAGGACAAACTGGACAAGGTCAACAAGGAGCTGGATGACTGCTCCTCAGCCATCACCAAGGCCCAGGTAGCCATCAAGAACGCAGTGCGGTAAGTGTTTATACACGTGCTCTCTCACACGCACACACACACACAGCGCCCATCTGGTAAAGGCTTCTGGTTGTGAAGCTATTAGGGAAAAGCTCAGATAAGCCCCAGCTGATGGCTGCTGCTCTCCTCCACAGTAACCTGAAGAAGTGTGAAGACGGTGTGAGTCGCCTGGAGGGAGAGCTGGAGGAGACTGAGAAGAGCCGACAGATCATCTTAAGAGGCTGGAGGAGAATGGGGAGATCATGAAGGACTGCCAGGAGGCTGCGGCACTGCCGGAGCGGCACCAGGGGGTGGTGAGGGAGATCAACGCCCTGCAGGAGCACGCTCTACAGGAAGAGTCCGACTTCGGGAGGAGCAGATGGACACCTCCATCACCGAACACACCAACAAGATCAAACACTGGCAGAGGTGGGTGTTGTGTGCATGTGAGATTCATGCATGCTTTGTTGTTACCCTGTTGGTTTGGTGTGTCTTAGAGGTCAACCAAACATTCAGCTAGTTACAGTGCATCAGTGTTCTATGCATTACCTGTGGAACAGTATCATCATCTGACTTAAATATTTTTCCTCTTCTCTGCTATTTACATTTTAGTCATTGAGCAGATACTCTTATCCAGAGCGACTTAGTAGTTCCATTCATCTTAACATTGATATGTGGTTGTCCCACCTAGCTGTCATAGTAAGAACATTTTCCAGCAAAGTCAGCTAGGACTGACCATCTGAGTCCCGTCCTCCTCAGGCCTCTAAGCTCTCCCTTCACGCCATTGAGGACAAACCAGCGGAGGCGCTGCCCGTGCTGACCTGGCGGCCATCAAGGGGCCTGACGTCATCACCAACCAGATCTCCCTGACGGAGGCCCGCTGTGCCCAGATGAAGCCCAACCTGGGAGCCATTGCAGRGTACAAGAAGGTACACACCAAGCTCTCTCTAGGTCTAATCAAGCACCTTGACACCCTGTTTTTACTCTTGTCTGCGCTCTCTCAAGTTTATTTCCCTCTAAGAGAAGGTAGTCATTGTGGGTCATGTCTCTCTATAGGAGGAACTGTGTGGCTGAGATCACAGAGAGACAACTTCAAGCGTGGATGTGAGGACCTGCGCAAGCAGAGGCTCAACGAGTTCATGGCTGGCTTCAACATCACCAACAAGCTGAAGGAGAACTACCAGATGCTGACACTAGGGGGTAACGCTGAGCTGGAGCTAGTCAACAGCCTGGACCCCTTCTCTGAGGGCATCATGTTCAGGTCAGCAGACACTTTGGCCCAACCGGCTGTTTGACATTTTTATATTTTATGATTTGTGAAGACAGCTCTGGATAGGTCTTTCAATCGTGTGAATTTTATCACCAAAACGTACCTAGCCCCAACCCAGTATCCCCTTCTAATTTAATTGTTTTATTGCTGTATTCGTTAAATCTATGAATGACTCTGGCTCATCCTCTTCTCTCTGTCCATGGCCACAGTGTGCGTCCCCCTAAGAAGAGCTGGAAGAAGATTTTCAACCTGTCTGGAGGAGAGAAGACCCTGAGCTCTCTGGCCCTGGTGTTTGCTCTGCACCACTTCAAGCCCACACCCCTCTACTTCAGATTAATGCAGCCCTGGACTTCAAGAATGTCTCCATCGTGGCCTGTTACATTTTATGTGAGTTTCACATGCACACACAGCAGTTCATGGGAACTCTATTCCACGTGAAACAGCTTTGAATAGTATTTGCCATTATACTCCTAATTCTATGCTGCTGTGCTTGACTCAGATGAGCTGACCCCATGTCCCTCACTGTGTTAATCGTTAGTATTGTATAATGGGAGCTTATTGAAGGCGCTATGGTAAGGTGTACAGCCTATTGTGAGAAATCACTCGTTTTGCAAAGCCCTCTGTTGGCGGTATGTTGGTCCATTGTTTACTCCTGTCACGGCGGTTGGTGGTTAATTCTTCCCAGGCCACTGTTTAAAAGAGCTTGACTCACATAAGCATGTAAAAAATGTGATACTTGAGATTTACAGCCTTTGACTTCCCATTGATGATTGAATATTAATTTGTTTCCCTACAGGAGCAAACCAAGAATGCTCAGTTCATCATCTCCCTGAGGAACAACATGTTTGAGATTGCTGACCGTCTGATCGGCATCTACAAAACCCACAACACCACCAAGTGGAATCAATCCTAAAGCCATTCTTAGAACAGCAGTGACTCTGTTTCCCCCCCTTAGCCACTCCTAGTAAGACAGAAATATTAAATGTAGGTCTCTTTCACACCATGTATATAAAACCATGGCTTTAACCTATTCTAATGTCATCACACTGTCTTTTTTACTGATGAAGTTAATAAATATTTTATCACCGATCTTTGAATACTATAACCCTAAATTGGACATGTTACACTGGAAAACTTGTGGGGAAGTACTATCACAATGAGCTGTTGGTCTTCCATCATTTAGGTAAAAACCCTGAAGACTGGCTATGTTCATCAGTGAGGAGCTGAGTGATAATTGACAATTCTAGCAAGCACTGCTTATGCAAAAAACATACTGAGCAACTTGCTCACAAGATACAGTTGAAGTCATTAACTTGTTTTTCAACCACTCCACAAATGTTTTGGCAAGTCGGTTAGGACATCTACTTTGTGCATGACAAGTAATTTTTCCAACAATTGTTTAGATTATTTCACTTATTTGCAATTCCAGTGGGTGAAGTTTACTGTGCCTCTAAACGGCTTGGAAAATGACAAATGATGTCATGGCTAAAAAAGCTTCTGATAGGCTAATTGACATCCTTTGAGTCAATTGGAGGTGCACCTGTATTTCAAGGCCAAACTCAGTGCCTCTTTGCTTGACGTCATGGGGGGAAAAAATGTATAGACCTCCAAGTCTGGTTCATCCTTGGGAGCAATTTCCAAACGCCTGAAGGTACCACGTTCWTCTGTACAAACAATAGTACACAAATATTAACACCATTGGACCACGCACCCGTCATACCGCTCAGGAAGGAGACATGTTCTGTCTCCAAGAGATGAATGTACTTTGGTCCGAAAAGTGCAACAGCAAAGGACCTTGTGAAGATGCTGGAGGAAACGGGTACAAAAGTATCTATATCCACATAACCTGAAAGGCCGCTCGGCAAGGAAGAAGCCACATCTCTAAAACCGCCATAAACCCAGACTACGGTTTGCAACTGCACATGGGGACGAAGATTGTACTTTTGGAGCAATGTCCTCTGGCTTGATGAAACAAAAATAGAACTTTGGCAATAATGACCATTTATGTTTGGAGGAAAAAGGGGGCTTGCAAGCCGAAGAACACCATCCCAACCATGAAGCACAGGGACTGGTGCACTTCACAAAATGGATGGCATGAGGAAGGACAATTATGTGGATATATTGAAGCAACATCTCAAGACATCAGGCAGGAAGTTACAGCTTGGTCACAGACCCCAAGCATACTTCCAAAGTTGTGGCAAAATGGCTTAAGGACAACAAAGTCAAGGTATTGGAGTGGCCATCACAAAGCCCTGACCTCAATCCTATAGGAAATTTGTGGGCAGAACTGAAAAGGCATGTGTGAGCAAGGAGGCCTACAAACCTGACTCAGTTACACCAGCTCTGTCAGGAGGAATGGGCCAAAATTCACCCAACTTATTGTGGGAAGTTTGTGGAAGGCTACCCGAAATATTTGATCCAAGTTAAACAATTGAAAGGCAATGCTACCAAATACTAATTGAGTACGTAAACTTCTGACCCACTGAGAATGTGATGAAAGAAATGAAAGCTAAAATAAATCATTATTTTTACTATTATTCTGACATTTCAAATTCTTAAAATAAAGTGGTGATCCTAACTGACCTAAAACGGGGAATGTTTACAAGGATTAAATGTCAGGAATTGTGAATAACTGAGTTTAAATGTATTTGGCTAAGGTGTATGTAAACTTCTGACTTCAACTGTAAGTGCACTACAATTGGGATATCTCTGGAGCAACACACAAACCACTCATCCTGTCTTGCCATTTAATTGAGGTATCACGAGATTATTGTAAGAAATATTTTGATGTACACATTGTAGTTGACTTGATTTAACAGAAGGCTTTTCTGGTGACTGTTAAATAGCTGGAGTTAAATGTCAGTCCTATAGTATTATTTATTACAGTATACTACATGTAGAGTTATAGAATGTCTTTGAAAAAGCTGTACTTTTAATGCTTATGGTGAAATATAACAGCTTCCAATCTGCTGAATGCATTTTGGGATTGAAAAGTTTGGTTTTCACTTTGTGGTACATGAGGCAGTATCTTCCTTTGAGCTTTAGCTGGGGTCAGGGTTAGTTCCAGAAGTAACGCCTGTGTTTTCTGTCAACTGTATCCTGCTGCATCAGGAAAGCTCTAATCACTAGGCACAATTAGCATTAATTCTATACCAAAGGAGTGTAACCTTACATCACCAGGTGCTTGGGTCCTTCCTGAAGTGAAGACCTGTCTTTCTGTCATGAGCTTGAAGGATGCCAGCTGTTGGTAGGTGTTCTCCCCCAGTGTGGAGAAGAGCTGCACCTCCACTGTCTGTGCATACAGGAAGCCTGCTGTCTTCCATAGTGAGGCGATCAGTTTGCTACTTAGGCCGTGTACCATCTGACTGAGCTTGGACAGCAGGGAGAAGCCCAGAGATGCTCCCCCAACAGGATTCACCCACACAGCCAGCAGGAGCACCACAGGGGGAGTGGGCTGGAGCTGCAGCAACAGATCATGGGCCCAGCCTCCAGGGTGACTCCCTGCCTCTGGCCTAAGAACCGTCATCAGAATGGTGGGCTTGGCACAGCAGAAGAACCAAGGCACCGGCTCTTCCACCAGCCCTTCGATGGTGCTCAGCAGCACAAGGGTGATGGAGAGGGATTTGGGCAGGGTTGGATTTACCAGCGCCTCCACCTCCCAGAACAGGTAGAACTTATCCAGTAAGACCAGGGGAGAGTCTTCGTCCTCCACGGCCGAGCCCAGAGACAACAGGTCCAGCTGCTCCTCCTGTGTGGAAGGGTGGCACCATCATATACAATCAAAGCTGAGGAAGTAATGTCATGACAATAACACTGACCCAGGCTATACTTACCTGCAGCTCCAGCCTCAATGAGTGGGTCATAGGCCAGAAACACCTCCACGTGTGCGGTGTCCAGGGCCCCCATGAAAGCCTCTATTCCTGGCAAGCACAAGCTCCAGCCCATGGAAGTACTGTTACACAGCCTGCCGGCCCTGCCTCACTAGGCCCTCACAGCTGGCCTTCTGCTCCCCCAGCTCTCACACCTTCAGGTAAACTATCCAGAAGACTACAAAATGGTAAATTGGTCAAAAGCATTAAATCCATTATTACAGGTAAATACTGGTAAAAGTGATAATGGTGCCAGAGGGGATGGCTGCTGTTTTTACAGGCTCCTAACCAACTGTTATTTTGTTAGTTTTTTTCGCAACTAATTTTGTACATAATGTTGCTGCTACCGTCTATGACCGAAAAGAGCTTCTGGACATCAGAACAGCGTTTACTCACCTCGACCTGGAGAAAGATTTTTTCTTCAATGTGTCCGACMCGAAGAATTAACTGCTTTGTCGACAAGGCCTAAATCTTGTCGACCACGTGAAGAAAAGATTGAGGAAAAGGGGGAGGGTGGGGTGTCTTGTAAGAATTTGCCGAGAGTAGGTAAACCACCACTACCCTCCGTATTATTGGCCAATGTGCAATCATTTGAAAACAAACTGGACGATCTATGATTAAGACTATCCTACCATCGGGACATTAACTGTATCTTAAGTTTCACCGAGACGTGGCTGAATGACGACATGCATAATATAAAGCTGGCTGGCTTCTCCGTGCATCGCCAGGACAGAGCAGCTACGCCTGGTAATATGAGGGGCGGGGGTGTGTCTATCTGCTGGTGTGTGATGTCTAACATTAACAAAGTCTCGAGGTATTACTTGCCTGAGGTAGAATACCTCATAAGCTGTAGACCACACTACCTACCAAGAGTTCTCATCTATATTATTTGTAGCCRTCTATTTACCAACACAAATCGATGCTGGCACTGAGACCGCACTCAACGAGCTGTATAAAGGCAAACAAGAAAATGCTCATCCAAAAGCGGCACTCCTAGTGACCGGGAAATTTAATGCAAACTTAAATCCGTTACCTAATTTCTACCAGCATGTCACATGTGCAACTAGAGGAAAACAAACTCTAGACCACCTTTAATCCACACACAGATGGATACAAAGCTCGCCCTCCATTTGGCAAATCTCACCATAATTCTATCCTCCTGATTCCTGCTTACAAGCAAAAACTAAAGCAGGAAGTACCAGTGACGTGGATGCTACGCTACAGGAATGTTTTGCTAGCACAGACTGGAATATGTTCTGGGATTCATCCAATGGCATTGGAGTATACCACCTCAGCCATCGACTTCGTCAATAAGTGCATCGATGACGTCGTCCCCACAGGGACCGTATGTACATATCCCAACCAGAAGCCATGGATTACAGGCAACATCCGCAACTCTCGGTAGCCGAAGTGAGCAAGACCTTTAAACAGGTGAACATTCACAAAGCCGCGGGGCCAGATGGATTACCAGGATGTGTACTCCGAGCATGCGCTGACCAACTGGCAAGTGTCTTCTGACATTTTTAACCTTTCCCTGACCGAGTCTGTAATACCTACATGTTTTTCACAGACCACCACCCTGTGCCCAAGATAGCGAAGGTAACCTACCTAAATGATTACCGCTCCGTAGCACTCACGTTGGTAGCCATGAAGTGCTTTGAAAGGCTGGTCATGGCTCACATCAACACCATCATACCGTAAACCCTAGACCCACTCCAATTCGCATACCGCCGCAACATATCCACAGATGACGCAATCTCAATCGCACTCCACACTGCTCTTTCCCACCTGGACAAAAGGAACACCTATGAGAATGCTGTTCATTGACTACAGCTCAGCATTCAACACCATAGCACCCACAAAGCTCATCACTAAGCTAAGGACACTGGGACTAAACACCTCCCTCTGCAAATGGATCCTGGATCCTGAAGGGCCACTGCCGGGTGGTACGGGTAGGCAACAACAGATCTGCCATGCTGATCCTCAACACTGGGGCCCCTTAGTGTTGCGTGTGCCAAGCACAACTCCAACACCATCATTAAGTTTGCTGATGACACAACAGTGGTAGGGAGGAGGTCCGAGACCTGGCAGTGTGGTGCCAGGACAACAACCTCTCCCTCAATGTGAGCAAGACAAATGAGCTGATAGTGGACTATAGGAAAAGGAGGGCCAAACAGGCAGTTTGTTCAATTGGCACCTCAGGTTAGATTGCACCGCTCACATGATGCTGCACAACACCTGAGTGACACTTCTTGTTGAAATAATATCATGACAGTTAGTGGTCTGACCAGGTCTAGAATGATATTTCGCTTAAAGGTGTTGATTAATTTGGAATTATCACGAAATTTAGGCTTCAAGTGTTAACTTCCTATTTGTGCGGCACTGTACAACAATAGACATAGCGTGTAACATAGTAGCCTATAACATGGACTTCGTTCACACCTAATATTTCTGGCATATATAATATTGTAGCGACCCGCACAGACAGCGGTGTGTTATGTGGTAGGCTATTAGTGGGTTGTGTTGTACTTACCAGTGTTTGCGGGGTCCGACATGCCAATCAACCTGCTATCTGCCAATCACGGGGATGCCTGGAATGTTCTGATGCCGGGCATCCTGGTGTTTGGTGGAGGGGGATGGAGCATTGGAAGTTAAGACCAGGTTTAGCCATTGTTCTCTCTTACGTCTGGGCTTCACAAGAGAAGGTCACGGTTGGCTTGTGGGGTATCTTTCGTTTATTTGGCGTGGGCTACGGCCAAACAGTAGCCTGTGTAAAGTTGGGTTAATAAACCTTCAATTCGTAAACTCAACCCTCTGTCTGGACAATTGTTCCTTTATGATCTAGTCAGGTCATTACAATATCTTAATTAACAAAATAAAACAAAAGCATTGAGACACTTTAAAAACGCTGCCGGAAGTCTTTGCTTTTGGAAGAAAACAGTGATGCCAGTATAGGCTGGAAAATAGAACCGAGTCAAAATTCGCCCAAGGATGAAAAATGGCAAAAGAACGTTGGCTAAACTGGAACACTAGCGCGAGCTCATAGCAAATGGATGGAATCGAACGATGACGCTTAGAATTCCATTTCGCCTAAATAGCACCAAATAATGTACACCTTTTTATTTTACCACTACAATCTGTTCTTTGGACGAAACCGAAAAATAACAACTCGTGCAGAAAGTCAACATCCGCACCTTGATAGGGCCAAGTGTGCTTATGTCTGCATATCGAGGTAGGGAAAAATGTCAACTTGCCTATTTCTGGTCTAGCGATCGATGACAGCAAGAGTACGCTGCAAAACTTTGATTCGAAAGATATTATCCTGATTAAAAAATGGTGTCCGACTTCAAAAAATCCCAAGCGAGATATTTGGCAAAATAGACACGTACATTTCCCTATAATAAACAATGGGACCTCATAGTTGCATGAGGAAATGTGTTTACATTTGAACTACCAGCAACGTGGGCAGGTCTCATTGCCAACAATAGCAAAGCAGGCATTGTGACGTAGAACAATAAACTGGGAATAGAACGTTCCGAAGGCGAGTTGGTGCCACGGTGCTCAATATAACTAATAGGAGCTGGCATTGTAAAAAATGCTTTTTCGTGATTACTTCCAACTATGGCAAGCAGCTGGGACATATGGTAATATTATGAAACTGGGCTCCACGGCGGATGCAAAGAACTAGTTATCAGAAAAATGCATTGTTAAAAATGTAGTGTCCAGCCTACCAGTATCCATCTGCCTGACACAGCTGGTTATTTGGGCTGCATTTCAACGAGGTTACTGTGCATTTTTAATGGTTTCAAACTTGGATAGATACTTTCAAAGTACAGTATGTTATTTTTAAAACACTCAGCGATGGTGGGCAGCAGCAGGCTCGTAAGCATTCATTCAAATAGCACTTTTGTGCGTTTTGCCAGCAGCTCTTCGCAATGCTTCAAGCATTGCGTGGTTTATGACTTCAAGCCTATCAACTCCCGAGATTAGGCTGGTGTAACCGATGTGAAATGGTTAGCGGGGTGCGCGCTAATAGCGTTTCAAACGTCACTCGCTCTGAGACTTGGAGTAGTTGTTCCCCTTGCTCTGCATGGGTAACGCTGTTGTCGATGTGTTCCAGGTAGGAGCGAGGAGAGGGACGGAAGCTATACTGTTGCACTGGCAATACTAAAGTGCCTATAAGAACATCCAATAGTCAAAGGTATATGAAATACAAATCATATAGAGAGAAATAGTCCTATAATTCCTATAATAACTACAACCTAAAACTTCTTACCTGGGAATATTGAAGACTCATGTTAAAAGGAACCACCAGCTTTCTCGTGTTCTGAACAAGGAACTTAAACGTTAGCTTTCTTACATGGCACATATTGCACTTTCTTTCATCTCCAACAATTTGTTTTTGCATTATTTAAACCAAATTGAACATGTTTCATTTATGAGGCTACATTTATTTTATTAAGTTAAGTGTTCATTCAGTATTGTTGTAATTGTCATTACAAATACATTTTAAAAATCGGCCGATCAATCGGTATCAGCGTTAAGATTATAATCGGTCGACCTCTATCCCGTTCCGTCCCCGGTTTGGTCCCTGACTATAGTATCTCAGTGTGCATGTGAATTACAACAGCCTATTTCCAATCATGTGCCTGCCTCTAAGAAACTTTAAATAAAGTGCACTGTTAAAGTAACCAAAAGGTGAAATACCCAATGGCTTGATGATACTAATCTTGAAAAAACGTACACTAAAAACKTAGAAATCAATCCGCCTTCATTAACACAATGGAAAAATCTAATCTTTTATTTTGAATAGCATGAGCGACCGAGAAACTAATTGATACAATTTRTGGGCAAGTGGCAAAATAATGCAGGCCTTAGGGATGGAGGTGTGAGCATGCGGGTCTGGGTAGATGAGATGTACATGTAGTAAAATATATACACTAATGCTTAACTTCTTTCACCATAGCACTGCATCAAGGATGTTATTTTTGACAAAGATATTGAAATGCTGCAAATGCCAGATCTGATCCTAAATGAAACCTCCAAGGCAACAACACAAAATGACAGACCATACCTGTARGTTTCACTATTTATTTTCTTGAAGACAACCTAGCCTGTAGATCCAACTCAACAGGATAACCAACTTCTTCCATTCCATTTTTTTTGTTGAAACCACATCTTTGCTAACAAGGAATGCTGCTGCTGCTAAAAAACAACCTATGTTCAACAGAAGGGGAAGATTGTGCACCTAAATGGAAAAGAGGGGGAAGGAGCAAGGGGTTGGGAGGTACTGCAAACTTAACTTGTTCATGAGTTTTAGATGAAGGAATAAGGCTCAACATGTATCATTGAGAACCTTGTCGAGGCTAGGGGGTCCAATCCCCGATACTTACTTTTCCCCAACTCAGGGGTGCCTCAACATCAGAGGCAGAACAATTATTGCCCCCCCCCCTAAAAAAAATATTTCTCAAATTCACTAAAATGGCTCAACATGAGTTGATCATGGCTACAACTGAATATAAAACAAAGATTGTGGTTGGATGATGCATATTGTTGGTGTTAGCAGGTATGATTTGAGAGTCTAACCACACCTTTTTAAACGACTTCAGACCTCTCACTCTGCAGTACATGTGCAAAACTGTTCAGATTCATCTTCAAATCAGAAATGTAGGTCAGTAGGGGAGAGGGAGACATGTAACATTTAAAAGAGCACAGTTTACAAAAAAATTAAAATCACTGTGTACACAGCCTAAAGAAACGAAAAAAAGTTTTAATTAACTGTGCTATAGTTTAGTACATGCAAAGGTTATGAATTGATGTTACATAAAAACTGCCATTTTTCATTCCCCCTTATGATAAGTCAAAGCTCAAAGCTATGGCAACAATACTGCAAAGCAGTGATTTTTGTTTCAAGAGAAAGAAAAAACATTAAATCATGCTAGGGGAGTATATAAGTCATTTGGTTGACAATAGTCATGTCAGAATTTCACAGCATCAAACCCATATCTGGTGCAAAGGTATGGTTATTGTGGGAAGGTGGAATATGATCCTTATCACCATAAGCAATGAAAGTAAAAGCAGGGGGGGGGGGAAATGTACACTGGATGCAAAAAGAAAAGCCACCAAATGCATCTGAATACAATGCACCCACTGCTCCACCTGCCAAAAGCAAAGTCCAGTGTTAATTAATACTAACTTAACAATCAAAACCCTTATGATAATTTTTTTTTTTTTTTCATTTCCAAAGTTCTTCCTTTCAGGGATTTTTATCTGCCTCTTTAGGAAGGCAGAATTCCTTCTTGTATTTTCCTTCGTTTGCGCTTCTYGGTTTTGTTCCTCTTATGTATTTTTTTCTCTCTGCATGCGTTCACATCCAGTCTTCTTGCACTCTCCAGACACGCACACACGCCACTCGTCCATTCTCTCGCACACGCGCAGCTGGACTCTGGCCCTGCCCACCGCCGCGGGGGGAGGGGGGGAGACGCCCCATCGAGGGCCTCTGGTTGGAGGAGATGAACCTGGCTCCTCAGCACTGAGTCCAGACATTCATACACAATGGGTCCATTCACACACACGTCTGATGGCGTGGCCGATTGGGGGATGGGCGCACAGGTGGCGCCCCCTCCGGTCGGAGGACCGCAGAATTGTCATATGGTTCATCTTATGCTTGCTTTGTTGGTTTTCCTTTTGTGTTTTTGGGATTTGTTGCCTCAATTTCTTGATTTTGATGTATTTGGTTCTCCCCGGGCTGACACCGCATTTGTTGTCATTGTAGTAGTTTTCCGTTTTAGTCGACATCTCCAATAACATGGAAGTTACTTGGCATGTCTCAACGCATTCGATGTAGATGTTTGTTTTTTTGCAACATGTAGCCACTCACTCACTCGCACCCACTCGCCATCTCAAACTTCATTTGGGCTGGTTCCCCCGGAATGCCAAATGAAATCCACACATTTTCTCAGATAAGATGCAGCCACGGATCCCACGAGCCAAGCACAATGGATCTAATTTCTCTCACACTCTTTCGCTCTCTTTTTCTCCTAATTTGTTTTATGTTGAACAGAGTGCTGCATCGCGAACAAAACTCCAGACTCCCGAGATGCCTTCTAGAACTGGAACCCCTCTGTTGGCACGTTGGTGGAGGAATTGAAGCCGTACGTTCCCCCCTGGATCGCCTCCGGAACCAGGCTGGAGTCTTCATCAATCTGAACATCAGACAATAAGTTAATCTATACCAATAAGACATTCCCCACAATGTAGTATGCAGTACCTTCCCCAACCAAGACATGACCATATTAGTGAACTGACTTACATCATCAGATGAGAAGAACTGATCAATAATTTCATACGCCAGTTTATAGATGTCTTCGTTCTCATGATTCTGGAGCTGCTCCACCTTCTCCAGACCTGAGGGGCAGGAAAGAGATAGATGGTTCAAGTCAAATCTACACAGCCACTGAGATACAAACACTATACTTCAACATAAACTGTAGGTAGGAACAATTATGTTTGAGAAGTAACAGTGGGCTGGGCGCTCACCTCCACACTCCTCGATGAGGTTGGCGATGGTCTCGGCTTCGTCGTCGGCCATCTTGAGGATGTTGCTGAGTCCGTCCAGGACCACCTGCACCACCTGAGCATCCTTCACTGTCAGCAGGTTACAGAATGGAGGGATCACCTGCTGCTGGATCAGGTACGCCACCTACAGGACCGAAGGAGAAGGGTCAGCTTTAGGGTTTACAAAATACATTTTTACAAAGTGGCAATTCGAGTGTATGGATGGATGTCAGGTGAGGTGTATGTGGTAAAGCAGGTAGGCCTCAGTTGAGCTCACCTGGTCCTTCCTCCCGCTAATTGTCAGGTTGCTGATGGCCCAGGCTGCTTCTTTCTGTGTTCCAAAGTCTCCCTGCAAAAACATTTGTATTAATATTTCACCAACATGAGATTCTCATTACTGCTTCATTTTGTGTGACAGAAAGCACTGATGAATGAAGCCGTGAAAGTGGTGAAACAGACCTTGTCCAGAAGGTGGATGATCATGGGTACCAGGTTGGCGTCGATGACGGCCTGCACCTGCTGCTGGTTGCCTGCTGTGATGTTGGACAGGAACCACACTGCCTCCTGCAGGATGGGAGAACAGCAGTACTCGGTCTGATTACTCCTTCAAGTGTTGTGTGATAGAGGCAGGGCTTACAGAGACTGAATAAGCAGTCAGTGTGTGCATGACTGCAGACATGGTGATTAGTTCCCATGTGGAATTCAAAGGAGTGTGGACTGAGCTAGATCAGACTCCAGGGGACTGCTCAGAGCTGAGGCCCCTGGTCGAGACGGGGTCCTGGAGGCGGGGCAGCGGCGGTCGTGAGGCCCTAATCATTGGCTCAGTCACTGAGGGAGGGACCTCTGAGTGACAGGCCTCAGATGCACTCCGATATCAGCAGAGACCCATGGGTCTTCAACGCCCACTATCCTCCACCCAGAAATACTACACACACACACTCACATCTCATACTCTACCCACTATCCCAGAACACCCCAAAATCGACTTAAAACTGCAATTTCCATCAGCTTTTTGATCCAGGTCTTCCATGATGTGAGTACCTAACTAACCTAATCACTGTGATTCATATAGTATTCACACTAGCACCATGTCTCTGATATCACCACGTCTAGCATGATCAGTCCCACTGACACACCTGCTGTGCTGTGGCATGGTGAAGCAGTGCATGTTTTACAGTGTGTGTTACCTTGTTGATCTTCTCCTTGGGGTGTGTGAGGAGAGAGGGGAAGTGTCCCAGGGCGTCACAGTTGAGCACCACCTGGGTCTGTTCATCTGTTCCAGTCACTATGTTGCCCACTGCCCGCAGAGCAGCCGTCTAGAGAAACACAGTCGAGTTCCACATAGCAGTCAATACAAACAACTCCAAGCATCAATGAACATTCATGCAACTAACTAAAGTAAGCAAACCAACCAATAAATGCAACCACCACCCAAAGAATGACTTGAGTATGAATATCAGCACAGTAAGCACCAGACTGGGGATCAGGGCCAGGAGTAAGACCCATTCAAGTCCTGAGCAGTATCACCTAGGGTCAACTTACCTACTGCACCATAGTAACTGGCTTACACCCCCCCCAAACAGGCCAGACAGGAATCCGTCTCCAGTGAAAACACCGCAGCTCAGGACAAGAGCTCCTTTCCTAACACTTGCCCCCCCCCCAAACATAACTTTCTTGCCACCACAGTGCACAGGTCTCCAAGTACTTGACCACCCCTAGCCACACACCCGTCAGTGTTTGCAGACCTGAAGGAAACTGATATGGGTAAGTAATATGATGTAATATATCCTTCTAATGAGCATAGAGAAGCCACCTCCATATTGCTTATACACCAATCTGATTCCATCACATCTGTAAAAACAGCTATGGTAGGGCAAAGGCTCAGTCCTTACAAAAGCAACCATTCCATTTGGTGTGCATCGGTCTTCCTGAGCCCCACTGAGTAGGATGAAGCTGCTCCTAGATGCTGATCTACGGACAGTTGTGTGGTTAATGATGGGATTTGGGGAGGCTAAGCTGATCCTAGATCTGTGGCCCACTAGCACCTGTGTCTCCGTACCTGGACTTTGACCTCCTGGTGGCTAAGCAGGGGCACCAGGTTGGGCACGATGCCCGAGTCGATGACCATCTGAATCTGCTCGTTGCCAGCGTCCGTCAGGTAGGACAGAGCCCACACCGTGTCCACCAGGATCTACAGGGGTCAAAGGTCCCAAAAACAAAATATTCACTCTCATTCATCAACACATGGATCATATCAATATCTGCTTGTGGCTATTAAATGGAGATTTTTTTTAATCAATATTATCAATGTCAACTTTTACTATTCGGGTTGTCTCTTTCTAGATACCATCATGGAATCAGGAATACTCACATTAACATCCGTGTGGTGGATCAGCACACAGAGAGCTGGAAGAATCTGAGAGAGAGAAAAAAAGGAGGGAGAGAGCAAGATAGTCAATGAGGGAGATGCCAACAAAATGACAGGAATAGGATATTCCCACTATGGATGTGACAACTGGACAATTTTGAAAACAGCCTTTTGGGGGGGGGGGGGTTCTGTTAACAATAATATTCATAAAATCCCATATGAATTCACAATGCGGCTGTGCTGCTGCCAGCAACAGTTTTCAGAGCATCCCCTTCAGATGGTTAGCATTGCACATGTACTACCATTACTGTACCTCTTAGAAAGTTGGCCTTCACTTCTCATTTAACTTGTCAAAGTTRGAAGTTTACACACACCGTAGCCAAATACATTTAAACTCAGTTTCCCAATTCCTGACATTTCATTTAAAATTTCCCCGTCTTAGGTCAGTTAGGATCACCACTTYATTTTAAGAATGTGAAATGTCAGAATAATAGTAGAGTGATTTATTTCAACTTATTTCTTTCATCACATTCCCAGTGGGTCAGAAGTTTACATACCCTCAATTAGTATTTGGTAGCATTGCCTTTAAATTGTTTCACTTGGGTCAAATGTTGTTTTGAGTAGCCTTCCACAAGCTTCCCACAATAAGTTGGGTGAATTTTGGCCCATTCCTCCTGACAGAGCTGGTATAACCAAGTCAGGTTTGTAGGCCTCCTTGCTCGCACACGCTTTTTCAGTTCTGCCCACAAATATTATTTTGGATTGAGGTCAGGGCTTTGTGATGGCCACTCCAATACCTTGACTTTGTTGTCCTTAAGCCATTTTGCCACAACTTTGGAAGTATGGTTGGGATCACTGTCTATTTGGAAGACCCATTTGCAACCAAGCTTTGACTTCCTGACTGATGTCTTGAGATGTTGCTTCAATATATCCACATAATTTTACATCCTCATGATGCCATCTATTTTGTGAAGTCCTCCTGCAGCAAAGCACTCCCACAACATGATGCTGCCACCCCCGTGCTTCACAGTTGGGATGGTGTTCTTCGGCTTGCAAGACTCACCCTTTTCCCACCAAACATAACGATGGTCATTATGGACAAACAGTTCTATTTCATCGGACCAGAGCACATTTCTCCAAAAAGTATGATCTTTGTCCCCATGTGCAGTTGCAAACCGTAGTCTGGCTTTTTTATGGCGGTTTTGGAGCAGTGGCTTCTTYCTTGCTGAGCGGCCTTTCAGGTTATGTCGATATAGGACTCGTTTTACTTTGGATATAGATACGTTTGTACCCGTTTCCTCCAGCATCTTCACAAGGTCCTTTGCTGTTGTTCTGGGATTAATTTGCACATTTCGCACCAAAGTATGTTAATCTCTAGGAGACAGAACATGTCTCCTTCCTGAGCGGTATGACGGCTGCATGGTCCAATGGTGTTTATACTTGCTTACTATTGTTTGTACAGATGAACATGGTACCTTCAGGCGTTTGGAAATTGCTCCCAAGGATGAACCATACTTGTGGAGGTCTACAATTTTTGGGCTGATTTCTTTTGATTTTACCATGTCAAGCAAAGAGGCACTGAGTTTGAAGGTAGGTCTTGAAATACATCCACAGGTACACCTTCAATTGACTCAAATTATGTAAATTAGCCTATCAGAAGCTTCTAAAGCCATGACATCATTTTCTGGAATTTTCCAAGCTGCTTAAAGGCATAGTCAACTTAGTGTATGTAAACTTCTGACGCACTGGAATTGTGATACAGTGAAATAATCTGTAAACAATTGTTTGGAAAAATGACTTGTGTCATGCACAAAGTAGACCGACTTGCCAAAACTATAGTTTGTTAACAAGAAATTTGTGGAGTGGTTGAAAAACAAGTTTTAATGACTCCAACCTAAGTGCATGTAAACTTCCGACTTCAACTGTAACTGCTGTTGCTTGCCTTTCTCTGACATTTTCCCAACTGTTAACGATGACGACGTAGTGGTGGCGAGTCAACTCCAAAATAATTGATTCAACTCCTTGCACGTTGACTCCCATTTCCGAGTGTCAAGATTAGATTCCACTAGGAAATCGACTCCTAAGATTCAGTATTTTTGGAACGGCGGAGACTTATTAGTTGCTGTACTTCCGAGAACACAAACAAGAGCTAGCGAGGGATGGAGAGAAAGGGGAGGGGCACAGTATAGGCAGGTCAGCCACCAGGCAGACAGAGTCAGAACCATGCACTAGACCCATCTATCAGCAAGCTGTATCTCACAATATTTGGGGCTTGCCATGTCTCGCAACTTCAGTAAAGCAGGGCCAATCATCACTGAATAGGTTAGGATATTGAGATGGAACACTTCGCTCTCTGACAGTCACACACAGTATCTGCGTGGGTTCACTTCACGCCATTCACAGGGTGGTAGCTAGGGAACCAAAACAGCGGAGAAGTTGAGCCTTGAGCTAAAATTCACCCACTATGCTGTTTACTTTCTGCATCTACTTCATATCAGAGTCTACCTTCAAATTACACAACTTAAATGTATTAAACTTTTATAGCGTGATCCAGTACATACAGAAATCTCAAACGGATTTAAAGCAACAACAAAACAAGCAATTTAAAAACAACAATTAATCATCATGAGTTGATCGACGGACAAGAGACTGAAGGTTGAGCAAGTTCATGGCTTGAGTGAGGTCAGCGGAGGGAGGAGGTCTGTCGAAGGGGAGAGCCTTTATAGCCCATCATCTAGTTAGGCTATAACACTGAAAATAATATGTTTTGTGATAACTGCACTGCGATTGTTTTCAATTAGGGATTCTTCTTAGCGTTAAGGATCCTAATTTCCCACGCCTTTTTTCTAAGGGGCTTATGGCAGTTTAGAGACATGGTCCAGTATTATTCAGCAGTGGTGCCTCTTCCACAGACATGCCGCTCTGAGCACTAAATCAGCGCTCATTTCCCCAGCTTAGAAGCACACCTGCTGGGTACTGACTAATCCTGCTCTCTCCCTCCATTCATCCCACTGACAACCAGCCAACTACTGATCAATTCCTCCATCTCTCACATGAGGGGAGAGTGACATTGGCAGGAAACAGGAATGTACAGCAGGAGCTAGGAGGACAGACAGATGGATACATATACCCCAGGGACACACACACACTGTACACTACTGTAAATAATGCTCAGATTCAACAACACACTGACAGACAGAGATTCAGAGACAAACTAACAGAGCCAGTAACTCCTGGATAGTGTCCTCAGGTCATTTTGCCAGGACAGATTGACCATAACTCAGGTGGCACACACACTCCCTCTCTTACCTCCTGGATGGTCTCCATGGGTGGCGGTGGGTCCTTGTGGCGGCAGAGGTTGACCATGACCCAGGTGACGTTACGGAGGAAGGTGATGGGGATAGAGGGGCTGATGAAGGACAGCAGGGGCTTCACCACGCCAAGACTGATCACATAGTCCCTGCACTGGGGGCCGTCGCCTACGAACAGACGGTTTCACAAACACTCACCGATAATGCCTCGAGACAAACATCAGAGAATCCCTGAGCCATTCCTAAAAATGTGTCCCAGACACATAGTGAAGGATCCAGACTCACCTATGATGTTGCCCAGGGCCCAGACCGCCTGTTCACACACGTTCTGGTGAGGAGACTGCAGCAGCCTCAGGAACAGTGGCACAGCATCTGCAGGAGAGGAAGTACTCTCAATATTCAATAGCTAACTCAATCAACAAAGACCATAAATAATCTACTTCTCAGGGTAACATAAACAACAAATCCAAGACTTGGTAGGCATGCCGATCGAAAATCCCACCTAGCCCCCAGAGAGTGCTGACAGTGGTAGCGCCGAGGTTGTGAGCTGGTACTTACTGGACTGGACCACTGCCTGGGTCTGCTCTGAGGTTCCTGAGGCAATGTTGGTCAAAGCCCAGGCAGCTTCAAACTGTAAAGATGGACTGGAGGCAGGAGTAAGATGAGGTAGAAAGAAAAAAGGGTAGAGAGAGGAAGAGAGGGGAGGGATAAAGAAACAAAGAGTGATGAAACAAGAAATGGAAAGGGTTGTTATGGTAATACAAGGGTTATGACAATCCTCACATCTGATTTGGGAAAATCCTGATCTTTCATCATCATCATCTGAAAAGATCTGTTCTCAGTGCAGTGATGCTTAGCTTACATTCACTGCAGCAGTGCTTAGGTCACAACCACTGTTGTGTAAGACAGAATATCTAGAACAAAGTAAAGCCCTGCTTACTTATCATCTCTGTCCAGACAGTGCACCAGGATGGGGAGAATGCCAGACTTGATCAGGTCATCTATGGGAGGGTTACGGTCACTAGACAACAGCTTCCTGCAGGGAGAAAAGGTTATTATTTCACACGATTGCACTTAAGATACTCAAAACACACAGACACAAAATAAAGGAATGTGAAATGTAGACATTGAGCTGTTGCGCAACACCGGTGCTGTTGAGTACAGACACGACATAGCAATACAATCGCACAACGATTACACAAAACCAGTGACAATGACACAGAACTAAGTCAGCATGCTCGCCGGAAACCATGAAACAATTAACTGCACAACATTATAGAGATGGTTTTTGGAACCATGTTTGAGTGTGAATCACCATGGCAACCAGCAGAGCCGGGTGTAGGAGGAGAGAGTTCCTACCTTGCAGCCTGCACGGCACTCAGCTGAACTCCCTGGTTATCACTGGTGGCATTCTGCAACACAACAGCACACAGGGGATCACATAAATGGGAAGGAAATCTGTGCCTAAGACATTTTTCAAACATGGAAGTGAGATGCACTTACTTGTACTATTGCTTCAAGAGAGGTGTTTTGCTGCAAGATAAAAGTAAGTACTTGGTTAGGGAACAATTTTATTTTGCCAATGTCAAACATGGCCAGAGGTATTGTCATGCGTTTGTTCGCACTGTGGCCACACATCAGGGTAATTAGTCAGGCCTTAAGAGGCAGTCCTGACCGGGAAAAATAAGTCAGAATGTATGGAGACACTAACCAGTCCCCGAGGAACGGCAACAGGGATAAAACTGTCACAAATCGGTACCAAAAAATGAGAAAAAAACTATACAGTCGATATTCATCCTATTTTGTTARTTTTTTTACTGCAACAGCAAGAGGTCCCCTCCCATTTGATTTGGACTGCATGTGGATATCTTTTAGCTAACACTTCTAGGAACTCAGTCTTACTGTAGATCTCAATCCCCATCAGTCATTACTTCAAGGAAGGACAGAAAGATGCTTTTTCAAAGTATTTGAACAGAGCCACATACCGATCTGAAGTCTCCGTCGGCATCAGAATCCTCACAGATGTCCTCGTGGGGCACGTTTCTCCTCTTCAGAAGGTGCTCGTCCCTTTTGTTCTGCATAGAGCAGGGCAAGACAGCTGTCTTAACATACATGTATCAGCATGGCAACAGGCTCAACTATTAAACAGGAATTTTAAACGGATACTTCGGGATGCTAGCAGATACCCATAGACTTCCAGTCATTGCGCTAACACTAGTTAGCATTGGCTCGTAAAACTACGTTCAGACAGGAGACAGACATAAAAATGGTATCCACAAGTTCATCGGACTCTTGGGAAGTAGGTGCCAAAATCCCGAAGTATCCCTTTAAACTCATATTCGATAACCCGATTGAAATGCATTTGTATCTTGTCTGACAGATTAAAGGAAAGAAAGTGAATGATTACCTTGCGGAGTTCCACCACCACCTCCGTCCTCTGTCTTCTCATCGTCTATAGAGGAGGAAACGCATACATTAGCCTAGTCCAAATATACACAGTGTGCCTGATTGTTTGTTGATACTTCCACAAACCAAGCCCAAAACATAAATCAGATGTTTATCCTCCCAATATGATGAGATGACGGCATCCGGTGTACTAATGCCTAGAGCTGTTCAGAGTCTGATTGTTCATTCATTTCCACCCACAGCCATGGATGGCACAGTGATAGAAGCAGCCTGCCATACCAATGCCTGAAATCACCAGCTCACACTAGGACACTGACACAATTTACATAGACTGACTTACCACAGATCTCAACTGCTCCAGGGCTGGTGTTGGGTATGTTATGGTTCATGTTAATATTGGGTGGTAATACAAGGGACCATTTTCAAGCACCTGATTGACAGACATGACATTTTTGATAAGGCCTCATTAAGTAATTTGCTGTCATAACATACTGGCCATTAGCCATTTGTCATGATAGGATTAAGTTAAATTCTTCCTTCGGTCTAGAAGGGCACTACCCATTTCCTTCTTAGAAAATTCTTATATTCCCTCTCCACAGTGAAATGGGAGACAGTTCAGMACTTCTATCATGTCTTGGTGTGATTTAGCCTAGTTATGCACATTAGTTGTTATTCAAGCAATATGCTTGTTCCCGCTGCAAACAATGCCCATGCCGTTAATTAGCCATATTACTTCATTAAAAAGAGGCAGGCACTTCTTGTTAAACCGGATACAAAGACAACATGACTTCCTGACCATCTAGCTGAAACACCATAACACATAGGCCTAGCTAGTATAGGTGTTCCTCTATCATCCGTTTCCCTTGCCTATAATCATGTTGCTTCCACTAGTTTGAACTGAAAATGTAGCTAARTTGAAGAAGCCTTGGGTGTTGGTGTGGTGCCCTCCTCCCCCAAACTTTTACAGATGTGGTGCAAACTAGCTTTGGGACACATCAGGAGTCAGTATTGGTTGGACTCCCAGAGTGTAAAATAACCCTACCACAATATAGCCTGCTTCACAAAAAAAAAAATCATTCCCTGTCAACAAATGCATGTGTATAATCTCWAGGAACTCTACATACCAGATGTAAAAGTGAAATGTGTCCCTGCTATCAAATAAACGTCTGAATCCAACTTGTCTGAACAGCACCATATTACTGTTTAGTGAGACAGTGGGCTGCCATTAGACCACRCACACGAGACTTCCTACCACAGTACACAGCATGAATATTGTGCAGTTCGGTCAAAAGTTAGATTAAGATTTTTATTTGATAGCGAGGGTAACATATCACAATATATCTGATAAATAGAGTTCCTAGAGATTATACATATGCATTTGTTGACAGGAAACTGATTTTCTGTCGCCACCCAGCAGAACGATTTACAACTAAGGGAGTACAACCAATACACTGACTCCCGATGTTGTGTTCCAAAACTTGGGAAAACACTGGTTAGTATAATGTAAAGCTAATGTTAAACTCTACACTTGTTGCCTATCCATCCATCTACCTCACAATGGTTATAACTTACGTTATGGGTCTGCCAAGGACTGTAAAGGGGCCCTGACCAGCTAAATTCCGCCGTTGTTTTGATGAGCTACGCTAGCAGGTTAGGTACTAACCTAGCTACCGTCAACGGGTACTGGCTAACTAGATATAGTGTAACGACCCTGGGTTTATAAACGCGGATTTCGACTCTGCCGCTTAAGCATGCATTTGTGGCACAGTCGATAGCGCGCTGGACTTCGGCTAGAAGGTTGAGGGTTCGAGACTTGCTCCATTACAATAGTTAAAGATTTGTAGTTAAGGACGCTGCTAACGAGTACGGGTAAACATTTCCCATTACATTTGACACTTTGAACTTTATGTTATGACAAACTCAGTATTGTGGCTAACTTAGCTGACCAGCTAACGTTAGCTAGTATAGTTGAGGTTCTTACTGCGTAATTTTTTGAGGTCATTAGTTATCTAGCCAAGTTGGCCAACGGTACCCACTACTTTCAACATTTTACTGGCTACTTTGATATAACTAACGATGTATACCATCTGATAATTGCGTATAAATTAGTTAACTAGCAAAGTACAACGTTAGTCGGGGAGGGGTGGTACTATAGCTGGCTAGCTAACGTTAACTAATCCAACCCACTGAGATGGCTGACTAGCGCCGTTGTTTGAAAGGGATACGAATCTCGTTTAATCAAATTATCCCCCGAAAAGATGTGGTTAGGTATGTCAATTCCAAACCTCAACACCAAACTGGGTGGGCTCTCTGACACAGGTACCTAACTACATTTCAGATGACAGTCAAATAGCAAATCTAGCAATCTCGAACAGCGTGTTTGCTATCACGGCCTGTAACGTTAGTTAGCTAGCTTAGATGAAACTGGAAGTCATTGATAGTTCGGTTAGCATGGGACGTTTCACGTGTTAATGGTTACTTTTATTCAGGTTCAGAAAGTCGGATGGATTGATAGAAATTACTTGATCTATTTGACGATCAGATAAGGCCTGGTTTGGGCTGGGTGCAAAGTTCCAGATCCTGAAAATTACAAACGACGTCACACAGCGCAGCCCCAAGCCACAAAATAGCGCATACGAAAAAGGACCCCTCGACGGAATCAGAATACTTTACCTCCAAATCGCGACCCTTGTTCTTGAAATTCTTCAGCCGCTGGTTGTCTAGTTTCTCGTTGTCAGCCATATTAGCAATTTTAGCTATGTTTTAACACCGTTAGAAATTAATTAGCTAGCAGCTACTCCTTTCAAGTTCTTTTTTTCTCAGGCCTTTCAGTTACCGGACTATTTTTTGCTGGTCTGTCCGCGGTGCATACTGGGAATGCCGGTGGTAGAGGCACAGCCTCGCTCTGGCGTAGAAGGGTGGGGAATTCCCCTTATTGCTCACTCATTGGTCTTGCGAAATAGGTTATTATTCTATTAAACCCTCACTAGGTTGCGCTGTGGTAGTTCAGACCACCACACTGTATCTCCGATTATTATCATCAATAAATTCTACAAATAGTGGGCATGAAAGTTATTCTATAGTCTCATGATTGATTAACGTTATGATCTGTCAATGAGTCCATTCTGGTCAAGCGTTAGACCTAAATAGTTGCTAGTTCTATACTGATATATAGACTTCTTCCATATCGGTGCCCATCAGTAATACATATCAAGTTATGTTTTAATGCCTTTTGGACCCTGAAACTTTCAATAGTAATCACTATGGTAACAATCATAAATGTCGCTAAGCACCAACTGCCAATGTCAAATGTCAAAAGTGTTATTTAACTTCACAATCTTTTATAATTACAATATTACACACAAGGACAACATACGATATACTAAATTACACTGCATATCTATATCAATTGATACATTAACGTTAACAATGTGAATGGACATTCAGAATAGGCTACAAGCACATAGCTTGTAACATTACAACAGTAAGTTAACGTTAGTCGTTAACGTTAGCTATGACTGTTATAATTAGCGAAAGTAAGATATATATACCATCAAATATGTTGTTTTCAACATAAAACAACTATGTTGTGCATTATAGTGAGCTTCATAGTGTATAGACCAACATACCTGCAGGTCCATTTGCTGAACACTTAATTAATATTTCCAGGGCAATACCAAGTTGTCTAAATTGCAAAGTTCTCCAGTTTTATCAAAATAATGTTGTGTMCCAGAGAAAAACACTTATGTTGATTCTAGAATGTTGAACATGGAACTAAAACTAAATTGGATGTTACAGAGCCAATTCCAATTGAACTGTATGGGACATACCATTATGGAAGCACTGTTTTGGGACATATTTATCATTCTAATCCACAGATACCACACACTATTTTGAGATCTCTCAATCAGCATGATCTCTCAATCAGTGTATTTGGTATAGGCCTACTACTACTTTTACTAAACTTGTAATTTCTAAACCACAGTGACTGAAATGACACTTAATAACAAAGAGTTAAAGTTAGTTTCAGAGTGGGTGGCAAGAAATAAGTTAGCCCTAAATATTTCTAAAACTTAAAGCATTTTATTTGGGACAAAACATTCACTAAACCCTAAACCTCAACTAAATCTTGTAATAAATCATGTGGAAATTGAGCAAATTGAGATGACTAAACTGCTTGGAGTAACCCTGGATTGTAAACTGTCATGGTCAAAACATATTGATACAATAGTAGCTAAGATGGGGAGAAGTATGTCCATAATAAAGCACTGCTCTGCCTTCTTAACAACACTATCAACAAGGCAGGTCCTACAGGCCCTAGTTTTGTCACACCTTGACTACTGTTCAGTCGTGTGGTCAGGTGCCACAAAAAAAGGACTTAGGAAAATTGCAATTGGCTCAGAACAGGGCAGCACGGCTGGCCCTTGGATATACACAGAGAGCTAATGTTAATAATATGCATGTCAGTCTCTMCTGGCTCAAAGTGGAGGAGAGATTGACTTCATCACTTGTATTTATGAGAGGTATTGACATGTTGAATGCACCGAGCTATCTGTCTAAACTACTGGCACACAGCTCGGACACCCATTCATACCCCACAAGACATGCCACAAGAGGTCTCTTCACAGTCCCCAAGTCCAGAACAGACTATGGGAGGCGCACATTACTACATAGAGCCATGACTACATGGAACTCTATTCCACATCAAGTAACTGATGCAAGCAGTAAAATTAGATTTWAAAAAACACCTTATGGAACAGCGGGTACTGTGAAGCAACATAAACTTAGGCACAGACACATGCATACACACACACGATAACATACGCACTATACACACACATACACATGGATTTAGTACTGTAGATATGTGGTATCGGTGGAGTAGGGGCCTGAGGGCACACAGTGTGTTGTGAAATCTGTGAATATATTGTAATGTTTTTAAAATGGTATAAACTGCATTAATTTAGCTGGACCTCAGGAAGAGTAGCTGCTGCCGTATACTTAAAAAATGACAAGGAAATGCAGAAATTCACACTTTTGAACAATCAGCAAACGTGCAAAATACTAGCTTTCAGCGTGAGATACGTTGTGATCTCAAGTTTGTTCTGGAGAATCTTATTCCCATATTCAAGTATGAGTGTGTCAGAATGAACCAACACTGGGCATTCTGAATCTTAACCTACTCTGCTCAACATAATCCTGAAGAAGAATACAAAATAATCCAAGGGAGATTATTACACCCATCCACAGGGTTTTATAGTCACTGGTTTTAGCTGCAGCCCAGTCCTTTTGTCTTGGTCATCATCGTTATGGCTTTGGGTTTCAGTTGTTTTATTGTGTTCTTTATATCCTCCCGAGTCGCAGCGGTCTAAGGCACTGCATCTTAGTGCTAGAGGCAGCACTACAGACCCTGGTTCGATTCCAGGTTGTATCACAACCGGCCGTGATTGGGAGTCCCATAGAGTGGCGCACAATTGGCCCAGTGTCGTCCGGGTTAGGGTTTGCCCCGGGGTAGGCTGTCATTGTAAATAAGAATTTGTTCTTAACTGACTTGCCTAATTAAATAAAGGCTAAATAAAWAAAAWATATATTTATATCTGCCTCAGTCTGCTTTAGCGAATTCTTCAACAGATAGGCAACCCTTCTGAAGCCTTCCAGGCCCAAGCCAGTCCTCCCAGAGCACGGCTGGACAAACCAGTCCCTGTGCCCACACCCTCCTCAGGTCCAACCTGTGGGTGATCTCCTGTGGGCTTGCTGAGGTCCTGCTCAATGGTCAGCACCACCAGAGGAACGCTCTTTAGACTCCCGCTCCTCAGCACCTGTTGGGTGAAAAGATCAGTATACACATTATTATACCCAATAACAACATGGCCCAAAATGACAAGAAAGAGAACTGGATATGACCTGTAATTTATTTACATTCATGCATCAGGATTTGGCTGAATTGTATAAAAAAGTTTTACTATGAATAAAAAATGATTACCTGATAGAGCTCTTTGCCTCCTCCAGACGCCTGCGGTCCCAGCTGTCCACCACAAACACCAGGACCTCCGTGTCCAAGCAGTGGTGCTTCCAGTGGRGCCTCATCCTCTGCTGGCCTACCACGTCCCACATGGTCAACCCCAGACCCTTTGCCTCCGTCTCCAGCATCTCTACTCGCTGTACTTGAGCGTGTAGAGCAGGGTGGACTTCCCCGAGCCGTCCAGGCCCAGCATCACAATCTGAGCCTGCTGAGCATGCTTAGACCCATGCAGTCCCATGCTCAACCCAAACACAGGTCCTGTTGTCTGGAGAAGAAGGCTGGCTTGTGTTATTGTTGCTGCCTCAGCTCTGTGCAGCAATGCCCTTCCCCGCCTGCAGTTACTTTGTGCTCTGCTCTGTAAGCTCTGGTTGTTTCTGAGCTCTGGCGGTGATGAATCCCCTCTTATAAAGGCAAGGTGCAAATCTGAATGGCTTATGTACACCGAGGGTTGCAGCAAGACCCCCCCCGTTTTAGTAAGATGCCCAAGTCATTACGCAGCTTTCAGCTGGTGATGGTTCAGGTTAGAGCCTCTGTGTCTTCTATTACTATTGCACCGCTGAGAGTCACCTGCTTCAGACCATCACACTCAGCAGGAAGTCCTTTTTAGGGCGTAGGGGGGTCTGTGTTCCTTCCTGAGTGACCTTCTCCTGGCATCAGAGTGACAGTTTTAGACCAGTAGGTCATGGGTACTCATCTGGCCTGTATGGTTAATGGGTTACATCATACAGTTACAGTATCTTTGAAGCCACAACATGCCAGACCAGCACTCCGTCACAACAAAACCATTTAGCAAAGTTGGCTGAGGGTGCAGCATAGCATGAGATAACTTTCATAGTCCCCCATATAAATAGGCTGGTCTATTGTTCAAACATAAATGTCATGATTAGGATCACCAGTAAAAATCATATAATAAATCATATATATTGTATATCATAGGCTAAGGCTACACCCATTTATCTACACTGAACAAAAATATGAACAACATGTAAAGTGTTGATCTCATGTTTCATGAGCTGAAATAAAAGTTCCAAGAAATGTTTAATATGCGCAACTAACTTATTTCTCTCAAATGTTGGCACAAATGTGTTTACATCCCTGTTAGTGAGCATTTTATCCTTTGTCAAGATAATCCATCCACCTGACAAGTGTGGCATATCAAGAAGCTGATTAAATGGCATGATTATTACACAGGTGCACCTTGTGCTGGGAACAATAAAAGTGTTAAATGTGCAGTTTTGTCATAGATGAGGGAGTGTGCAATTTGCATGCTGACTGCAGGAATGTCTACCAGAGCTGTTGCCAGATAATTGAATGTTCATGTCTCTACCATAAGCCACCTCACAGTACATCCAACCGGCCTCACAACCGCAGACCACGTGTAACCACCCCAGCTCAGGACTTCCAGATCCGGCTTCTTCACCTGCGGGATCGTCAGAGGGGGAGGAGGATGAGGAGGAATATTTCTGTCTGTAATAAAGCCCTTTAGTGGAGAAAAACTCATTCTGATTGGCTGGACCTGGCTCCCCAGTGGGTGGGCCTATGCCCTCCCATGGCTGCACTCCTGCCAAGTCATAGAATATCCAGATTAGAGCCTAATGAATTTAAATTGACTGATTTCCTTATATAAATTTAGCAAAATCTTGGAAATTGTTGTATGTTGCATTTATATTATTGTTCATTATAGATAGTGCAGTTTAAAATGCTGAAAACAGGGCACATGAATTGTCAGATCAAAAAACAATCACACAATGTATTCCAACAGTTTAGATTTATAAAACAAATTACAAATGTATAAAATACATGAAGCCCATTATAAATAATTTAAAGTACACCTTAATGTAAAGTGTTACCTGGATTTACCCAGTCAACATCTACCACCATGTATCCCATTTACCGTACAAAATCAAATCAAAAATACCATACAAAACAAGTGCTAGTGACAAACCAACAGGTGGCATGATCAGGTTTCTTTAGGCCACTCACCAGCACTATTAAGCATGGTCATTGAAATACTGTATTTGCAGATCTCAAAATCAATCAAATAATTTCACAACATCAGTTTTTTCTCCCATGAATGAAGACAAAAGACAATGTTATGATCATTAATCCTTTTATTATTATCATCCATTTGATTTTCTTAAAATTCACAGATCTTTTTTACAGTTTCTTAAATTCAACAAAAACTAATACAAAGTCCACAAACATTCTGTAACATACATTATTTTGGAAGAATGTACAACTGAAAAAGCACATAMAAACATACTAATCAAGTACATACTGCTTTTGTTAATCTACCAAAGAGTTGGTGCATTGCTTTCTTCATTGCAGATGTGGAGGGGGAGGATAACATGGGAACAGCATGTACATTCATGTTACACTTCCTTGTCTCATGGAGACATCTGTGATGGTATTATATAYGTGACATATGATATATACATGCGATGTGAATGGCATGTCAAACGTTACATTAGAAACCAAGGAGTTTGTTTTGGCAACAAATGAGGAAATGTATATTTAAAAAAATAAGGCAACAAGTACATATTTCATTCAAAGGCTTCATATTATGTTTTGAGTCCGTCAGTTGACAGAAATAAACTTAAAAAGTTAACTGTACAATATGACAGGCAGTGACATGGATGGTCTTTTTACTGTGTACTCTCCCACCCCAGAGAACCCTGATGTAGAGGGAGCATGAGACCATAGAACTAAACCCAACTTCAGAAAGACAATCGGCTGCCAATGATAAGAATAAAAGACGTGTAGACTATTCAAACAGTACAATGCCATTGCGCCTGTGAAAATGTATTTGTATACTTAATTCAAAAAGACTGACATAACAATAACAGCATGGCGCAAACATTTGTGCAACTATTGTCAAAGTGCCACTCATTCCTAGATCAGGGTTAACTGGGGATTAGCGTTATAGAAATGCATTCTGGGCAGAGGGTTATACACAGATTGTTGTTGACAGACAGGCATAGATGACATCATTAGTAGTTTGCATGAATGAGGAAAGGAATATTATATTTAGTACCAATACATTTCAGAACTTCAAAATACAGTTGCAATTTTCAGTGCAGTCAATTGGGGGGGGGGGTACTCAACTGCAGGTCAAAAATCAACATGGAGATCGGGAGCTGACTGGTTTTAAAGTCTATGGAGCCGACAGACAAGATGGAATGTTCAGAATAGAATGACAGAACAATGTTAGAAATCAAGGGGGGACAGTGAAGCATCAAACTGAATGTGATTTCTATAAGACTAATTTGATATGATGCACTCACGCAAGCAACAGTCCATTGATTAGGACTGCAGAGCATGTACGTATCTCCTAATGCCATTTAAATCCAATCAGTCACATTGTGTCCGTCCCCCCCAAAATAGGCCATGCCAGACAAAACAGAAGAGAACACAGTTAAGTTTGTCTAGTCTCATCTCTCTTTAAAACATACCAACTATTTAGCCCCTCCGGCTAACCAAACAGGTGCCCAGTTACAGGTGCTCTGATGTATGTAAGCACCAATCAGATGAGACATCTGCTGATAAAGGTTCTCTCAGAGATGTACAAATCACTGCCTCGACTTCAAATTATGTCAATATCTCGGTGTACCTCTTATGCAAAACAGTGACTCAATGTAGGGCCTGGAGAATATGACTGCTTAAAAAAAACTAAAAACATAAATGACACGTTATGGAGATTGAAGAAAAAAAACATAACAAGTGACTGTTGGAGAGAATGAGTGAATTTGTAAGTGTACGTTTTAGTGTTTGCATCATGGTGGTGAACGGCTAATTTCTGTAAATATCTTCGATACAAACAGTTCTCGCTCCAAAAACTGGGGGCTTGTTTTGTCTTTTCTCTTAAACCTATGCATATACATACAGTACATATATAATATAGATCTCGTTTGGATGCATCAGTAGGTCTACTGCTCTGCGGCCTTGCCACCGGCACCTTTAAACTTGACCACCATGACGGTTATGTTGTCTGGGCAACCGCGGTAGAAAGACTGCAGGACGATGCTCTTGGCGCCAAAGTGGGGTTCGTCGAGGCGCTCTTTGATGAAGCGTATAGCCTCCTCGTTGCTGAACGCATCCCACAGCCCGTCTGATGCCAGGATCATAAACTCTGGCTGCAGCTTATCTAGGTCAAAGGTCATGATGTCAGGGTCAGGGATGACCACATTCAGGTTCTTCAGAGGGTAGTCGCCCAGCGAGCGAGACATGGCCAGGATGCCCTGAACACGCCACGAACCGTTGAAACTGATGAAGCCACCTGGAGGAGGGATGACCGAGAGGACAAACCGATGGCTTTTAGTTACAGCAGACGGGATGAAGAGATAAAATACATTGTGTTCCTAAGCCCATGAGCAGATCCATTAATCTTTATCAACAACAGTATCAAGCCTTTCAAGTGAAGGGTGAAAAAATCAATCTATGTATCAGCGCACCAAACGTTTCTTTGGTTTAACATCTTTTCACTGACAGAATGGTTTATATTGGACAGTTCACATACTGAAGTTCAAAGGTAAAGCAGAACAATAAACAGTACACACAGAGGTCTGCGCAGCCCTGTCTGTGTGTCTCTGTGTGTTTGTATTCTCTCCCACTGCCAGAGCACCAGATAATTACCCATGAAGAGGAATCAGAGTAACACACTGGATAAAAGGCTTTACTTGGAAGCCATACTCAACGGGAGGGAAACAGGGTTACCCTGAACTTGAACTCTGCATCATAATAGCTATATAAATAGCACTATCATAATAATGACAGAGCAGATGTAGACAGTCATTGCAGCTGGTGTGAACTTATGACCACTGACACAGTTATTTAAGTCAGTTACTGGAAACCGCTAGCCAACTAGCTTACCCAGTTTGTGTGTAGTTTGCTGTCATTACTTATTTGCAGCTCCACTACCCACAGCAACCTGTAGATGGTGAGCTATGGACAGCCAAAAATAAGAGTATGTCCTACTTGATTTGTTACTCATTTGACTGAAGGCTAAATTTCATCAAAATCACATAAAGGAGAATATGAAATAGTATAAAAATGATAATTACATCACAGGCCTATGGGCTCTGTAGACATTTTTTTGGCTTTCTTGAGGAGTGCATTCCATTCCTCACTCACTGGCCCCCCTGATCTATATATATATAAAAAAACTATATTTAACCTTTATTTAACTAGGCAAGTCAGTTAAGAACAAATTCTTATTTACAATGACGGCCTAGGAACGGTGGGTTAACTGCCTTGTTCAGGGGCAGAACGACAGATTTTTACCTTGTCAGCTCGAGGTTTCGATCCACCAACCTTTCGATTACTGGCCCAACGCTCTAACCACTAGGCTACCTGTGGTTAGAGCTATAATGAAATCAAGGAAATCTGAGATCTGAGATCAAGGTCGTGCAAATAGTCATGATACTGCTCCTGATTATAATTTTAAAAAATCTTCATTTGGTAGAGGCTTGGTTTTTACACCTCAGTATAGCTACAATATAACAGCTGAACCAGGGATAGTTTTGTAGTTTCATCTATAATGTTTAAGATCAGGGCTAGTGGTGGAGAGAACTGATCCTAAACCAGTTATTAAGGCATGTTCTTTTGCTTACCAGCTTTCTTGATCCTCTTGCGTTCTTTGAGCTGGTAGGGCTTGTGATCATGTGACAGGGCGATGGCGTTGCCGTCTTTGTCACAGAGGACTCCGCGCGAGTCGCCAACGTTCGCCACCGTCAACTCTTTATCAGACAGCAGGGCCACCAGACATGTGGTACCTGAGAGAGGCAGGATAGAAGAGAAGGAGGATAGGAAAGAGGGAGGAGAGAAAGAGAAAATAGATCCATGTTAGTCTAGAATAAAACTTGAACATCCTATTGTCAAAGACTGCCACTGCATCCTGGTCCCGTGTGGCTCTGTTGGTAGAGCATGGCGCTTGCAACGCCAGGGTTGTGGGTTCATTCCCCACGGGGGGACCAGGATGAATATGTATGAACTTTCCAATTTGTAAGTCGCTCTGGATAAGAGCGTCTGCTAAATGACTTAAATGTAATGTAAATGTAAAGACACACTATAGAGGGGCGTCAACCTCATTCCAACCAGGTGAGGGAAGTTCCTCTAATCAGTGACCTTAGTTCAACAAACAAAGTATAAGGGAGGTGCGAAAACCCACAGACACTCGGCCATCCGTGGAATGAGTTTGACACGTGATCTATATAGTGTCTGCTTGTCCTCTTCTACTTGTCCTCCTCGGGTTGTTTTATTCTCCCTTTCCCTTCTTTGTTTGGTTTCCCAGTCTCTGGGCTGAGACTGAAGCCCATTGTCTGAGATCCAAGGCCCTGCAGTGAGAACAGACCAGTCTGTTTGACCATCTGTCTGTTTGCACACCACACAACTCAGAACAGGACAGAGGGGGGATGGGGATGTCTGACTGGACCACCCCAAGGAGGAGAGAGGCTTTGGGAATGGCAGAGAGAGTGAGTGAGGGGAGGTCCATTTCATTGAATGAACTGAACCTGCCTTTAGTTTCAACCTTGCATGTCCACACTTATGATTGTGATACACTGCGGTTTCAGGGCTGAGTGAGGAAATTAAACAGGTCCAGCTCCCTGGTGATGTTTTTTCATTCACTTCAATCATTTAGAGGCAAAGATGCACAGAGCCGCCTGAAGCTGACCAAGAAATAATGTGGGAAGAGAGAAAAATGGGGTGAGCGATGCAGAGAGAGAGATGGTGAATAATAGGGGAAGGAGAGAGAGAGGAAAATTAGATTACTTCTCAGCAGGACAGTGATTTTATTATTTCCATGTATAGCTTTGAGTCAGGGAGAAATGACAAAACAAATGGAGAAAACCGACACACACAGAGAGAAGAAACAAGGGAAGGTGGGAGACAAAGTTATCTATTCTATCTTTCCATCTCTGTGTGTGTCTAATCCTCTCCTGCTCCGGTCTACAGCTGGCACCTCTGTCCCATGCCGTCCAGCTAATTATTTTTATCGGGTTCCCGTGGTGATGGAGAAAATGGGCTGCACTGCCCTGCAAGCGCACCCTTCCCCAATTAGCTTCACGAGCCGCACAGACACACACCTACCCTTCTCCATTGAAACCATCATCCTAGCACACACATAGCACTATCTGATTAGCTAAACTTTACCCTGTGCACATCCACAACTCCAATTAAAACCTAGCATATCTACACAGACTGACTTCTCCAAATTAGCCTAGCATACCTTCACTAGTTCACTTCAATTAGCCAAGGATACCTACACAGGTTGACTTCTCCAATTAGCCTAGCATATCTGCGCTAGTTCACGTCTTCAAGTAACCTAACAAACCTAGGCTAGCTCTCTTCTTCAATTAGTTAAGCTCGACCATGTTCCGATCTCTTTTTGCTGAGCATTAGTCATGGTCTGGGCACGTCAACTTCTCCAATTAGCCTACTTTAGTGTGTGCGCATGACTATGTCCATGACATTGTCTACCCACTTTAAAAAAAAATATAAAAAATAATCTACTACCCAGTCCAAAAGAAATGGCTTCCCCATACATCCTCTGAGGCTGCATTTATTGTAGCTGGGGATTTTAACAAGGCTAATCTGAAAACAAGGCTCCCTAAATTTTATCAGCATATCGAATGCACGACCTGGGCTGGGAAAATTCTGGATCATTGTTACTCTAACTTCCGCGACGCATACAAAGCCATCCCTCACCCTCCTTTCGGCAAATCTGACCTGACGCTCAATGTTGTTGCTTCCAGCCTATAGACAGAAACTAAAAACAGGAAACGCCCGTGCTCAGATCTGTTCAACGCTGGTCCGACCAATCTGATTCCACGCTTCAAGATTGCTTCGATCACGTGGACTGGGATATGTTCAGATTGCGTCAAACAACAACATTGATGTACACGTTGATTCAGTGAGAGAGTTTACTAGCAAGTGCATCGGTGATGTTGTACCAACAGCGACTATTAAAACCTTCCAACCAGAAACTGTGGATTGATGGCAGCATTCGCGCAAAACTGAAAGTGCGAACCACTGCTTTTAATCAGGGCAAGGCAACATGACCGAATACAAACAGTGTAGTTATTCCCTCCGCAAGCAATCAAACAAGCTGAGCGTCAGTATAGAGACAAAGTAGAGTCGCAATTCAACGGCTCAGACACGAGAGGAATGTGGCAGGGTCGCCCCGTTGCACTCACTTCCGTCATCATGAAGTGCTTTGAGAGCCAAGCACTTCATGATGATGAAAGTGAGTGCTAGGGGGCGATAGTCGTTTAGCTCAGTTACCTTAGCTTTCTTGGGAACAGGAACAATGGTGCCCTCTTGAAGTCAAGGATCATATCACCTCCACCCTACCTGACACCCTAGACCCACTCCAATTTGCTTACCGCTCCAATAGGTCCACAGGCGACGCAATCGCAATCACACTGCCACTGCCCTAACCCATCTGGACAAGAGGAATACCTATGTAAGAATGCTGTTCATCGACTACAGCTCAGCATTTAATACCATAGTGCCCTCCAAACTCGTCATTAAGCTCGAGACCCTGGGTCTCGACCCCGCCCTGTGCAACTGGGTCCAGGACTGACGGGCCGCCCCAGGTGGTGAGGGTAGGAAACAAAATCTCCACCCCGCTGATCCTCAACACTGGGGCCCACAAGGGTGCGTTCTCAGCCCTCTTCTGTAGTCTCTGTTCACCCATGACTGAGTGGCCATGCACGCCTCCAACTCAATCAAGTTTGCAGACGACACTAGGGTAGGCTTGATTACCAACAACGACGACATGCGCCTACAGGGAGGAGGTGAGGGCCCTCGGCGTGTGTTGTCAGGAACACATCTCACACTCAACAAAACAAAGGAGATGATCGTGGACTTCAGGAACAGCAGAGGGAGCACCCCCTATCCACATCGACGGAACGATAGTGGAGAAGGTGGAAAGTTCCTCGGCGTACACATCACGGACAAACTGAACTGGTCCACCCACACAGACAGCGTGGTGAAGAAGGCGCAACAGTGCCTCTTCAACCTCAGGAGGCTGAAGAAATTTGGCTTGTCACCAAAAACACACAAACTTTTACTTATGCACAATCGAGAGCATCCTGTCGGGCTGCATCACCACCTGGTACGGCAACTGCTCCGCCACAACCGCAAGGCTCTCCATCGGTAGTGAGGTCTGCACAACGCATCACGGGGGCAAACTACCTGCCCTCCAAGACACCTACACCACCGATGTCACAGGAAGGCCAAAAAGATCATCAAGGAAAACAACCACCCGAGCCACTGCCTGTTCACCCCACTATCATCCAGAAGGCGAGGTCAGTACAGGTGCTTTAAAGCGGGGGCCGAGAGACTGAAAAACAGCTTCTTTCTCAAGGCCATGAGACTGTAAACAGCCCTCACTAACATTGAGTGGCTGCTGCCAAAATACTGACTCAAATCTCTGCCACTTAAATAAAAAATTGGATGTAATAAATGTATCACTAGTCACTTTAAACAATGCCACTTTATATAATGTTTACATATCCTACATTACTCATCTCATACAGTGGGGAGAACAAGTATTTGATACACTGCCGATTTTGCAGGTTTCCTACTTACAACGCATGTAGAGGTCTGTAATTTTTATCATAGGTACACTTCAACTGTGAGAGACGGAATCTAAAACAAAAATCCAGAAAATCACATTGTATAATTTTTAAGTATTAATTTGCATTTTATTGCATGACATAAGTATTTGATACATCAGAAAACGCGATCTTAATATTTGGTACAGAAACCTTTGTTTGCAATTACAGAGATCATACGTTTCCTGTAGTTCTTGACCAGGTTGCACCCACTGCAGCAGGGATTTTGGCCCACTCCTCCATACAGACCTTCTCCAGATCCTTCAGGTTTCGGGGCTGTCGCTGGGCAATACGGACTTTCAGCTCCCTCCAAAGATGTTCTATTGGGTTCAGGTCTGGAGACTGGCTAGGCCACTCCAGGACCTTGAGATGCTTCTTACGGAGCCACTCCTTAGTTGCCCTGGCTGTGTGTTTCGGGTTGTTGTCATGCTGGAAGACCCAGCCACGACCCATCTTCAATGCTCTTACTGAGGGAAGGAGGTTGTTGGCCAAGATCTCACGATACATGGCCCCATCCATCCTCCCTTCAATACGGTGCAGTCGTCCTGTCCCCTTTGCAGAAAAGCATCCCCAAAGAATGATGTTTCACCTCCATGCTTCACGGTTGGGATGGTGCTCTTGGGTTGTACTCATCCTTCTTCTTCCTCCAAACACGGCGAGTGGAGTTTAGACAAAAAGCTCTATTTTTGTCTCATCAGACCACATGACCTTCTCCCATTCCTCCTCTGGATCATCCAGATGGTCATTGGCAAACTTCAGACGGGCCTGGACATGCGCTGGCTGAGCAGGGGTACCTTGCGTGCGCTGCAGGATTTTAATCCATGACGGCGTAGTGTGTTACTAATGTTTTTCTTGAGACTGTGGTCCCAGTCTCTTCAGGTCATTGACCAGGTCCTGCCCGTGTAGTTCTGGGCTGATCCCTCACCTTCATCATGATCATTGATGCCCCACGAGGTGGATCTTGCATGGAGCCCGCAGACCGACGGTGATAGACTGTCATCTTGAACTTCTTCCATTTTCTAATAATTGCGCCAACAGTTGTTTGCCTTCTCACCAAGCTGCTTGCCTATTGTCCTGTTCCCATCCAGCCTTGTGCAGGTCTACAATTTTAACCCTGATGTCCTTACACACGCTCTCCGTCTTGGCCATTGTGGAGAGGTTGGAGTCTGTTTGATTGAGTGTGTGGACAGGTGTCTTTTATACAGGTAACGAGTTCAAACAGGTGCAGTTAATACAGGTAATGAGTGGAGAACACGAGGGCTTCTCAAAGAAAAACTAACAGGTTCTGTGAGAGCCGGAATTCTTACTGGTTGGTAGGTGATCAAATACTTATGTCATGCAAATAAATGCAAATTAATTACTTAAAAATCATACAATGTGATTTTCTGGATTTTTGTTTTAGATTCCGTCTCTCACAGTTGAAGTGTACCTATGATAAAAATTACAGACCTCTTACATGCTTTGTAAGTGGAAAACTGCAAAATCGGCAGTGTATCAAAATACTTGTTTCTCCCACTGTATGTATATACTGTACTCTATACCATCTACTACATCTGCCTATGCCGTTTGGCCATCGCTCATCCATATATTTGTATGTACATTTCTTATTCATTCCTTTACACTTGTGTGTATAAGGTAGTTGTTGTGAAATTGTTAGATTACTTGTTAGATATTTACTGCCACGGTCCGGAACTAGAAGCACAAGCATTTCACTACACTCACATTAAACATCTGCTAACCGTGTGTATGTGACCAATAACATTTGATTTGAGCTCCATCTGGTCTAGATATCAGCTTTTCCCTACTAAACCCAGGTCCCAACTATAAAAGAGTAGTTGTCCTCTAGGACATACCAGGCCAAAGAAAGGTTCAATAATAACTCATGTGTCACGTTCGCTGGAATAATTATCGGACCAAGGCGCAGCGATGTTTGAGTTCCACATAATTTATTAGAAAGTGAAACTTAGCAAAACAAAACAATAAACTAACAACGAACCGTGACTACAGAGGTGCTACGTGCACCAACCCAAAACAATATCCCATAAAACACAGGTGGAAAAAAATGCTACTTAAATATGATCCCCAATTAGAGACATCAATAGCCAGCTGCCTCTAACTGGGAATCATATCACACACACCAACATAGAAAAACTAAACTAGAACCCCACATAGAAAATAATAACTAGAAAACCCCCCCAGTCACGCCCTGACCTACTCTACCATAGAAAATAATAACTAGAAAACCCCCCCAGTCACGCCCTGACCTACTCTACCATAGAAAATAAGGGCTCTCTATGGTCAGGACGTGACACACTGTATTACAAGACTATTCAAACAAACTTATCTCTTGGCCATTTCATCAGAGGCCTCTCACTCACTTCTTGTCCCTTCTATTCTTCCCAGATAAAACAATGGATGGATGAAGGGATGAGAGGAGAGAGGGATAAATCTGATATGAGGTTGTCCTGGGGACTCTCTGCTCATCCTGATTATAACAAAAGCTCAGAGCTCCAGTCCCCAAATGATGTACCCGCTAAATCAGATACAAGGACAACAATCAAAAACAATTACCAGTCCAACTCACCCCCAAGACTCAGGGAGGTAGTTGAGCAGAAAACTCAGAGCCAATTCAATACGTCTGACTAATGCTTTGAAACACGAAAGCAGTTAAAAAAAAAAAAATGTAGTGTAACTTTACGGTAAGATTATCTTTGGGCTCAATCTTAATCCTTACTGTCATCCAAACAAAGGGGGGAGTGAAATATGGGAGGATAAATGAACGGGCCTTGGAGAAGAATGGGCCTAGGAGGGGACAGTTGTAACCTGTCTGGGAATCAACAGGTCATGCTGCTTTGGAGGGACGGAGGGGTGGGAAAGAGGGAGGGATGTGAGAGAAGAAGGCAGATGGGACTGGATCAGTGGACGGGCTAGTTTAGTCTTTTCCACTAGACTTGGAGGTTGAAGCAGATCACACAATAGATTTATATCAGCAGCTGGGGTTTCTCCGGAGAGTAGGAGGTCAAAGAAAGGCGAGTGGTCCCGTGTAGCTCAGTTGGTAGAGCATGGCGCTTGCAATGCCAAGGTTGTGGGTTCGTTTCCCATGGGGGACCAGTATGAAAATGTATGCACTCACTACTGTAAGTTGCTCTGGATAAGAGCGTTTGATACATTACTAAAATGTAAATTAGTGTAACAGCGGTAGTGCCTTCGCTAAGTGGGCACGTCACAGGAGGAGTAACCTTGCCTGGGAGTACCTTAAAAAAAAGTCAACTGCCACCCCCAGACTGGGAGTTAACTTATGGTCTCGGGTTCAACACCGGTCCATTCTACTTTTCCAATCAGGGTGTCACATGACCTCCGCTAGAATGTGACTGACAGCTTGAATGGCCCTTTTATACCAGCCACTCATTCAAATACACACTCATCGGAGTCATGTGAGGTTCTGTGCTGTGGATAAACTACTATAGTGTTCTGTACACTCCACAAGGAACACTCCATCGCTCTCTCCCTCCCTCACTCTCCACCTCAAAATAAGTTAACATGCAAGGAATTACACTGAACCAAAATATAAACGCAACATGTAAAGTGTTCTTCCCATGTTTCATGAGCTGAAATAAAAGAATACAGAAATGTTCCATACACACAAAAAGCTTTTCTCAAATGTTGTGCACAAATTTGTTTACATCCCTGTTAGTGAGCATTTCTCCTTTGCCAAGATAATCCATCCACCTTACAGGTGTGGCATATCAAGAAGCTAATTAAACAGCATGATCTGTTACCAGAGAATTGAATGTTCATTTCTCTACCATAAGCTACGTCGTTTTAGAGAATATGGCAGTACGTCCAACCGGCCTCACAACCGAGGACCATGTGTATGTCATCGTGTGGGCGAGTGGTTTGTCAACATTGTGATAAACCCATGGTGGCGGTGTGGTTATGGTATGGGCAGGCATAAGCTACGGACAATGAACGCAATCGCATTTTAGCAAATGTCAATTTGAATGCACAGAAATACTGGGTTGATATCCTGAGGCCCAATGTGTGGCCCATTTGTTTTAAGGTATCTGTGACCAACAGATGCATATCTGTATTCCAAGTCATGTAAAAATCTTTGAAATTGTTGCATGTCGCGTTTATATTTTTGTTATGTAAATATTCCGTAGACACCCTCCCTCTCAATCTTACTAGTTTGTTCTCTTCCTCTCTCTCGGACTCTACCTCTTTCTCCACCTCCCACCCTGAACATTAAGTTAGAATGTCAGGATCAGGAATGCGTGGAGCGCAGAGACATTCCGTGTGCTGCATTCCTGAAATCGCCGTGTGTGAAGCAAGTCTTTACCGCCAGCTTATCATGAATATTTTAGCTCTCTTTTCTCTTCCCTACATTCTGAATAAACCATCAGTGCATCTGTGGTGACAACTTCTCTCCCCCACGCTCTCTCCACCTCGCTCTCTCCCCCACGCTCTCTCCCTCAAGGCTTTCCCTCAAGGCTTTCCCTCCCACTGCTCTTTGGTCCTGTAGGTGCTAGATGAGTGTGGGTGGAGGTGAAGATGGATGGAGCTCCATCTCTCGCCCCTTCCCTCTCTAGGAGTTCAGGACTACACCCTTCCCCTTTCAGTATCACCTTCTGTCATCTCTTTATCATATCACTGTCTCAACCCTATTTTTGGCCCTTGGCTTACACCCTTTTCTTCCCATCTCCCCCACCCTCACATCTTTCTCTCCTTTCCACACACTGGCCCTTTGTCGCTCTGTCCAGCCTTTTGTTATTTTTGTCCTCTTTCCCTTTATTATGTAACTCTATACCCTCTCACCCTATATACAGTGCCTTCAGAGATATTCACACCACTTGACTTTTCCACATTTTGTTGCGTTTCAGCCTGAATTTAAATGGATACATTTGCGATTTCTTTTGTCCCTGGCCTACACACACACACACACACACACACACACACACACACACACACACACACACACACACACACACACACAACCACACCACAATGGTCAATGTGGATTATGTTTTTAGACATTTTTACAAATTATAAAAAAAGGAAAAGCTAAAATGTCTCAAATCAATAAGTATTCGACCCCTTTATGGTAAGCCTAAATAAGTTCAGGAATACAAATTTGTTTAATAAGTTGCATGGACTTTTTGAACAACTACTTCATCGCTGTACCCCACACATACAGATAAGGTCCCTCAGTCAAGCAGTGAATTTTAAACAGATTCAACCACAAAGACCAGGGAGCCTTTACAATTCTTAACAAAGGGCACATATTGGTAGATGGGTGTAAAAAATTTTTTTTATAACAAAACAAGATATTGAATATCCCTTTGAGCATGGTGAAGTTATTAATTGCACTTTGGATGTTGTATCAATACACCCAGGCCCAAGGCACTAAAGTAAAACTGCAAAAAATGTGGTAAAGCAATTTACATTGTATTCAAGAAAAACAGTTATTTGGGGCAAATCCAATACAACACATTGCTGAGTACCACTCTCCATATTTTCAAGCATAGTGGTGGCTGCATCATGTTATGGGTATGCTTGTAATCGTTAAGGACTGGGGAGTTTTTCAGGATATAAAATAAACAGAATAGAGCTTAGCACAAGCAAAATCTTAGAGGAAAACCTGGTTGTCTGCTTTCACCAGACACTGGGAGATGAATTCACCTTTCAGCAGGACAATAACCTAAAACACAAGGCCATATCTACACTGGAGTTGCTTACCAAGAAGACAGTGAATGTTCCCRAGTGGCCGAGTTACAGTTGACTTAAATCTGCTTGAAAATCTAGAGCAAGACCTGAAAATAGTTGTCTAGCAATGATCAACAACCAATGACACAGCTTGAAGGATTTTTAAAGAATAAAATGGGCAAATATTTYCCAATCCAGGTGTAGAAAGCTCTTAGAGACTTACYTGGAAAGACTCAATGTGCTACTACAATGTATTGAGTCAGGGTTGTGAATAGTTATGTAAATGAGATATTTTTCCCATTTCATTTCTATTTTTTGCAATAAAAAAAAMAAMAACATGTTTTCACTTTGTCATTATGGGGTATTGTATGTAGATGRGTGAAAAAAAATCATCAATTTAATCCATTTTGAATTCAGGCTGTAACAAAATGTAGAATAAGTCAAGGGTATATGAATACTTTATGAAGGCCCTGTATCTGTCAAGCCCCCTGAGGAGAGGCAGCGTGGGCACTCTCTCGCTCCCTCTTTTCTCTTTGGAATCAGAAGAGATAATTGCTACATGTCTGATGAAGATAAAGCTGTATTTTAATAGCTGAATAAGCAGCACGGCCGGAGCCCACTGTAAACGACCGCGAACAACTCAGAAATACTATGCAAGCCGAAATGTGGTGCTCCTACAAAAACAACAATGCATACACTTACGTGCACGCACACACACACGGAAATGTACACACAAACGAGCACCCTTGAACCACAGCTATTTATACAGACTTCCTTTCCGCTAGCTCTCACTGTCACAAACACCACAGCTATTTATACAGACTTCCTTTCCGCTAGCTCTCACTGTCACAAACACCACAGCGACTTCAACAAACTCTGCCCTGTCCCCAAACATACCATAGCCATAATTTGTGCATTTTTCACAGCCTACACGTTAGACAACACTATTTAAGCATGCAGAAATGAGTGCAATCAATCCAAAACAAAGAATTGCGGTCACTGTAGAACACGGATCTCAAGACTGACGCATCCAACTAAAAGTTAAGTCAGCGCTACATATTCTAGCCTATTCATTCTATTTCTGTGCGAAGTTTGTGTGAAATAATTAAAAGAATTCCCTTGAATGGGTTGAGTTCAGGATTAAGGTATAAACTGTTGCTTGATTAGTGGCTAGGGGCAGCTGTCTGCCCACAGAGGTGTGGCTGTGACCTTTAACCCCTGGCTGCCCTGCCCTCTGACCTGCTTCGTTGTAGACGGCTGACAGCTTGTCCAACATGTCCCTGTCCAGAGCCAGGATCTGCTGCTCCAGAATGGAGGAATAGGACAGACCGTCGCTGCGCTCCTTTTCATCCTTCTCTTTCTCCTTCTCCTTCTCTCGGTCGTAGCTCAGGAGCTGCTGACGCAGCGCCTCCGACAGATGGGCCTTGGCAAAGTCAGCCGCCGCCTGGGAGGAAGAGGGAGGGGAGAGAGGACTACAGTGAGCTGGCTATACTGAAGTTAGAGTTATGTATGGTGTAAACTGTAAGAAATTGTAAGCCAAGTGATGTTCACAGCTCTGCCTCGCCACACAGCATCAAACTTTTTGTGTGACTACAGTGCAGGCGGGCACACACACACACTTGGGGGAGAAGACCGAGGCTACAGTAGCGGTGACCTGGCTGTCCTTCGTTCCTTGCTGAAACCCAGATAAAGCAGGAGATAAATAGCCAGAGATGAGGGGGAGAAACTACACCATTAGCCAAACACACTTCCCCTCCGCTGTGCTGTGGAATACAGCTGAGCAAGAGAAACTCAATCCTCCCCTATCCATTTCAGCCAGGCGATAACGTCACTGCACACCCTTTTACGGACAAATATGCAACGTTTCCCGGCAAAAAGATTGGCTCGTTTCTCTACTCCTTTCCTGAATCATGGCCAGAGAGAGAGAGAGAGAGAGATTCAAGCCAAGCCGAGCCAAAACCAAAAGAGAAAGATAGCAGTGTAAGCTAATGAGTTTTTTTTGGCCTGTTATATTGCCTCGCCATGTTTCCATCCACTAGCCTTGTTTCAGCCATGTTGTGGCCTGGCTGTTTATCAGGGGGCTTGGCGTTTGTATACGAGGTCAAGGGCCGTAGACAGTGCCTGAGCTTGTGCCTTATCATTCTGAAACCTTCTCTGCCAAACATTTCAACTCGCTTCACTTTCTCCGACTCTCCCTCACCGCATCTCTCTCCGACTCTCCCTCACCGCATCTCTCTCCGACTCTCCCTCACCGCATCTCTCTCCGACTCTCCCTCACCGCATCTCTCTCCGACTCTCCCTCACCGCATCTCTCTCCGACTCTCCCTCACCGCATCTCTCTCCGACTCTCCCTCACCGCATCTCTCTCCGACTCTCCCTCACCGCATCTCTCTCCGACTCTCCCTCAACCGTCTCCTCCTGCACGTCTGCTGACCTCAACCGTCTCTCCTCACCGGACTCTCTCTGCACTCGACCGTCTCTCTCTCCTCGACTCTCCCTACCGACTCTCCCTCCGACTCTCCTCACCGTAATCTCTCTCCGACTCCGTCCCTCCACCGTATCTCTCTGCCCGATGGCTCTACCGTGCACCGTACTCCACATCACTCACCGTATCATCCTCTCCGACTCTCCTCACCGATCTCTCCGCGACTCTCCCCGACCGTATCTCTCTCCGACTCTTTCGACTCCCTCCAGGCACGTATTCCTCCTCTGCCGACTCTCGCCTCACGCTATCTCTCTCCGACCTCTCCCTCACCGTACTCTCTCTCCGACTCTCCCTCACCGTATCTCTCACCTGACCTCTCCTCACCGCTCTCCCTCACCGACTCTCCCTCAGCCGACTCTGCCAGCTCCCGACTCTACCTGCTCTCTCGTGCTCTCTCCCGTTCTCGACTCTACCTCCGACTTCTCCCGATCTCTCCTTTCACCGTATCTCTCATCCGACTCTCTGGTCGCTCTCACCAACCGTATCTCCTCTCACCGTCGACTCCGACTCTCCCTCACCGTATCTCCTCTCGCGACTCTCCTCACGTCGTATGCTCCCTCTCCGACTCTCCCTCACCGTATCTCTCTCCGACTCCCCTCACCGTATCTCTCTCCGACTCTCCCTCACGTATCTCTCTCTCGACTCACTCGCTCCTCACACCGTATCTCTCATCCGACTCTCGTCCTCGACCGATCTCTTATCTCTCGCAGTCTCGCTGCTCTCCTCACCGTCATCCTCTCTCGATACCGTCTCTCCTCTCTCCACCGTATCTCTCTCCGACTCTCCCTACCTTATCTTCTCTCGCCCTATCTCCTCTACGGCGACTCCGTCTCCTCACCGTATCGTCTCTCCGGACTCATCCCTCACCGTATCTCTCTCCGACTCTCCCGTATTTCACTCGTATCTCTCATCCGACTCTCCCTCACCGTATCTCTCTCCGACTCTCCCTCACCGTATCTCTCTCCGAGCTCTCCCTCACCGTATCTCTCTCCGACTCCTCACCACCTCCACCGTATCTCTCCTCCGACTCTCCCTCACGTATCTCTTCTCCGACTCTTCTCGCTCACCGTATTCTTCTCGCGACTTCTCCCTCCGGAACCTCGTATCTCTCTCCGACTCCGCTCCACTCACCGTATCTCTCGTCCACTCTCCCTCACCGTATCCTCTCCGACTCTCCCTCACGCGTATCTCTCTCCGACTCTCCCTCACCCGTATCTCTCTCGACTCTCCCTCAACCGTATCTCTCTCCGACTCTCCCTCACCCGTATCTCTCTCCGACTCTCCCTCACCGTATTCACTCGTCCTCACCGACTCCTCGCTCTCCACCGTATCTCTCTCGACTCCCGCGAATCTCCCTCACCGTATCTCTCTCCGACTCTCCCTCACCCGTATCTCTCTCCGACTCTCCCTCAACCGTGATCTCTCTCCGACTCTCCCTCCACCGTATCTCTCATCTGCACTCTCCCTCACCATCTCTCTCCGACTCTCCCTCACGTATCTCTCTCTCGACTCCTCTCTCCCTCTGAATGTCCCTTGCTCTCAGTGTCTGACCCCTTCCCCTCTGTCTGCTGTTCCCACAACCCCTCTGTGTTCTCTTTGGTGCAGAGGGCTATGGGTGGAATATCCGTCTAGGCCTCTTTCTCTGGCCTTTTTCGGAGCTGCATGGGGACATATCTGACGCAGTCTCAGACATTCTTCCTTCCTGTGGTTACCATAGTGACCGCAGGGATCATAAACAGAGGTCAGAGAGAGAAATATAAGTATTTCTGGAGGAACTACATGGGATAGTAATGACCACATTAATAGCTGCTTTGGAAACATTGTTATTGTGACTTACGAGGCCTGTCTTTGTTGACAATGGCGATTCATCCTTTCAGACATCCCAAGAGCAGCTGTGAGTGTGTGTGTGTGTATATGAGTGAGTGAAACAGCCATTAAAGCTTGGATAAACAAACAAACAAACACAGGGATATGTCCTAGTTATCCTGTTAACAGAGTGGATGATCAGACACCTGTTCAGGGATCAGAGGCTGAGCTCTTATCTACTCCGACCTGTCCTACTACTGCCACTTGCACCCCCGCAGACCTGTCCTACTCCCACTGCACCCCCGACCTGGTCCCTAACTCACTGCAACCCGACCCGAGCCTGTCTCTGAACTGCCCAACTGCACGCCCCCGCAGAGCCTGTCCTACTCCCACTGCACCCCCTGGCCTGTCCCACTCCCACTGCCTGCACACTGATCAACACCACATGTAGTACAATACTTTAGACCTACTGGGATGTCAACGTGTCTACGATTACCCAGATATGATCAGACGCCTGAGACGAGAAAGTAGGGTGGTGGGGAAACAGATGAAGGGGCAGCAGTCACGGTTTGAACAGAGAGTGTGTGTGTGTGTGTGTGTGTGTGTGACTTATCTGGGCTGTGTTATTTGCTGTGTCCAGTGATGGAGAGCGGAAGGGAGGACTGTGGAGAGAAAAAAAATAAAGGGATGACAGAAGTATGGAGAGAGGGATGATGGAGGGACGGAGAGAGGGATGATGGAGGGATGATGGAGGTATAATGGAGGAGTGTGTGTGAGAGAGAGATCAGAGTGGTGTTATCTGCTGTGTGGGCACGCACGACTCCAGCAGCCGACAGTTCTGCTGCTGCAGGGACATCTTAATCATTACAGTGACTAACTGGTGTGTGCTGACTGGAGGGTTTCAATAGCCTCAAACTACATCATTTTACCACACCGTCCGATGGCAGTTGGGTTTCAGACTACGTATTCTCTAATTATGCTTAACAATCTTTACTTTACTGCCTAACTATTTAGTTCCTAACTTTATGTATTCTTCATTATTTAGTTCCTAACATTCTACATGTCTGTCAGTTAGAATGACATCACTCACCTTGAAAGAAAATGTATACGAAAAACTTGGAAGTCATTAACACAATTGAAAAATCTAATGTTTAATTATTGAAATAGCATGTTCGACCGAGAAAAATTGTACCAATCTGTTTAAGGCCATGTGGCAAACAATAATGCAGGCACTAGGGAGGGGGGCGTGAGCACGCGGGTCTGGGCAGAGGAGATGTGTGCGTATGTATACGTTTGTTTTTGGAATGTAAAAAATATATACATATATATTTTTTTAAAGACGCCGTGGACGGCAGTAGCAGAAGGCTCAACAGCCTAGCCTAATGAGCAAAATGACCATGTATTGGGAGTTGGCCTTGAGGCGATGCTTCACCAAGGCAACAACAAAGCAGCGGATCCGATCATAGGAGAGAGGCGGCTGTCAGCAAAGAGATGGAAAGGCAGCTAACATGCTCTCCTGATGAGACACACATTTATCACCTCACACAGGGGAGTATGCCCTGTGTTCTTCAGCTATGTTCTACAAGGAGATTCCCCCTCCCTACACACATGAACACACACAGCTCCCCTTATATAACCAAACACTCTGAAGACCTTCTCTCCCCCCCCAACTACACACGTTCCAAATCCCCTCCACCCCCCATACCATCACCATATTCCTTGCCCAATCCAAATGCATAACCCATCCACCCCTCATCCAATGATAACAGCCAGATCTCTTTACCATAGGCATCCATCAGACAGTGAGGTTATTAGATCCAGGGAGAGTTATGTACTGTAGGTCTCTTCAGGCTGACTGAGGAAGAGAGAGGGGGACTGAACAGAATGACCGCAAGGGAGAAGACTGAACAGCTTCTCTACTGCCAGGTTTAATGATGGATAAGGAAGGGGGAAAGTTATTTTTTCATAAGGAGGGGAGTGGGTCTGTCTTATTTTAACTGCTGTTTCTCCAACAGAGTGAGAAAGGGAGAGGGGGGGCAGTTAACTAGCATAACTGAAGTACATCATTAAAATACATTCTCCATTTGTACAAAGAGAGGACGAGAGAGAGCGGGAAGTAGAGGGAGCGAGAGGAGTAGAGAGTGAGGACGGCAGTGGATTAGCTTTGCTGAAGTACATCATTAAAAAATATTCTCCATTTGTACAAAGAGAGAGAGACAGAGAGCGAGATATTCAGATATCAGTAAGAGTCAAAGGCCTGGCTGACAATGAGGATAGAATGCTAGAGAGGAAGAGTCTGTGGCCATCTTTGATTGAACACAGAGATGTGGGCGATACTCGTCTCAGCTTACCTCTTAGCTACCCAGTGCCAATGTTGTCCAACATGAAGGAGTGGAACACAGAAAGGCAGCTGTGCTTTGTTGTAAACTACTGTCAAACTTACAGTGCATTCGGAAAGTATTCAGACCCCTTGACTTTTTCCACATTTTGTTACAGCCTTATTTTATTCTAAAATGGATAAAAATGGTCTTCCCCCTCAAATCTACACACAATACCCCATAATGACAACGCAAAAAAACATTTAAAATGTTTGCAAATTTATATAATATTTACATAAGTATTCATACCCTTGACTCTGTACTTTGTTGAAGCCTCTTTGGCAGCGATTACAGCCTCAAGACTTCTTGGGTATAAACCTACAAGCTTGGCACACTTGTATTTGGGGAATTACTCCCATTCTTCTCTGCAGATCCTCTCAAGCTTGGTCAGGTTGGAGCGGAAGCATTGCTGCACAGCTATTTTCAGGTCTCTCCAGAGATGTTCGATTGGGTTCAAGTCCAGGCTCTGGCTGGGCCACTCAAGGACATTCAGAGAATTGTCCCGAAGCCACTCCTGCGTTGTCTTGGCTGTGTGCTTAGGGTCATTGTCCTGTTGGAAGGTGAACCTTCGTCCCAGTCGGAGGTCCTGAGCGCTCTGGAAGAGGTTTTCATCAAGGATCTCTGTACTTTGCTCCGGTCATCTTTCCCTCAATCCTGACTAGTCTCCCAGTCCCTGCAGCTGAAAAACATCCCCACAGCATGATGCTGCCACCACCATGCTTCACCGTAAGGATGGTGCCAGGTTTCCTCCAGACATAACATTTGGCATTCAGACCAAAGAGTTCAATCTTGGTTTCATCAGACCAGAGTATTTTGTTTCCCATGGTCTGAGAGTCCTTTTTGACAAACTCCAAGCAGGCTGTCATGTGCCTTTTACTGAAGAGTGGTTTCCATCTGGCTACTCTACCATAAAGGCCTGCAGAGATGGTTGTCCTTCTGTGAGGTTCTCCCATCTCAACAGAGGAACTCTGGAGCTCTGTCAGAGTGACCATTGGGCTCTTGGTCACCTCCACGACCAAGGTCCTTCACAGATTGCTCAGTTTGGCCAGCTCTAGACTTCTTCCATTTAGGAATGATCGAGGCCACTGTGTTCTTGGGGACCTTCAATTCAGCAGACATTTTTTGGTACCCTTCCCCAGATCTGTGCTTCAACACAATCCTTCTACCTCATGGCTTGGTTTTTGCTCTGACATGTACGGTCAACTCTGGGACATTATATAGACAGGCGTGTGCCTTTCTAAATCATGTCCAATTGAATTTCCCACAGGTGGACTCCAATCAAGTTGTAGAAACGTCAAGGATGATCAATGGAAACAGGATGCACCTGAGCTCAATTTCAAGTCTAGCAAAGGGTCTGAATACTTATGTAAATAAGGTATTTTTTTATTTTAAGAAATTTGCAAACATTTCTAAAAACCTGTTTTCACTTTGTCATTATTGGATATTGTGTGTAGATTGATGAGGAAAAACATTTTATTTAATCAATTTCATAATAAGGATGTAATGTAACAAAATGTGGAAAAGGGGAAGGGGTCTGAATATTGTCCAAATGCACTGCAACATGGCAAAACAACAAGTGATTAAGATTAGAAATTAAACAATCTTGAATCATCCATTTTGGATGGAAACATTTTCATGGCCTCCTTCACTCACGCCGCCAAACTTACCCTAGTAAAACTGACTATCCTACCAATCCTCGACTTCGGCGATGTCATCTACAAAATAGCTTCCAATACTCTACTCAGAAAACTGGATGCAGTCTATCACAGTGCCATCCGTTTTGTTACCAAAGCCCCTTATACCACCCACCACTGCAACCTGTATGCTCTAGTCGGCTGGCCCTCGCTACATATTCGTCGCCAGACCCACTGGCTCCAGGTCATCTATAAGTCTATGTTAGGTAAAGCTCTGCCTTAGCTCACTGGTCACGATAACGACACCTACCCGCAGCACGCACTCCAGCAGGTATATCTCACTGGTCATCCCCAAAGCCAACACCTCATTTGGCCGCCTTTCCTTCCAGTTCTCTGCTGCCAGTGACTGGAACGAATTGCAAAAATCGCTGAAGCTGGAGACTTATATTTCCCTCACTAACTTTAAGCATCAGCTATCTGAGCAGCTAACCGATCGTTGCAGCTGTACATAGCCCATCTGTAAATAACCCACCAAATCTACCTACCTCATACTGTTTTTATTTACTTTCTGCTCTTTTGCACACCAGTATCTCTACTTGCACATCATCATCTGCTCATCTATCGCTCCAGTGTTAATTTGCTAAATTGTAATTACCTCGCTACTATGGCCTATTTACTGCCTACCTCCTCACACCATTTGCCCACACTGTATATAGACTTTCTTTTTTTCTACTGTGTTATTGACTGTAGACTTGTTTATTCCACGTGTAACTCTGTGTTGTTGTTTGTGTCGCACTGCTTTGCTTTATCTTGGCCAGGTCGCAGTTGTAAATGAGAACTTGTTCTCAACTAGCTTACCTGGTTAAATAAAGGTGAAAAAAAAAAGAATAATAAAAAATGTCTGGAAAAGCCATGATGTTTAACCTCAACAGGCACATGTTTACCACCACTCCCCCCGTCCATGCATCTGGCTCCATGACAATGTACTGCAGCTCTATAGGTTGGTTTGCTGCAGAGGTGTAGTGTACTGTAACTATATCCTTACAGTGACATTGCAGAGGTCTGTCCTTAGCAGTGGAGAGTGCTAGCCTAGCAGTGAGAGCTAATTTAATTCGGCTAGCATCGTGTGTTATGTGTCAAAACTGCGTCAAGTACATGTTTTAAGTGGGTGTGGGAGTGCACATGTGAGAAAGAGGGGGTCATTGTACCAAATATAGAAGCCATTCAAAACCAACATCCGTGGCAATGTAATAAGTGCCCTACACTCTCCCCCCCCGTACCCTTAGAACCGCCTCTCTCTCTCTCTGCTGCAGTTTCAGAAGAATAAAAAAAAAAAAGCATTGTCTGGCATTTCCCAACATATCATCAAAGCAAACCGCTGCTGTTTGAGGTTTTAATAAGAGGGAAACTGTTCTGTTGATTTCTGTCCCTGTTCACCCTAACACTGCAAGCACCCCAGTACAGACAGACTGACTACAGACAAGCCAGAGACTGAACCCTAACCACAACAGTCAGGGCGGTCATGGTCCAGTGCTTAGCCAATAAACYACAGTAGTTGCAGGTCTATAGTCAATCACAGCTCCAGTGTTACTAAGTCATTAGGTGTTGTTCAGCTGGCTATGTCTGACCTTCCGGGAGTAACTCTCCTCATCCTGGGTCTCTGACCCAGACCGACCGCTGAGGGATCCAGGGAACGAGGCCTCAGGCCTGGAATGCTTCTACAGTACTACGACTAGACCCATCTGTCAGTAGGACCTGGGGATTACCATCAACCCCTGATCTCTCCTTTATGACTACCAACACCAATGTGTGTGTCCTCTGCGTGCGTGCGTGTCCTCTGCCTGTCAAAGTCTCGGTCCAAACTGAAACGCACCCCTTTATTGTTTACGTTCAGTTGCCGTTCGTGTTGTGGAAACGAGGTGGAATGCCCCTTTAATATAAGAGTGAAGTGGGAAAGGAGGCGAGGGAGGAGAGAGTGGGAGTAGAGAGCTGAGGGTGTAGGGGTGAAAGGAAGGAAGGTGAGGGGCAGAGAGCTTGGGGGGGGGGGGGGGGTCTGAGAGGAGAGAGCTGGAGATGAGGACAGAATGGAGCTGTATTCATGACTGGGAGCACTCCTGGCAGATTCTGATAAGGCACACACACACACCATTCCACCGGCAAATCAGATTGAAATGTAATATTAATATTTCAGAAAAGGAGGACTGAGGATGTGGTAGCCTACACTGGGCTCTGTGACAGAGTGGACTGGGGGTGTGAAATGCTGTAAACTCAAAGTGAATGGAGGTTTGAGATCTAAAACGCTGGGCTGTGAAAGTGGAGAGGTGACTAACAACATTAACAGAGGAAGCTTACTGAATGAAGCCAACAGATGAAAGGCTCTTCCTCTTATGAGTGGTGTGTGTGGTGAAGTAAAGCCTCAGTACTGACTGTTTCGTGAGATTTGGCGAGGTGTGAAGACGGTGTTGACATGAACAAACATCAGAGCAACCCCTTCAATTGGCTGTTCTTTCCGACCTTGCCAGCTGTGACATTCCAGGTCCCTTCGGCACAATCAAGCTCTTTGACATGCAAAAGCCCGCCCCTCCAGGGGTCAGTGGCACAGATGGTTGGCTCTTTTGAATGCCAATAAACAGTCAAGGTGACCATCTCCACCTTTAAAATCATGACATTCAGGAGAGTCAAGTTCTAAACCGACACACGTCCCTCCTTCCTCATAAAGAGATGGGAATTATTATGACAGCAACGCACACCCTGCTTACTCATAAGGATGGGAAAATGTCCACTGAGAAGTGATTCACATTCAGTGAAAGGAAGGAGACATCTGTCAGTATGACCCCATCCATCTACACACACACACACACACACACACAACCTCTTTACCCATAAAGTGATAGGAATTATGAAAGTCCCTGTGAGGTCAGAGGACACCATTACAGAAGGTGAGGCACATTAAACAAACTAGACAACAGGAGGTTGTTTGTAGATTTGTAGACTATTTCAATTAGGATTAAGGAAGAAGAAGAAGACTCACTGAAGAGTGCTGAAATACATGCATACTGCTGAAGCATGCAATTAATTCAAGATCTGTCATGCTTTCCAGTGTGTGTGTGTGTGTGTGTGTGTTAAAGATTGTAATGCACAGAGGTGTGCTGATATGCAGACATTACAGCAAGGATGTAAGCAAGATTTAATCCTCTCTCTAAGTCACATACACACAGCTGCCAAAATGCCAAGACTTGCACCTTTTTACAGAATGCCTTTCGTTAGGTATTGCAGGCCTGTAATTTCTGTGATATATATGATGTTGGTACTGCAGTGTGTGTGTGTGTGTATGTGTGTGTGTGTGTGTGTGATAACACAGACACGCTGGCGTTAAAGGAACAGGTAAAACCAGCCATTACTCTCACATGGGCGCTCCCCACCTCGGCGCTATGGCTCTGTGGCCAGTAATTACAGACTCCTATTGACAAATCAACACTGGCCATAAAAACACTTTAGCTGTGGACCCTGCTGAGGAGGAGAGCGAGGGAGGGAACAACCTCACCATGAAACAGAGAGATGGACAGGAAGAGAGAAGTGCCAGAGGGAGAGAGGAGTTGAGAAAGACAGAGAGAGGAGGAGAGAGAGAATAGAGGTAAGAGAGTAGAGGGAAGGGGTGGGGGAGAGAGAAGAGAGAACGGGGTGGAGCCTGAGACAATGAGAGACAGAATGTGAACTTGATGCTTATATATACACACACACACACACCCTGGGTTATTGTAGGAAGCAGATTGAACTTGTGCACAACAGCCATTTTTCAAAATGAACAGACAAAGATAATTCTGAGTATTTCCTTTTAGAACACAGACGGGTTCACTGAGATCTGCATCTCACCCAACAAACGTCCTTGGGCTGAGAACAACACTGTACAATATCTCCTAACAGAGCAGTGAACTACTAGGCTTACCAGTCATCTTGATACCATCCTGCCATTACCACTCACAGCCATTGTTGTACTCCGCTCCATCTCCCCCACACACACACAGAGCTCCATGAAAAACATGCTTACTCAATAAACCCCCAGCTTCTGTCCCTGTCTGCACCCTAAAGATAATACCTGGCCTATAAAACAGGTAGAGAGAGGTATAACAGGAGAGTGACACAGACCGACAGAGAGAGCGAGAGGTTTGCGACAGAATAGATTGTGAGAAGTGTGTGAGAAGTAAGAAGTTTCCTCTCCACAGGCCTGCCCTGAGACCTCCATTATACATTCACTTGTCTTCTCGCCCCTTACCCGATCCCCAGGATATTTTTATACACACCTCTGTGGCAGGTGTGTGTGTGTGCGCGTGATGTGAGTGTGTGTGAGAACGAGAGAGAATGCTGACACTTATTTTCCTCTACTCCCCTTCAGGCTCTCTGTGCTCCATATTTAAGAAGTAGGAGATGGACAATCATTGAAGTTCCCTGAAACACATTTGGTGGATGCCTCCACGGAATGGCAAAGAGGTTTATAGTCCAGCACCCCAACCCTGGTTACTGGGTATAGTCCAGCAGCAGCACCCCATACCCTGCGTCAACTGGCTCATAGGTCCCAGCAGCAGCAGCAGCACCCCAACCCTGGTTACTGGGTATAGTCCAGCAGCAGCAGCAGCACCCCAACCCTGGTTACTGGGTATAGTCCAGCAGCAACCCAACCCTGGTACTACTCCTGTGCTATCCCCTGGCCCACTGACCTCATTCACACTAGTGATTACACACGTCTCGAAGGTGATCATTTCAGTGTGGATGTGTGATGAAGACACAGCACAATTCCTTTTCCTGGAGCACACAGTAGAACAACATGTCAGCAACAAACAGCTTAGTGTTCTCTCTCCCCCCCAGAATTCAGATTCCGAGAGAGACACAGAGAGACAGACCTAGACAGAGGAATGAGTCCTGATAGAGGAGAGGAGCCCCAGGGATGGATGATTCAACAGTAGCAGGGGAGACTGGGCTTTTCTCTGGACCTGACCCCGTCAACTGGGAGATTACTCTGGCTGATGAACTACCTGTTCACCCACTATATCATTCACACAGAAAAATGAGTGCAGTCATAAATAACCCTCAAGCCCCTGATCAATCATTTCATGTTTGATTAATCTGGCCTGGAATGATCTCCCGTTTGATTGCTCATGTCTGAAAGCTTCTTTATGGTCTGTCTGACAGCACTAGACGCGTCACTGAGGCGGCCAAAAACTGACCGCGCACAGTGCACACTCTAGTGCACTTCATCAGTAGCCTACCCTTACATGCCGGGCAAGGGTTCGCCTGCTGTGGGGGTGACAGGGCAAGGGTTCGCCTGCTGTGGGGGTGACAGGGCAAGGGTTCGCCTGCTGTGGGGGTGACAGGGCAAGGGTTAAGCCCTCTCCTGGAGGAACGAAAGACCCCTGTTGCTCTGAAGTCATCTCCCCTCTACCACTATGTTTTTTCTGCCTGATCGTGCAACAAAAGGCCCGTACCTCACACACGCATAAACTCACAAAGACACAGAATCCAACGCAATCACCTAGATGCACTCTATAGATCTGAAAGGTCTATTTGCACTTTTCTCCACTTCACTGCAGGTACAATGCAACGTCACACTACCGCACTCCTTCCTCTCGTTCTGTCTGTCTCCATCTCATTGTCTCTCCAGCTCAGGCCCTGATAAAGGTCTAACATGTATCCTTAATAATGCAGGCCTGTTTCTCTCTCTCGCTCTCCTTTGAGAAGCCAACTGGAAGCCACCTGCCCTGCTCTTAATTACAGAAAAAGGTGAACAGAGAAAGTGAGCTCCCAAAATCACAACAGAGCGATATTAGAAGAGTGATTTGTACTGCAAAAACAAATAATGGAAAGGATGAAAGATTTAACCATGAACTAACTCCCCCAGTTGTCAGCCAGTGGAGGCTGGTGAGGGGAGGATGGGTTATAATAATGGCTGGAGCGGCACGAATGGATTGGCATCAACCACATGGAAACCATGTGTTTGATGTTGTTGATACCTTTCCACTGCATCCATCACCACGTGCCTGTCCTCCCCAATTAAGGTGCCACCAACCTCCTGTGTTGTCAGCTGTGTAGTTTGAGAGAAGCAAGCAGAGTTTACACCTGCTATCAGGCTCATGAAAGCAAGGCCTGTACCAGGAGGGAGAGAAGAGAAAGGGAAGGAGTTGTTTGCCTTCTGAATCAAACACTGCTTCACTGTTCTTGAGTTTTCCCTCCTCCTCTACTCTTCCTGTCAGATGTGGAAGCATTCCCAGAGWTCTGAGTAGGATGAAGTGGTCCCTAGACGCTGGTCTATGGTCAATATTGTTTTGTTCCTTCTCAGGGTTAAGGTAAGGATTTGGGGAAGGCAAGCTGATTCTAGATCAGTATCAACAGGCAAATGACTCTCACTATACCAGGCAACACACTGCCACACTGACAGGAGATGCCATTCTAATTCCAATTACGATTCGGTTCCTCTCTCCCGGCTTCCTCCATCCATGTATCCCCTTCCTCTAACCATCCATTCATAGGCTCTCCTCTCCATTCAGCTTGCCAGCTCCGGACACCACATCACATCCGGATGGTATCCCAGATCACATTCAACACTGGGATTTGGGTACAGCTAGGACTGATAATTCGAGAACAGGTAAGACTTGACTAGACTTGCAAAATTCCAGGAAATTCCAGTAAATTCCCTGGTTTTCCAGAAAATCTGGATTACCTGCTTATTCCCTCCTGATTCCAGGTATCCGCCAGCCAGGAATTCAGGAAAACCTGAGGATTTATTGAAAATTCCCGGTATCTTGCAACCTTAGTCCCACACAAGCAAACGCACACCCACACACCGCTTGTGTGTTTAATTTCCATAAATATATATGATGCATGTTGAACAGGCGCCCCCAAAATAAGGGCACATAAATGAGAGAGAGAAAGAGGGGTACTGTTAAAAAGAGAGCGTGAGGGAGAGAGAGAGAAAGAGGGGGTACTGTTAAAAAGAGAGCGTGAGGGAGAGAGAGAGAAAGAGGGGTACTGTTAAAAAGAGAGCGTGAGGGAGAGAGAGAGCAAGCATCATCCTGTAGGGCAGATGTGTCTCACACTGAAGCAAGCCTGGTTTCCGTGGTGATTTGCTTTCCTGGGATGCAAATTATGAATAAATTGATGGCTCTTAATTTCAATAACCCCTTACCACCACACACTAAAAACAAAGTCACATGTTCCCTCACTCTTCCCTCTCATTCCATCTAAATAACCTATCTTCTGCCTCTTTTGTACCAATATTACTAGTCCTTCTTCCCTCCTTACCCCTCCCTCCATTCCTCTAGAGATGGATGCAGCATTTATCACATTAATTAGAAACTGCCTCCTCTCACGGAGCGCTGACAGCCGAGACGAACAGCAGTGATGAAGACAGAGGCAAAAACAACAAGTACTTCTTCAGAGACAGAGTGCTGCTACTCCTCCTATACTAGGCCTGTATAATATAATGTTCACCTGTTCCCTATCATCAACCCAGTGTGGCAGACTTAACCCCTGACCTGGCTCTCTTCTGATCAGACTGGAGCCTCCTGACATTGATCACTCCATCACTGAATTGAATCCCCATTCATCAATAAGCAGGAAAAACAGAGATCGATGCAGCAGCCCAGGTTAGCACCGCACGGCGCAGAGCTCAGCTATTAGCTGATAAACATTCAGACTCATGAAAATCTATATTCATCCACAGGCCTCCAGCCGCTGAGGCTGTTAGGGGACTGGGAGAGAGGATGAAGGAATTAAACGCATGCCACTGGGGTAAGTGTGTGTGTGTGTGTGAGAGAGTTCATGAAAGTGTGGATTGATTGTTCTCAGCAGGTCAGTGCTTTGATCCTCTCCAACTCGGAGTGTGTGTGTGTGAGAGAGAGAGAGTGACAGAGGTTGAACGTTATGTTTAGAAGATAGGGTGTACATGATGTATGGGAATAAGAGATGCGAGAGAATGTGCCTGTATGAAAGTGTCTAGGATTGGGAATGCTAGTGAAAAATGACAAATCTTACAGAAAGTGAATGTGGGTGTTTATGATGCATGGGCAAGAGAGAGACACGACAACATCTATCTATATGAACAGTGTGTGTGAGTTTGTGTGTGTGTGTGTGTGCGCGCAAGTGAACAGCATTGACAAGGGAGGCCCATAGCGACACACTGACTCCATATTGGCTTTAACTCAGACCACAGCCAAGTTTCCCCAGCCAATAAATCAGGGAAGAGAGCACAGCCAAACAACCAACAGTGCAGCGCAGCTTCCTTATACAGAGCCAATCCCCCAGCGACTCCATTTTGGCTCAAATCCATACCATAAGTATTTTTCAGAAGCCTCCAAGCGGTAGCCTGAACAAAGCCTGAGGTAGGCACAGTCCAAATATCACTGAGCAGCACTAACCTACAAATCACATCAACGTCCACCACCCCGCACCTCTCTGATTCAGAGGGGTTGGATTAAATGACATTTCAGTTGTACAATTGACTTCGTATCGCCATTTCCCCTTTCCAAACAAATGGCCATTTTATTTACTATTACATAAATATGAGTAAATCTACTCATCGCTTAGCTAAGGCCCACCCTTAGAATTGCTGCCTGTCGTCTGAAAGCTATTGATTGTCCAATAGGAACAGTCCTCTTGCTAAACGGTTGGTCCAGTTAGGATCTAGTGAAGTGAACACCCAGGGCCAGGTAGTACAGGCCAGGCTGACTGCCATCTGAAGCCCTGTTTCCACAGCAGGTGCCTGGTCAGAAACCAGTTTGGCCTGTTCACGGTTTCCAGTTTTAACTCAGAACCAGAGGAAAGCCTGCTCTTTCTAAGTACAGCAGCAAGCAGGCAGCAGCATTGTGATTATCAGTCCGTCCAGACGGCAGGCCGACGGCCCAGGCAGCGTTGCCAGTAGAGATGAGTCAGGATTCCCAGGCTAGCTTCACTGAGGCACAGAGACGCACAGCAATTACACCCACCAGCAGAGTCCTGGCATTGCCGCCACACACACGCTCATCTGCACACACGCTCATCTGCACACACACCTGCAGATGTGGAAACGCTCATCCACAGACATGCTATAGCAAATGAGGACAGAAACAAGAATTCTCAGTGAAGATAATATACACTAACTGAAAATCCATGGATAAATGTGTGTGTTTCTGTGATGTTATGCCAATATGGGAGTGTGTTTCCAGGAAAAGATAAGGGCAGCTGACAGGCAGCATACGTGAGTGTAGACATGGAACCATCAAGGCTGTAGGCTCTTCAATATTGCAGAGAAGTGATAAAACAGAGAGTGCAGGGAGATAAGGTAACACTGCACAGGGGAGAGGGAGAGAGAGCGAGAGAGAGAAACTCCCCTCTTACTACAGGAGTTAGAAAACACTCATCTCAGCATGCAGATGTACCATGAACAATGTACCATGAACAAACACGCAAAGCTAAAAGAAAACTAAATTAGCAAACAAACATTAATTTCCTCTCCCGTGGAGAGCAGAACACAATATGGATGGGGTTGTAATATGGCAAGCCTCAGAGATTAACAATGCAGTGCATATTACACACACACACACGTATGGATTTCACACAACCACCTTTCTGGGAGTGGTGCGGTGATTCAGATAACATTGACCAAGGCCAGGCAGCCAATCAGTGAGGAGAGCCGAATTGGAGTGGGATGATGCTGATATAAAAAGGGCTGAGTTCTTGTTCCAGAAGTTGTAAATTGCAACTTCTAAGCACAGCGAGGCAGATAACGGGCACACAGTGCATTCAGAAACGATTCAGACGCCTTACATTTCCCCCACATTTTGTTTACGTTACAGCCTTATTCTAAAATGTATTAGTTATCAATCTACACACAATACCCCATAATGACAAAGCAAAAACAGGTTTTTAGAAATATTTGCAAATTTATGAAAACAAAAACAACATTTACATAAATATTCATACCCTTACTAAGTACTTTGTTGAAGCACCTTTGGCAGCAATTACAGCCTCGAGTCTTCTTGGGTATGATGCTACAAGTTTGGCACACCTGTATTTGGGGAGTTTCTCCCATTCTTCTCTGCAGATTCTCTCAAGCTTGGTCAGGTTGGATGGGGAGCGTYGCTGCGCAGCTATTTTCAGGTCTCTCCAGAGATGTTCGATCAGGTTCAAGTCCGGGCTCTGGCTGGGCCACTCAAGAGAATCTTGTTTCTCATGGTCCTTTAGGTGCCTTTTGGCAAACTCCAATTGGGCTGTCATGTGCCTTTTACTGAGGAGTGGCTTCCGTCTGGCCACTCTACCATAAAGGCCTGATTGGTGGAGTGCTGCAGAGATGGTTGCCCTTCTGGAAGGTTCTCCCATCTCCACAGAGGAATTCTGGAGCTCTGTCAGAGTGACCATCGGGTTCTTGCTCACCTCCCTGAGCAAGGCCCTTCTCCGCCAATTTCTCAGTTTGACCGGGCGGCCAGTTCTAGGAAGAGTCTTGGTGATTCTAAAGTTTTTCCATTTAAGAATGAGGGAGGTCACCGTGTTCTTAGGAACCTTCAATGTTGCAGAATTTTTGTGGTACCCTTCCCCAGATCTGTGCCTCGACACGAATCCTGTCTCGGAGCTCTAAGGACAATTCCTTCGACCTCATGGCTTGGTTTTTGCTCTGACATGCACTGTCAACGGTGGGACCTTATATAGACAGGTGTGTGGCTTACCAAATCATGTCCAATCAATTGAATTTACCACAAGTGGACTCCAATCAAGTTGTAGAAACAGTTCAAGGATGATTATTGGAAACATGATTCCCCCGGAGCTCAATTTCGAGKCTCATAGCAAAGGGTCTAAATACTTATGTAAATAAGGTATTTCCGTTAAAAAAAAAATAATAATCTTAATACATTTGCAAACATTTCTAAAAACCTGTTTTCGCTTTGTCATTATGGGGTATTGTGTGTACATAGAGGGGGGGGAAATAACATAACAAAATGTGGAAGAAAAATCAAGGGGTACGAATACTTTCCGAATGCACTATATGTTGGGTGTCTGAACAGGGCAGTGGGAAATGAGTACAGTAGGAGACCTCTGTGTCCTTCACCCTGTTAACTTCCTGTCTCACAACACAGGCAGGCAGGAGGCTCGGCTTGCACTCCCCTGGCAGTAGTCTCCCAGAGACACTCAAGGTGAAGAACAGTTTGATTTCTGGGAGGAGGGAGGGATGGAGACATGGAACAGAGGATAGTGTGTGGTATGGAGAAAAACATGAGAAAGTAAGAGAGCAAAAGTTCAAAACAGACAGGAAGAGAATATAAAGACAGACAAAGAGAGAGAATGCCATGTTCATATTGTCTGACACTAGAGAGAAGAACGCTCGTCAGTCTGTTGAAATGACTCATGATCAAAGAGAAAAGCGCTAGTGCCTCTTCTTTCACACACACTATTTCTCCCTCACTAACAGACAAATAAAGAAAATTGTCGCTGCCACTCCTCACGAATGTTGTTGTTGCGAGTCGGTGTCCCTGGGCTGCTAAGCCTTTGAGGTAGGAATGTTCTCCTTCACACTCAAGCAGAAGATCAAAGACTAGAACCTGACTGGCTGCATGTTCCACTGACACTCACTACATCTGCTTTGATGCTGCTAATGCAGCCTTCTGCATGCTACACACAGCACATAAATACACCCTGCAGACATGTGTCTTCTCATCCAGATACAAAAATATAGATACACAGCTCAGTCTCTCTTCCTCTCCAACCGTTCACTTCATCCCTTTCTTATCTTACATAGTATTCCTGCCGCTCTCACTTCCTGCGGCGGTTGTAAGTCCACTCTCTCCCCTCCCTTATCCCTTCTACCTCTTATTTGACTATTCTACTCATCCCCTTTCAACTCTCCTCCTGTGGATGGTGTAAGCCTGTTAAGAGCAGCTGTAAACTTATAGCCACTTTCCAATCAATCAAATTTTGTCCTTCATTATCCCTTCTCCCTCTCATCCTTCACCCTCTCCCCATTCCTCTCCATCTTTACCCTCTCCATCCTTCACCCTCTCCATCCTTCACCCTCTCCATCCTTCACCCTCTCCATCCTTCACCCTCTCCTCATTCCTCTCCATCCTTCACCCTCTCCTCATTCCTCTCCATCCTTCACCCTCTCCTCATTCCTCTCCATCCTTCACCCTCTCCTCCTGTGGATGGTGTAAGCCTGCCAAGAGCAGCTCGAAAACCTCGCTGACAGCTCTGCCGCTGGCTAAGCTCATTATACAGGCAACGCACAGCCTCTTATAGCCACCGGCCTTCCCTGTAGGAGAGATGTAGAGAAGAGAGGAAGAGCAGAGCCAACAGTGAGATGGAGAGATAGTCAGAAAGATGGAGAGAGACCAGTGGAGGCTGGAATGGAATAGAAACAAACATGTGGCTTCCATATGTTTGATACCTTTCCAATGAGCCCGTCCTCCTATAGCTCCTCCCACCAGCCTCCACTGACAGAGACAGACCAGAGGGAGGGAGAAAGAATATTTAAAATAAATTTAAAAAAAAGAGTAAGAAAAGTAAAAGGTTATAAACATATTTCCAATCTCTGAACTGGGATTAGTGTAGTTCTAATCTGCMCTGCAGTCTCCTCTCCTCCCTTCAGTCATCGACTTAGAGAGACAGTCACAAGTTACGAGGAAGAAAGCAGGATTTCCCTGCGGCTTCAGCGGTTACCATTAGCCACCGTCACCATACGCCGCCCCCTACTTCACTAATCAATTTAGCAGCTCAGCCCTGAGCCACCAGCCCATCACTCATAAGCCATCCCCCTCAGCTCTACAATCCACATAGAAAATATCCAGGGAAATTCCAAGAAAAAAAGACATTAGGTTGTAATATAAGGAGTTCCTCTCTGGCAGACGATCATGTAAGGTGACATAGAGAGAGTAAAATAATCAGTCAGTCAAGCTGAACAGTAATGCTTGCTTGCCTATGGAAGAATCAGTGGGCATGGATTCAGAAGCATGTCTGAGGATCCAAGCCAATTTAGCTGAGCCATAACTTCATCATGGTTATTCTCTAAACTCCCAGCCTGGTCTAACAGAGGGAGTTTTTAGCTCAGGCCTCAGTGCACTGGGGGTCACATACACCACAAACCATCTGAACACATTTAGAAAAGTATTAAAAAAATAAATGAAAGCACCTCTACGGGTCATAAATCTCAGAGGGCCAAACACACACAAACCATCTGAACACATTTAGAAGAATACAAAAAAAGAGAATGAAAGATCTCAGAGAGACGCAATCAGAAGTACATAGCAGAGTTCCAACATGTCTACCAGTATGGGACGCAGGCACCTTTAACCCTAAAATGAATACAACTGCTCCTCCCACTAGAAGGAGGAGTTCACACACTCATGACAGATTAGAATAGAACATTGAGTATTCATATCCTTGAGAAGCCCAGTCTCTGCACTAAGGAGAGGAGAGTTCAGGTCCATGCTGTAGTAGATAGAAACCATCTGCTCACATCAGCCACTCATATGTGCTGCATTCCTCCTGTCTGACCAGCCAACACACATGCCCTGCAGACAGTCTTGTGTTATAGATTACCCCTCCTACACACACCCATGCATGCTCACACACCATAGCGTACAGAGTGAACTATACATACACACACACACAGTACAGAGTGAACTACAAACACTGCCCCCAAAAAGAATGCACCTGCCTCATCCGTGCCAACCCACTGGTCAGCAGCTCACCCAAAGAGGAGTCTGGTAGAAGTGACAGCTGGGACAGACGCATACACCAGTGAGCATCACACAAACCTACCTGTATATCCATCACAAACACGCTGTGAGTGACCCTCTCATTCCCCTGTGTCAAGACAGCACCAATCAAAAATGGATGTTTCTATTTCCACTGCCTCACACACACACACACACACACACACACAACACACCTTTTTAACCTGTAAAAGGCAGCTGACGCCAGTCCACTCAGCAAGGGCCTCAAGTCACCATGGCCATTTAGCCTTGTTCATTCATAACCGATTGACACAGTGAGAAAGAACAGGTTAAACAGAGCACCTCCCCAAACCCCACAGGGAGAGGACAAATAGGTGTCCAGCCCACCATCCACAAAGGCATAAAGCAGAGAGACCTGGCAGCAGAGAATATACCCCTGCCCTCTATAGAACCACATCAGAAGCCATGGAGAGGACTGTGTGTGTGAGATGTAGAATATGAGGGGTCTCCTCTCCACATCTCCCTCCTCTCTGTCCAAAATCAGAAACAAGGCCAACTTGTCCCTCAGCCCATCCACAAGCCTCATACACAGCATTACAGGGAGCAGACAATAGTCAGCATTACAGATTTTTAGATAGGGGGCTTTTAGCAGAAGAAGCGCCTAGCTGGCAGAGGGAGTGTTGAATTATTGAACCACCGGGAGGGACACCATGCTGGGACCTTTTTGGGGGCTCCACATGCAGCACACAAGAAAAAGTAGGTGAACCCTTCGGAATTACCTGGATTTCTGCATAAAACAGTCATACGTTTTGATCTGATCTTCATCTAAGTCACAACTATAGACAAACACAGTCTGCTTAATCTAATTACACAAACAATTCTATGTTTTCATGTCTTTATTGAACACACCGTGGAAACATTCACAGTGTCGGTTGGRAAAAGTATGTGAACCCCTAGGCTAATGACTTCTCCAAAAGCTAATTGGAGTCAGGGGTCAGCTAACCTGCATTTTCGCTATTCCAAATCCAGAAGAGAGATCTCTCTCACACGGAGCCTGTCTCTCACACGCTACAGCGTGTACACACGCACGACCCTGCTCTTAAATTAGTGACGATGGCGGCGAGAACTAAACGTTCAAAAGTGTGGTTATACTTCTGAGTCGATGCTGACAATGCTCGTTGCCACAAGTGCAACAAGACTTTTGCTTGTAAGGACAGAAACACGAGCAATCTGTCCAAACATCTATTGAAAGTGCATTGTGTACAGGCAGAGAAATGCAGTTTGACTGCCGAGCTCGTCGTTCATCTCTCGTTGCCCGATCTATGTTAGGTACGTATGCTAGCAGCCTAGATCCCACACACGGAGTTAACTCAATTATGAGAACATGGGGTCATGATCAAAAGGAACCAYTAGCCAGCTGATCGTAGACACGTTCAGAAATTCAATCAGCCATTTAAAGATTTTGCAACTTTTTTGTTAAAGTTGCAGCTACAATGAACCAACCCACTCCTCCCTCTAATACAGCTGGTCCAAGCCAAAAGCCCCTTCACGCTGGCAGCTAGTGGGAGGATGACTGACGAGAGGGTGAATGAGTGACACCTAGCCATGACCAAGTTCATAGTGAAAGGCCTACACCCCTTTGCAACAGTGGAGTCCAAGGGCTTTAGGTAACAGTCTGTCAGTATATATTGAGTTGTATTCATGTTTAGGATATAGTAGTATAAAAGGGTTGCATGTTAGTCCCATCACTCCACAATACAATAATTCAACACATGAAAACTATTTTACTGTAGGGAGATGAGCAAGGCACTCAACCCCAAATATACCCCTCCCTCCTGGAGTTACCTCAGTGACACATTCATTCCTACCTGGTATGGTGTAGAAAAGGCCAATGTGATCACTGAGCTGAAGGACGTGCCAAAGCTGGCCATCACAGACGGGTGGACCAGCCTCTGTCAGGACCAATATCTCACTGTTACAGTGCACTACACAAGCCAGGGCAGTGTAAAATAGAAGGTCCTCCACACCAGGGCAGTGTACAACTCGCAAAGTAGTGACAGAGGAGATCTCAGACATTCTGGAAGAGTTTGAGATAGAGCCAAGCAAGACTGTAGCTGTGACTGTTGATAACACTGGCAAAATATGGATGTTGCCATCAAGAGGCTACACATCCTAAAAATAGGATGTTTTGCGCACACACTGAATCTGGCAGCGCAGAAAATCTACAAAATGACTTCCATTGATAAATGGGCAACCTGAAATCAGAGCAATGGTCGTGCGGTTCAAGAGATCCTCGATGTCCAAAACAGTCTTGAAGGAAAAGCAGCAGCTCCTTGGTAAGAAGCCAGTTCAATCTATTAAAGTATTATTTTGAAATTCCCACATTTAACAATTTAATTCAATATTGATGTGTGCGGTAATTAAATGTATGTTTTTGTTGTTTCAGGCCTGCCGCACTCACTCGCTCATCCTTGATGTCAAGACCAGATGGATCTCTAACGATAGAGAGATTCATGGAGCAGTATCCAGCGATCCAAGCAGCAGCCTTGGACCCACGACTTCGAAAAGCAATGCCAAAGGACAACCTGGACCGTCTGAAAGACGAGGACTTCCATAAGGCTGAGGAGTTTGTCCAGCTCATGAGAATCCTCTATACATCCACACTGTGTGTGTCATGTGAAAAGAACACCACCTGTGGACAGATCATACCCATCCTCCACAAACTGGGAGAGCACTTCACTGTGAAGCATGAAGATTAGAGGTCGACCGATTAATCGGAATGGCCGATTAATTAGGGCCGATTTCAAGTTTTCATAACAAATCGGAAATCGGTTTTGAACACCGATTTTGCCGATTTCTTCTTCTTCTTTTTTTTACACTTTTATTTAACTAGGCAAGTCAGTTAAGAACACATTCTTAATGACGGCCTAGGAACGGTGGGTTAACTGCCTTGTTCAAGGGCAGAACGACAGATTTTTTACCTTGTCAGCTCTGGGATTCAATCTTGCAACCTTATGGTTAACTAGTCCAACGCTCTAACCACCTGCCTCACAAGGAGCCCGCCTGTTACACGAATGCAGTAAGAAGCMAAGGTAAGTTGCTAGCTAGCATTAAACTTATCTTATAAAAAAAACTATCATAATCACTAGTTATAACTACACATGGTTGATGATATTACTAGTTTATCTAGCGTGTCCTGCGTTGCATATAATCGATGCAGTGCGCATTCGCGAAAAAAGGACTGTCGTTGCTCCAACGTGTACCTAACCATAAACATAAATGCCTTTCTTAAAATCAATACACAGAAGTATATATTTTTAAACTTGAATATTTAGCTAAAACAAATCCAGTTTAGCAGGCAATATTAACCAGGTGAAATTGTGTCACTTCTCTTGCGTTCTATGCACGCAGTCAGGGTATATGCAACAGTTTGGGCCGCCTGGCTCATTGTGAACTAATTTGCCAGAATATTACGTAATTATGACATAACATTGAAGGTTGTGCAATGTAACAGGAATATTTAGACTCATGGATGCCACCCGTTAGATAAAATACGGAACGGTTCCGCATTTCACTGAAAGAATAAACGTTTTGTTTTCGAGATGATAGTTTCCGGATTCGACCATATTAATGACCTATGGCTCGTATTTCTGTGTGTTATTATGTTATAATTAAGTATGATTTGATAGAGCAGTCTGACTGAGCGATGGTAGGCAGCAGCAGGCTCGTAAGCATTCATTCAAACAGCACAAATTTGTGCGTTTTGCCAGCAGCTCTTCGCAATGCTTGAAGCATTGCGCTGTTTATGACTTCAAGCCTATCAACTCCCGAGATTAGGCTGGTGTAACCGATGTGAAATGGCTAGCTAGTTAGCGGGGTGCGCGCTAATAGCATTTCAAACGTCACTCACTCTGGGACTTGGAGTAGTTGTTCCCCTTGCTCTGCATGGGTAACGCTGCTTCGAGGGTGGCTGTTGTCAATGTGTTCCTGGTTCGAGCCCAGGTAGCGGCGAGGAGATACTGTTACACTGGCAATACTAAAGTGCCTATAAGAACATCCAATAGTCAAAGGTATATGAAATACAAATGGTATAGAGAGAAATAGTCCTATAATTCCTATAATAACTACAACCTAAAACTTCTTACCTGGGAATATTGAAGACTCATGTTAAAAGGAACCACCAGCTTTCATATGTTCTCATGTTCTGAGCAAGGAACTTAAACGTTAGCTTTCTTACATGGCACATATTGCACACTACTGTTGTGACTTAAAATTTGATCTTATCTTCATCTATGACCAATTTATGCAGAAATCCAGGTAATGCCAAAGGGTTCACATACTTTTTCTTGCCACTGTACTTGCTTAATGCAAAAGAATGAAGGTGGGAAAAACAGAATGTTACACTCAATGCGAGTTTAATACTGTACGAAACAATTGCCCATGGCAGAAAATACTTAAAATGGCAAATGGGGGAATTGTGACATTTGGGTTCCGTATTTACAGTGTTCCACTTGTCAGGTTCCGCTTCTCAAACAATCCGTGACAGTCTTCTGGGGCCAGTTGCACCATCCTGGTCTAACTCTACGCCCAATTTAGATTGAAGACCAACTTTTTTATGCCCAACTGGTGCGGAATGAGTAAAAGGTCAGAACTGTAGAAAAGCTCCCAGTCCATCTCTACAGGGTGTTTTTCCAACAAAACATCACCTTTCCTGCTCACTGCTCTTTCCATAACATCAACGCAGGCTAAAAGAAATGTTGAGCATCTGCTTTTGCCAAAAGCAATAAAAATATGTCCTGGAATCTGCCTCCAGAATGAAGGGTGGTTTTGAGCAGAACAACCATGAGCGGTGCAGAGTTTTTTGGTCAGCCAGAGTGAAGGGTGTATTCCTTTTTGTATATTATTCTCATCAATTCTATTATTGTATGGCTCCTGGAGAAATACATTTCATTTTGATTTCGGAGGTCTGAGGCTTGCGGGGGACAATCGGCAGGAAATGACATCGTCTGGAACAGGTGTGTGAAGCCCAGATTGGCATGTTATCGTGAAATGCCACTGCCATCGCTGCTGGTCGTTCACTTCATTTAACGTCCCCTGGAAATCCATTACTTTAGATTTGCACACGAAGAAAAACACACACACTAAGTAATCCTCTAGAATGCTGACACTACAATTAGTCGTGCTGCTTCTTTCATCTCCAGTGTGAGTGGGCTCAAGAGGGATCCAGGATGCTGAATATCTAAACCACACACACACACAGCTGGAGCCTGACACTTCTGCATACACCACCGCAGACACAACTGTCCACAATCACAAATGGACACACTCCTGGAGACCAGCCAACTGAGCCCACCAGCCCTCCATAACAGGTGAAGAGGGTTTATTCCCATGGTGAGGGAACCATGAGCCTGATGCAGAGACACACACTGGAGCCATTCTGCACCAGGGCTACAGTATAGAGGAGATGAAGTGAGAGAAAATGGCAGTAGGGAGATGGGAATGAAAGGAGTTCAATTGAAAGCTCCTCAAATAGTGCTCCAGTAATCAGACTGCAGTTACTGAGCTGTAATCACACTGACAACCTGAGTGGATGAAAGAGAGGAGAAAAGGAAAGAGAGAGAGGGAGGAGAATGAAAGCAGGTCAACTATAATATTCAAGGGTTCAGCAAACTGCAAGCAAAGGGCTTCCCTCTGTAAGAGTCTCTCACGCATCGTCTCAGACACTCACATTCTCTTACACACATACTCTGTCCCTCCCCAGGATTAAAATGCAAACGGTGCCCTTTCCACTAACAGAGGCCTTTATTGTTAGTGCGAAAGGAAGGTGAACTCCGGTGAGGGCCAAGGCAAGAAAGAAAGGGAACCAGTAAAAAAACAAAAAAAACAGACCCACTTAAAAAAGGTCAGCCTTGTGTTCTTTCCTCTCATCCCTCTCAACACAATACTTCTCTACATCTTCTCCTGTTCAGAAACTGCTTACGCACACGCAGCCACACCACTCTACACTGAACTTGAAGACGGTAGAGTTGGGGGAGTGAGGGAGAGGAAATATCAGCACAAAAGGAAAAAGATGACTTCATTATCAGAACTGCCTTTCTCCATTGAGCCATTCAGAGAAAAGGAAAGATAACATATTAGGACAGTAAGGAGTTCTAAATGTCTCCACTTGGTATTCTATTGTGGACATACAGTAATTGTGTGGAGCTAGTAGTAGTAGTAGTAGTAGTAGTAGTAGTAGGACTACTGAGACAGGTTCTTCAGCCAGACCCCCAGGGTATTATCTTAAAGACCATCGCCCATGTAGAGAGCATCTCTCCCTACAGAATATCAACAAGGGATGAATGTTAGTCAGGTTATTTTTTACAGAACAAACAGCCTGGAATGGATAGATGACTTCAACGTCATGAATTGCTATCTCCAGACACATCCACATGCACGCATACCAAATAACCAGCAATTAAGGAAAGACATGTTCATTCTTTGCAAGGTATCCTTGCAAGGTATTGCATTTCCTGTGTGTGTGTGTGTCTAGCTTACTATTCTTCTCTGAGAGGCGATGTATCTTTCTGTGGGTAAATCGGCCCATTCCAAGCCAGTGTCAGAGCTAGGACAAGGTGTCCTGGCTGGTAACTCTGGCTACCAACCCCCTCTCACCCACCTCCCCCAACCTACCTCAGCCTTCATCCCCTCTCCTGCCACTAGGGCTTGGTGAATCATGTCAACTTTGTTTTGAGTGAGTGAGTGAGTGTGAGTGAGTGAGTGAGTGAGTGAGTGAGAGAGAGGAGAGAGAGAGGCTATCTGGCCCAAAAGATGGACAAATCATTGCCCTGTTTAGAGTGGTAGAGGGAACTAACCAATAGGCTAGCTGAGTCCTCCTCCAGCCCTGGTCTACACTGCAGCTCTCTGCTGACGCACCGCCCCCGGCCAGGAATACATCAACAATAACATACTGTAGCAGCAGAACCATTTGAAAAGCTGGTGTCTGGCAACAGTTTCACACTTCAAAAGAGAGTGAAGGAATAAAAACACACAAAATTGTCACCCAAGGCCAAAGCGAGGGGGAAAAAAATCCCTCGCCTACATGAGCAAATCTGAAGTGAACACCCTCTTTCTCTGCTCTCCCTCACAGACCTGAGGATGGCTTTTATAGCCTGGTTTACCATCCTCTATAAGGAATATAGGGAAGGAGGAATGAAGGCCCAAACATGCTGCAGGGAAAACCAGACAAATGGCCAGTTCTGGTCAAAGGGAAGCAGTGAGCTGCTGCACTAGAGCTCACCATTTAATCTACCCTGAAAATAATGGTTATCCTCCACCTCCATCACTGTCTTTTTTTTTTAGAATGTTATCTTTCAGCCTGGGTCAGGCCAGAATAGTCAACTTCTGTATTAAACAGACTAGAGCATGCCTGAGCAGTAGAGCTCCTTAGAAAAACACTGGCAGCCCATAGACAGGGTCTGGGAGAGAGGCAGTGTGAGAGGGAGGAGAGAGGGGCACCTTGTCAGAAAGAATTTGCCAGTGAGTTTCTTCACGTAGCTCCATGGCGTCAGTCAATACTGGGCTGTCAGGCCCGCGTGGCCACAGCTGCAGCCCACAGAGACAAGGTCGCTGTTCAGGCAGGCCTGGCCATCATGATCAATCAGTGTTGTTACCCTGCCAACAATGGAGATAAACCCCACACCCCAACAAAACAAAAACAAAAAACACACATTCTTTCACTTCTGGTCGAGGAGTAACAAGACCAGTATCCCACTTTGTCTTTTGCATGGAGTATGATCATTACATTGAATGACTGCCTATCTCACACACACACAGATGGACGCTTTGCCCCGCTATAGGGACATCTGGCTGATGAGAGTAGGAAGTGTATTTCTGTGAGACAAGCTGCTCAATCTGTGCCACTGAATGCTTGTCATGGAGTCAAAGACCTACAGCTGCCAGGGCTTTGTCTGTGACCAGAACATGGAGAGGGTGACAGGTGCATGGGCATCAGATGACAAGTTATGGTCATGCACAGGACACCAGTGATTTACTGTATTCAGACCAGAATATGACCCATATCTGAAAGCACCTCTCACTGGTGTTGGAAATGATTAGCTCTCTTGTACAATCCGTTTAGACTTTATCTGCAGCATACCACACAATCTTGTTATGTCTATAAGTATTTTAAACGTGCAAGACCATGAATGATGGTCTCTTATGTTTGGCACAACTTCACAAAGTAAAGTGCTAAAGTTGATTTGATGCATAGCAAGTGCATGTGCAAGTGTTGACCAAACCAAAACAAGTATAGCCTCTCAACAAATGAAATATATCAGCCCATTTATCTTACCTCTCCCCCATGGCCATCAAAAATCCCAAATATAGAAGGGTGACTCTTGTTCACGATGTCAGTGAGGACCTCGAAGCGGTCTTCCATGTGATCTCTCCGGCCTTGGATGGAGTACACCGCCACATTGTTGCTCTTGAACTCCCAAGTTTTGGAGAACTCTGCGTCCAGAACGTCGAGACCCCCGAATTTGTCATTCTGCATAATCTCCGCCACTTTCCCCTTGACCATTTTGACAGCATCCCGGCTGGACTTGACGATGGTTTTCACCTCATCAGTGTGGAAGAAGTAACTCCACAGAGCAAGGCTTATGCATAGAAGGAACAAGGTCTCTGGTCTGAGCAGAAAATAACGCATGATCCGACCCAAAAGAGACAACAGTGTCATCGTATCCTCTATCATTTATACAAACAAGAAATCACTGCAGGTTGTTGTTGTTTACCCGCAACTTTCAGTCCATTATTATCGATGCTAGAGTAAATAATCAGCGAAACCAAATGCAAACGTAGTCTACAACACATCTGGTGTAAAAAGCTGAATTAAGTCAACCCAACACTGATAGCTCCATGTAGCAATGCGGCTTGATGTATTGGAGAATCCGTAACGTTAGACACTGCGGGGTGTAAGACTCTGCCTTGGCTGGCTCACTCTAGCATAAAGCCCCATGAACCAGCGATTGTCCCTTGTCCATATGATGCAGTGAATCACAACCGTTGCAAGGAGGAGAATGGTAGCTATATTAAACCTCAGTCGGAGAGACCCCACTTTGAAGTACCTCGTTTAACGCTAACTTGAAAGCAAACTGCATGCTCCCTCAACCTTTGGCAGCGAGGTTGCGATTGAGTTGTAAATAGTGCACTCAATTTGAAGCCGAGGAAGTGTTCGTTTTCAGGACCGCACCAATTGGAGCACGTGAGGTGTGCACCATGCAACCTTGTTTAGGATAACATACATCATATTTCTGGAGGGGCAAACTAAATGTAATTTGCAACTTTATACTGGCTGAATAGACCATTTATAGAATTTGGGTAAATACATTTTTGACCTACGTAACTTATTGACGGATGCACGCACCCCCCACGGCGGATTGTTTTAATCTGAGCCCACCTGTTTATATATATTACGGCAAGCCCCGAGGACCAGAACAGGGGTTTGTCTACTAAAGGATAGAGCTGTGGTGAAAATTGACTTTTCGGTCGAAGCAGGTTATGGGAATGAACAAACAGGTTTTAGGGCAATTGGGTTAAGGTCAGGAAAAGAGTTAGAGTAAACTAAAATGCACAAAAAAATCTACTTTGACGTCAATTGGACAAAAACTGTATCCCATGTAGACATGACCCCAGTTCGGTTATAAAACAGATAAGGCAAAGGTTTAAAAACTCTATGGATAAGGTACTTTGTAAAATTCTACTTTTGTTTGTTGTTGTTTTTAATAATGGCGACGAAGAAAGATAGAGGAGGAAGGTATAGATAATGATAATGCCTTTGGTTCGATAAATCGATCTTCTTTGGGTACATTTTTTACCTTGTATTTTTTAAATACGTATTGCCTTGTCCAATGTATATCAAAATTAATGAATTGGAGTATTACAACATTTGTCAATCATATCATAACGTCCATATACCGGTAGTGTAGTTTATTCTGTCTGTATTTAATTTGAATGGTTTCTGACGCTACTGCACTCAGGCAAACGAGAGGGGACTGGGTCCTTTTCGCACCAGAAAGTGGTGTGTCGTCATCACCCTGCTCCTCCTTTCCAGTTTGTGGTGGTGAAACGTGGAGGTCCGCAACGTGGCTTGGAAAAACATTCTGCAAGTACGTGTTGTTTATCAGTTGTCTCATTAAATGGCACGAAGCCCCCCCGAAATCTCTTTACATAGGAGGCGCCGTGTTAAGACAAAACTGTCACGATCATCGCAAATTAGTCAGAAGGAAAGCTGTTCCCTGTTAGCTAGGCTAAGGCTGGCTAGCAAGTAAAGTTACCGGCCATTTAAACCTGCCTTTTTCTATCTAACGGTAACTGTTTGGTGAAGTTAATCCAATTGTATACATAGCTAACGACAACTGGCAGCAAAAAGGTGTTTGTCAGATGAGTTGTGACATTGTGATAAATGGTTAACTACCTGAAAGATATCATAGAATTGTAGCTAAGTCTGGCTAAGTGTCATGTGTGGGGGGAAAAAAACATTACCAGGGAAGTTGGTGCACTAGATAACGTTAGCTGGCTACCATGTATTGACCATAATCAATACACATTACCCATGTGGATGTGTTGTATGCTAATAGCATTACGTTTTTGTATATAATCTAAAAAGTAAAGATTTATCTGATTCATAACATCAATCTGATCTGTCATTTATCTAGATCTCACTACAACACCCACACCATTTATAATGGAGTACATGCAAGCTCCTGCTACAAGCAGCCAGGGGAACATGTAAGTAGAATATATGATCAGCCTCCTACAGTCTACAAATAATTGTCCTTTACCGTCAGTGTGAATGTGTAGATTCATAACTTTTTCAAAGGTATCAGCTGGTACACAGTACTAATCAAGGAATGGTTTTTCTCCTCTCCTTAGCCTGTGCTGCACCTGTGGCATCCCTATCCCCCCAAACCCAGCCAACATGTGTGTGTCCTGCCTCAGGACCACAGTGGACATCTCTGAGGGAATCCCCAAGCAAGTCAATCTGCACTTCTGCAAGCAGTGTGAACGGTACATCACAAGCCTGTCAAACGTAGTGCCACAGCTAAGATGTTTAAATCCCTGTCTTGTGCTCTTACTGCCCAAGGTTCATTAGTCAGTAAACTGTGGGATCTTACCAAGGCTCCTACATTAGTTCAGGTTCATTGATTGCTCCTCTTTCTTTTCTATGCAGGTACTTGCAGCCTCCAGCCTCCTGGGTGCAGTGTGCTCTGGAGTCCAGGGAACTGCTCGCCCTCTGCCTTAAAAAACTGAAGGGCAACATGACCAAAGTGAGTATCCCTTCCCTACTCTGCTCTATTTACATTCAAACATACACTTGTTCAACATTTTCAACAGGGCTGTAGCCATTCACCTCAGAAACTCATGTGACCTCCTAATCCAGGTGCGTCTGATCGATGCTGGATTCCTGTGGACGGAACCCCACTCCAAGCGGATCAAGTTGAAGGTGACCATACAGAAAGAGGTGAGAGAGAGGAGACGAGTGGAGAAATGAGAGGCATGCGAGTGTGACATATTTAATATAAGGGATTAGTGTGGATTAGGAACCTGATCAGGTGGACGTGTCCCACCGCTGACTTCCTTGTTGTCATAATTTAATCCAGGTTGACAGTAAAGGGGTAAAGGGCTGACTTTGTAGTTTCAGAGCACAGTGATTGGGTGAAGGTTAGGCAGTGGCTGTCATCTTAACTTCATGACCTTTCAGAGGAATCTGAGCTCCTCAGGGCCCAGGCCTTAGTCTGGAGTGTAGGAGGTTTTGTGTGACCAGTGATCTTGTATCTAGATGCCCTTTAGTCACCAGAAACAGCAGCACCAAACTCTGATGAATAAAGTCTTGCACATCAGTGTTCCCCAAATTATGGGTGGGTAATGATCCACTGGTGGGTCACAGCTGTCTAGCCCAGTTCTGTATTTAAAAAATATATATAAATAAAGTGTTTACCTGGTGTGTCGCATTAGTCGTAAACTATGTTCTGAGTCAGTCATATAAGAGAATAGTGGTTGATGGTAGTTTGGCCTGTCCTGTCCAGGTGATGAACGGAGCCATCCTGCAGCAGGTGTTTGTGGTGGAGTTTGTCATCCAGGGCCAGATGTGTGACGACTGCCACCGTGTCGAGGCCAAGGACTTCTGGAACTCTGTGGT